>NW_020884903.1:722715-958542 GCF_003945725.1 Corapipo altera
GTGCAACACGCTGCAGTAATATAGGAAAGTTAATTTGCACACATTCAGGACAGAAGTTCAGCAAAGAATTGATTGTTGGAGATTCCACAAAACAGGACCTGATAGCTACAATTTATCACAAAATGAATATACATCAACTATACTCATACTCTTAAATAACAAAAATCCAATCAGTAATCCCACTGAGTTGTATGATCTGCATAGGAGACATGAAGTAAATTTCTGTTGTCCTCCTGAGATCTTCGGATAGCAGTTTATCCCTGGAAACTTCAGTGGGGAGTTCAGTGGGGCTGTGCTGACCTTGGTCAGACAGTAAAGGAAGTTGCCTGTAATCAATCAAAAGTTTGAGCTGATCAAACTCAATTCACACATGGATTGGGTAATTCTTGCAGCTCCTGGCAAGATTCCTGTTAAACACAGCTGAATGGTAAAACTGGGGAAAATTTATCTGGTAAACGTAAACTGCTAACCTGACTATAATTGGATAAGTCATCCTAAAAGAATGCTGCAGCTTACACCCTTGATGGAAAAAAAGTTTATACTAAGGGAATAATGAGAAAGGATTGAGCTTTTCCTCATTAAAAAAAAAAAAAAAAAAAAAAGGAAGGCTCCAGGTGGATTGATCGATATAACTGTATCCTTTCTAAAAGAACTGAAACTCTATAGGAGTTGCAAAGAAATGTGGCTGGGAAGAACAGCAAGAGTGAAAATGAACAGATGGGGAGATAATGGCAGACTGGCTGACGGAGCAAAGCAGCAGACAGAGTGAGCAAGAACAACTGGCAGGGAAGGCAGCTATTGGGAGCAGTAGGCAATGGTCCTGGCCGGTAGGGAATACCTGGAGGTGAGCAGTGTGAATATCAAGGTCAAAAGCACTGCTCCAGTGAGGTGTACAGATGCAACCAATAAACAGCAATCTCCTGGGCTAAACAAAAGAGCCTCAATACCTGTTTCAGCAGCAAGGTGAAACCTGCCCCTAGATGGACTCTTCTTACTGCATATTCTTCAAACTGATTTATCCCACAGACTTTGGTGGCTGTCATTCAGCATCAGGGAAAGCAGCAATCATACCTCTTACGTCATGCTGCAACTCAGTCAAGCCTTTGGTGCCCAAGGTACACATGGTATGGTTGGTTTCCAGTCGAGTATTACCTCAGATGCCCAGAATGATTCTTCTGAGAAGGCAACAACTGGGCGGAGCAAAAGCAGGTGGTCCCTCTCATACTGGGTAGCGCAATGGAGAGGAGGTTTACAGGTGTGCCAGGATAAATCAGGTATGGTCTGGAAGGGGATCTTGATAAACAGTCTGAAAAACTGGTGGATTTCTTTCTCTTATGAGAAATGAACACTTAGAAATCTTCTCAACAGCACTCATGGACAAACAAATGCAGCACTGATCCGTGATGTAATTCAAATGGGACTCAGGACTGAATGCATGGAGATTTGTGATGTTCTGCTGCAGACTCAGACTGGAACTCCCTTGGGAATTTTAGTTATTTGGAGTTTTGCCATGCTGTCCTATTCCCTGTTATACCATATTACTGTCTCTGTGAATGACCACACTTGGCTCACACAAAACCATACAGCTTAAGTGAACACTTTCACTACTGTCACATCACAGTTTATTGGCACTTTCTATTGGCATGTTAAGTGTCATGACTGATACCTGCCTCAAAGTATTTTTTTCTCTGATTCTTCTCCAAAGAAAGAATTCTGCATTAAGAGTAACATTTGCTTTGGCAAGTAACAGTATTTGGAATTTCTGGTTTAAGTTTAAAGAGCAAACGAAGTTAGTGGGTTCTTGTTGCGCTTTTGAAGGCATATCCTCCTTCTTCTGCTTGGAGGTAAAGGTAGTGAGGCTTACATTGCTCACTTGAAACACGAAGTAAAACTTCATAAAGAAAAAAACAGGTTCTGTGAAAGGTTTGGGTTTTTTTTTTCTCCTGCATGGATAAGGCTTTGTTTATTTATTTGTTTGTTTGGAGGGGTACAAGGACAAAAAGGAAAAATAAGGCAGCATAGGTTTACTCTAGAGAAAAAAGAAAAAAAATCACAATTTACAAAGAAGTTCAGAAACACTTGATTAGCAGAGATTAAAATAAAGAAAGAAGCTATACTTCCAGCTGTCACAGCTAAAACCACCTGGCTGGCAACTCTAAACCTTCTAATTATTATCCAAAAAAATGGGCTAGAGAAAGTTGCTTTCTTTTATTTTCATAAAGGCTTAGAAATAATTGGCCTTGATGTATTTTTGAAAGCTGTTAGGAGTTTCTGATGCCATCTCTACATCAATAACAGGTTTTTTGTTTGTTGTTTATGAGACTGAAACAGCATAGGACTGTCCATCTATTTTTATAGAATCAAGAAAATATAGGGTGGTAGGTGCAAGACCCCCAAAACAAGAAATTTGTTTTTAAATAGATTTACATTATCATTTACATCACATTTAGACCTCCAAACAGAGGCTGTATTATGGGAGCAAGGAGAGAGTTCTGCCATCCATTTCCCACACAAAACACTCAAATGGAGTATGTGCAGATTTTAGCTGATGATCCCTCTTGCAACACTGCTTAGTGCCATATACCTTATATAACCTGCTTGAATTACTTAGGATAAATAATGAATATGATCTATATAAATGAAATAAAAATATAAACCAGGATATTTTTATCTAAAGAATCAGAAATAAAGACAAAAACAACTTTTGGCAAATTTTCACATGATAATCTGTATGCCTTTTTCTTTTAAATTTTATTAAAAGTATAATCATTGATGAATAGTATCTAAATACCCTGTAAAACTACCCCTATACAAATTCCAATGGTTCTTTATTGAGAAAAAAGCCTCCAAATCATCCAAAGTTTCCAACTTTTTTTTTTTTTCAAAATAGTCCATTATTCAGGTTTAATTTTTAAAGGTTGTGGCTTGTAATTTGCCCATAGAAAAAAAATTTAAAAGAACAGTCTCCTTCCTTCCGGAAACTGAGCTCACATGTATGAGTGGCAGCTCTCAGCGCTGGTGCCAGCAGATTTCTCAGAACAGAACCTGTAGAAGTATATTGAAATAAGTGAAGGAGAGAAATAATTGTTAGCTACAAGGATGCTTGAAGCAAAAGGAGGCCTGGGCTTCTTTTTCTGTAGTTATGTGCAAATACATCTTCTGACTTAAGGATAGAAAATAACCCTATCTCCAAGTGCATATATGGCATGGAAATATTTTATAAACAATTAAAAAACAGTATTTTCCCCTACAAAGTGTAGTAGGAAATGGCACTAAGATCTTTTTGAATTTTTTTTAAGTATCAGACATACTTAAATATTTGCTCAGGAATTCATATGTGGAAGAGTCAGAAAGAGGCAAAAGCCTTTTGAAATGAGATGAAGTACAAAATTCACATGCTTGGATCACTTCCTGAAGTCAACAGTTGCTAATAGTTTTCTTAGTAAAACAGGTTTGAATACTCAAGTGTGTATGCTTGAATGTTATGGCTATTTACATTTCCCTTTGCTTCTTATTATTATTATGACTATACAAGTACGGAAGCACATGATCATTCAACAGGAAAATAATGAAAACAGCTATGCTAGGTGGTTTGCTAGCTAGGCGGAAACTACACAGTGATGGCTGAAATTTTTCCAAGCTTTTTCTTTGGAAGAAAATATGGATTCGACAGACTTAAAATGTTTTATGACAACTAACGAATTTTGTTGAATGTAGATGCAAAATCAATTATTTCTAAGTCAAAGTATTTCCTTTCAAAAGCATCAAAGCAAATATCAAAGACTTTGCTGTTTTACTGCAAGGTTGAGTCAAGAACATTTGAGCTCAATGCTACCTCTTTATCCAGCTTCACTGGGGATACCAATACCCAGACTCATTAATACTAGGACAACAGAAAAATAGAGATGATCTAATTTCCACTAACACTCAAAATCAAAATATGTATCAGCAATTTATTAAGTTGATTCCTATGACAAATATATGGCATAAATTATCAAATTTGTCTCAGTTTTACATGTTTTTTTTTTCATTTCTATGAAGTAGGCTAGCCTTTTCCAAAAACCTACATTTGATACGGCCACAAGGTGACAAAAAAAAGAAGTCAGCAGTTGAAGCAAATGCAAAAATGTGTATCATCTTTTCTTTTTCTTCCATGATGATATTCTCAGGGGGAAGTGACATTAAAAAAAAACAAAGCATTTAATTTTTCTGTTGTCAAGGACGGCAGAAAATGTGATCCTAAGTTCAGACAACGTCACAGTAAGTTTACCTTTGATTCCTGACTACTATCATATAGCAAATGAGTTTTAAAAGACAATTTTTAAGTGAATGCACTCTCACTAAAAGAAATAGGGTGGAGAAGAAGGCTGGAACAGAATGCTTGGGTGATCGTCCCATGCTAGAGACTGGTTATTGAACACTCAAGAAAATACATGAACTGTCCACCACAAATGCCTTTTATAATGCTAGCCATAATGTTAATTTGCAGGAATAATCTCAGATACTTCAACTCTAAAACTGAACTCTAACAACAAAGTGAACTGATAAAATATATTTCACATTTGAAACTTTTAATTACAAGAACTTGTTCAGTCTTGTTAATTATATTCCGGCCTCTCTCTCAAAAGGCAGAAAATAAAGGGAAAAAAAAAAGAAAAAGAAAAAAAGCATCAGGGACTAAAAGCATAAGGAGAGACAAAATTTCAAATTCTTAAGCTGATACATTTTTTCACAATTCGTTTTTAATCAATACAATCTACACATTCTTTCTAAGCTTCCATCCTCATGTAGAGCAAAGCAAAATACCGAGCTCAGTGAAAGAAACCTAGGATATAGTTTTTCAACCCACCACATAGTTGTATATTTAATGATACATGTTAATAGAGAGATGATGGAAAATTATTTTGCAATAAAACTTTCTGGATAATAGCAACTACATTAATTTTAAACTACTATTCCACTCCCTGCTGATTCCACCTACTGGAATGCAGAGGATTGCACGGACTACAAAGTTCCAAATTAGCCTCCTTCTCCAAACCTCTGAAAACAACTATAAAGAAGCTGCAGAGAAGCACTAAACTTTACGCTGCGGTTGAAAGCTGTCCCTCAAAACTCCCTCCAAAACAAAGGCAAAACCCTCTAACTTGCTACACACAGAAAGGACAGATTGCCAATCCATTACTGGTAACTTCCTACAAGATCATAGTTAAAATACAGAAGCATTCAAGGTATTGTCCTCAGAGAACCACATTCACTTACATATTTATCAACACCTCACAGCCACCAATCCACTAGAAAAAAAACCCCTCAGTTAAGAATGCATGAATAATAAAACAAGAACTAAATCTGCAGCAGCTGTGACAGCTCTAACTTTACTCCTAATGAAGCAGTGCCAGCAAAAAGGTATTGCTCAAAGTCTAGGCAAATCAAATGTTACCATCTTATTCACAGAAATTCTTACTAACAATTCAGCTGCAATCATCATGCTGACGTAAACCCACTAATCAGTTTGATCATTTTAAACTTACTCTTAATGATTAACTCATAAATTCTGCATTTATGGCAATGGATTGAAAAATATCTGTCAAGTCCTCTAATGCAATTGTATGATCCATGCTCTTAATGAACATAAATGTTGTTCTAATGACAATTATATTTCAGCTATGTACTTTCTTAAGGTAATTACTAATAAATGCAGAATTTATCCATATAAATGCAGAAGGTCAGTAATGTTCACATTAACAGAATCATAGAATGATTTGGGTTTGATGGGCCTTTAAAGATCTGCTGCCTTTTCTTAGTTTGCAGTGGTTGTTATAGAGGGAGCGTATCAGGCTGCCTTGCTCAGTTCCAGCCTCTCTCTGGATGCAATTTGTCTTTGGCAGGGGAGCTGGAACTAGATGATCTATGATATCCTTTCCAACCCAAACCATTCTATGATTCTATACTTCCTCTTCTGTCTGCAGAGTGATGAAGCGGTTCTGCAAGGGCACCTGAGGCTTCAGGGTAAGTCTCTTCCTCCTGCAGGTCCTTGCCATTGCAAACTTCCATTCTGATGCATTCTTGGCACTCCGTCTCTTCTGTGTGTGCCAGTGGGGGAGTTTTTGGCTGACTTGCCATGTACTGTGAGTCCACTGCAGATTGTGCTTGGAACCAGTTATCTAACTCCTTCTTGGTCTCCCAGATGTTATGCAGCCTTCTCACCACCTCCTGCTGCTCAGTCACCTGCAGCAGGAGGTCCTCCACCTGGGCACACCTTTTGCAAGCCAGGAAAAAGGTCTAGGCATGTCCTGAGGTCTGCACTGCACTGCACTCTCTTTCCTCAGCAGCTCCATCTGGGTGGAGGTACCAGCCACTGCTGGGATAGGTGGTGCAGACCCCACAGCTGGAGCTGCAGCTTTTGCTCTCAGACACGTGTCCACTGTTGCACCTTCAGGGTCAGATAGGATAAGTGCCCTTGGCCTATGCCTGGTCACAACAAGGTTTCTGAGTTATGTGCACTACAAGTCTCTTGGTCTAGGAAAACGTATCTCCTAGAGCATCTGGACCTCACCATTACACACACATAGGTGATTAAGATGTTTCAAGCACTGAACTATGGAAACAATAAATGAAGCTAGATTAGCTTATTGTTAAAAAAGGTATTCAAACACATCTCTGCCACAGAAGCAACAAAACTGGGAAAGAGAGAAAATTACATTGCTTTTTAATGACGCTTTAGGACAATCTAATATGATATTGCTTTGGCTGAGGCTGCATTGACCCTTAAAGGCTGCATATGACCATTAAAGACTTTGATATGCTATTCACAACTTGCCAATTACCACTTACATTGACATAAACACTTAGTTTAGAAATTATTCCTTTTAATTAAAACGTGATTAGCATCACTTTAGTTAAAAAGATAAAAGTTTGTAACATTTCAGATAGTTTTCTTCCCTAGCTCAGATTTCATTTAAAGCATTGTATATTTTGGCTTTTTTTGCAAGGGACAGAAACAGTTTGTAAATAATAAAGGGAATGTGGTAGCAAGTCCCAAAGCCCCCAAAATCACACATAAAACGAAAACAGGCCACAAAGCTGAGTGCCAGGAAAAAAAGAAAGCACCTACATAATACTCTGACAACATGGAGATTTAATTCAACTTTGCCACAGAGTATCTATTAAACCAAAGCTCACATTATTCATCGTGAAGGAAGCATAGAGTTATACCTGAGATAAAAATGTTTCACCAGATCAGACCTCCAGGACTCCGTTCTTATTTACACAGGCCTTTCCCCACACACATTTGAGGTCAGCACACATATGTACTGAATTTCTTTACTGCCAAACAGAATTGTGAACGTATATTAATGCAAATGAGACTCCAGCTCCCCTAAAAAACCTGTCTGCTTTAGTGTTGGACCTACCCTGAATAAATTAGAGTGAGTAACAAATGAGCCTGCTTAATTCTGTAATAAAATCATTTACTACTGTGGGGTGTGGGAGTGTCTGTGTTATATTTTGCTTTTAATAGTGCTTGAAGGAAAGGGTGAGGCATTTAATACCTTCCTTGCCTCAGTCTTTTATAGTAAGACCAGTGTTCTTTGGGCACCCACCCCTCTGAACTGGAAAACAGACATATATGGAGCTGGATAGGATCCACCCAGGAGTACTGAGTGAGCTGGTGGGAGGGGTCACCAAGCCACATTCTGTCATTTTTTAGCAGTCCTGGCTGACTGGGGAGATCCCAGCTGACTGGGGGTTAGCCAATATGACACCTATCTACTAGAAAGGCCAGAAGGAGGATCCAGGAAGTCAGGCCTGTAAGTCTGACCTCTGTGCCGGGGAAGGTCACGGAGCAGATCAGCCTGAATGCCATCACACAGCACATGCAGGAAACCAGGGGATCAGGCCCTGCCATCATGGGTTTGTGAAAGGCAGGTCCTGCTTGGCCAACATGATCTCCTTCCTTGATAGGCAATATGATTGGTGTATAAAGGAAAGGCTACCAGGACTTCAGTAAAGTCTTTGCCACTCTCCCACAACATCTCCTGGACTACCCGGCTGCTCACGGCTTGGATGGCTGTAATATTCACCGGGTAAAACGTATGTCTGATGGCTGGACCAAGGGAATGGTGGTGAACTGGTGTTACATCCAGCTGGTGGCTAGTCACAAGTGGTGTTTCCCAGGGCTCAGTGTAGGGGCCTGTTCTGTTTAATATCTTTACTAATGATCTGGACAAGGGGATTGAGTGCACTCTTGGTCAGTTCACAGACAGGCACCACCAAGTTGGGCAAGAGTATTGATGTGCTGAAGGGTAAGAAGGCTCTACAGAGAGACCTGGACAGGCTGGATTGATGGGCTGAGGCCAACTGAACGAGGTTCAACAAGGCCAAATGCCAGGTCCTGCACTTGGGTCACAACCCCAAACAGCGCTACAGGTTTGGAGAAGAGTGGCTGGAAAGCTCCCCAGAGGGAAAGGACCTAGAGTTGCTGGTTGATAGAGGCTGAACATGATCCAGCAGTGCATTTGGGTGGCCAAGAAGGTCAGTGGTATCCTGGCTTGTGTCTGAAATAGTGTGGCCAGTAGGAGTAGGGCAGGGATCATTCCTCTGTATTTAGCACTGGTGAGGTTGCACCTCGAATCCTGTGTTGAGTTTTAGGCCTCTCACAATAAGAAACGCATTGAGGTGCTGGAGTATGTCCAAAGAAGGACAATGAACCTGGTGAAAGGGATGGAGCACAGGTCTTATGAGGAGCGCCTGAGGGAGCTGGAGCTGGAGACAAGGAGGCTCAGGGGAGACCTTATCACTTTACAACTACCTCAAAGGAGGCTGTAGCCAGGTGAGAATCATTCTCTTCTCTCAAGTAGCAAGCAATAGGACAAGAGGAAGTGGTCTCAATATGTACCTTGGGATATTTGGAAAATTTTTTTCACAGAAAGGGCAGTCAGGCATTGGAACAGGGTAGTTGGGGAGTCACCATCCCTGGAGACATATAGATGGGGTACTTTAGGATATTGTTGAGTGGTGGACTTGGTAATGCTGGGTTAATGCTTAGACTTGATGATCTTAGAGATCTTTTCTAATCTAAGGCATTCTATGATTCTACCCTGAGAACAATGGATAATTACTTTTTTCAGCTGACTCAGAGAGGTACAGCAGCACAGCAATCAGTTATGCACTTTCCCACTCTGGCATTTGAAAAGCAAAGACATGCTGTGTAACATATTGCTTTGACTAACTAGGCTGTGGATCTCCATCAGAATATCTCCTATCTCTTATGCCAAACCCCTAACTGCCCAACTGTGGCAAGAGATCCAGAAACTAATTTAAAAAGTAGAAGTAACATATAACAGTTGCATAATAATAATCATAATTATTACTGAAATAAGTTACGTGTAAGGAAACAATATATACACAAATCTATATATGCATGTGTGTATATAATATATGGTATGTATACATTTACATAATTAAATTTACAATTTAATTTTGGAAAAGAGAGATAGCAATAGGAAAGCAACACACAGATTATCTTGGTTTGATAGTATGGATGGTTTTATCACATTAGAATGGATGCTATGTTCTATTTAGTCCAGTTTCTGGTACATTGTAAATAGTCTCTGCACAATTACCTTGTGAAATTACTCCACCTAAAAGATTCACTACTTACCCCATGAAGCACCTACACCAAAAATCCTATACTACAATCTAATTCAGGCAAAGGCACCTGAATGAAAATGAAAAATGGAAGCACAGAGAAATTGTGCAACAAGTCTAAAGCTACACAGCAGAGACTGGGGAAGAACTAACATGAGATTAAAAGATCTGAACTCCCACATACACTATATTAAGTTTTCTTTCAAATCACACTGAGAAAACTCACCACCATCTACTGTTCAAGATATCAAAAAATATATATGCTCAACAAATTTGTGGAGCAAGTCTTTTCATTCCATGCAGCCAAAGAAACTACTGTACTCAAAAATAGAATTCACAAATAAATGATCATAGATGGATATTGTGGTGGGGGTTTTTTTTGTGGTTTTGTTTTGTTTGTTTGTTTGTTTTAAGAAATAGTATTTTACTCTAAGCATAAGCCAAAATTTTGGTCTTGAAGAGGTGAATACAGAGTTTCAAGATACAGTAGAAAAAACAGTCTTTTGAAAGTTCCACTTTCAAAAAAGATTTTAAAAGATTATTTTTATAGAGTTGATTTTAACAGCACAAAAAACCCTCTACATGATATGAAGGTAGCTTTGATGTTAGCATATTTATAACAATGTTTTATTCATGTATTTCTTTTGTAGCTCAGTCACTAAGAATTGAATAAGCTACATAGAACTTAATTCTACTACTGCTAGTTGTACAATGAGAAGGATGATATTGCTTTCTGATTGCAGTAAAACAAAATGAAATACATTACTTGTCTGTTTTACTATCAGCAACAAATGCAGTGAGTGTGAGATATGACATGTATGGCTACTTTTCAACAGAGATGTTATACATATGGAACACTTCTTTTGTTATACATATACGAAAGATTTCTGTATTTTCCAAGACTGCATCTACATCTGTGGAGCCAAGCTGCTGAAGTACGTTGCCACACTATCCTTTATACTTGATTACAACAGATATTTTGTGATAACTATAGTTAAAGGGAAGGCGCATATTATGGACCTAAAGATTTCCATCCCTAAACAGTGGAGGTTTTAAATTGCTTTGTTAATAGTAATAGTATAAAAAAAAATAGCCATACTTATGTCCAACTCTTCCTTGTGGCTGTCATCTGAAATATTTTTTAGCGCACCATATGAGAGAAAATTATAATCTTTTTAAATCTATGGAAATGACGAATCAAATGTTAAGTTTCTCCTCAGATTAAATGAAGATTGCAGTGGAAAACTTTTTAAACTTTTTCGGTAAAGCAACTTGCCAATGGTTATGGAGGATGACAATCGAGTGTCACATGAAAAAGTAGAGCATTGCATTGAAAACTTCATTATAGTGTTTGCAAGGTACTAAATTACCTTCAAAGAAAACTCCAAGCTACCTCTGCTCTAGAAAAAAGGAAGTAAATGACCAACTACAAAAATTATGCAGTGATAATACTCTTATATTTCAATACAAGAAACATGAAGAAACATAACACTGGTGCCACCTTAACTAGAAGACAAACACCCAAACTTCACATCCTGCCACCCCAGATAAGTCATAAGGAGACCTGTTACTCATCCTAGCTCCCTCCTACAGCCCCTGCATAAACATGGCGTATCCCTTACATTAATACTCAAAGCCTAAAGGAAAAGTCATAGAATGTGCAAATTACAGAATCCCAAGGATAAAGAGTCTTCAATCTTACGTTTCAACAGGAAATTTTGGAGAGGAAAAAGAATCCAGACATTGGAAGAGGAATTTTATGAATTACCCTGCACACATGAATTTATGTTTAATCTGATACCATCAGTGTCCTTGTCATTTTGTCCTCAATTTCAAAGGAACTCGGCGTACATTAAAAACAAATAGTAAGAGTAGTTTCATTTCAAAGATTATGACTACAAAATCTGTGGCTTTGGAAGCATAGTGGGAATCCTTAATTCACTGTAAGCATAACATGAATTTAGGATCCTTTTGAAACAGGAGAAATTACCACTCTAACCCATGCAGATGCTGCTGTGGTGCTGTTGTGTAATGCAACAGGAATGATTCTCCTGGTGGCTAAAAGCAATTTGAAGTTGTTAGTACTACTGTATATGCAAAAGAAAAAGACAGAAGCATCACAGATGTAGCCAGAAAAGGCAGTGGAAAACAAAAAAAATCTTAGAGGAACACTTGTAATACAAACATAGAAGAAAGCTCAGAGAGTGCATTCCAAGCATAATCTCGGCACTAAGGGGAGTTTTTAGAATAAAGAGACTCCCTTTATTATTTCTAATCTTCTTTCATTTAGGAAGATATAATTTTATGAAGATTTGTTCTGCAAGCAAATAAAGATGCATTGAATATTACAGGCAATCCTCTCATCACTATTTCTTCCCAGCAGAATAACCATGAGAATCTAAATACCTACTAACCATTTAGCTTAAAAGACAGTATGCTATATACTCCCTTTTGGACATAGCTGGACTACAGTCAAATATGACACCGATCCTAATTATAATTCTGATATTACACTTAAACCACTTGGCAGCACCCAAACCAATATTTGAAATAGCTAGGTACAGTTCTGTTAAACTGTTCATCAAGAAAGCCATTGCTTTGCCATTGTAGGCACTCCAAATGATGCTGGAAGTTCCCTTGGAAGCACTGCTGAGAGAGAATTATGCATTGCATCTTTTTGACCAGTTGTCCAGGGGTTTACTGTGGATTCAGCTAATGCCAAAGGCTTTTGGCAGCTGGCAGTGTGCACAGTGTAAAACGTCATTCAGCTTTACTGTCTCAATCACTGTGCTCCACAGAGCAGAAAATTAAGTTCGACAGATTTAAAGGAGGTTCTCGTCATTTACTGTAATTCATATAAATCATTATATATATGGCTTTAAAATCTGGTCTGTAACTTCCAAAGAACTATGACTGAGTCAGAGCGGTTATTTTATAACATAATAGGAAAAAAACCCCACAACCAAATCCAAATTATGAGTTCAGATCAAATGCTCATTTTCATTCCCATGGACAGAAGCATTGTCATCATTTCTATCTTTCAACATTCTGTCTTTCATTTTCAGAGGAGAGTAACTTCTATATCATCTAACCTTAGTTAACATGAATAGTAGTATTTTCCTCCATATTGTAACTGGCTAAGAATTTTCTCCTGGAACTACATTTTTATTGGGAAGAGAAGATTTTTAGGTGACTTCTTAGTATAAAGTACGTGTCAGGTTTCATGAACTTCCTGTAAAATTTAAGCAGCATGCTACCAAATTTTGCCTGGTACATGCTACTTTCAGGATGCCACATTTACTCTGTTGGGGAAAGGTTACTCAGAAGCCAAGCCTCTCCAATGCCTCAGGGATGAAAACTGTCCCAAATTTGGAGAATCCATGAATTTATGTGATGGAAAGCACTGTATTTCCAGTGTTCCCAGGCATGCTATGAAGCACCCTACCTGGGAAAGACTTCTTTGAGTTGCTGGCCCCAACACACATGACAATTCCTATATACATAGCCAAATTATTTCTCTTTCTGTTTTACTGCACAGCCCTTGGTCTCTCAGTGTCCACACTGCATACATATTAGTTTGCACACAGACTCCTGCTTAGAGCAATCCAAGTAGTTCCCTTAGTGAGAGAACCTGAACACAGAAGAAAAGATAGTATGGTCCAAGATCTGTACACTACACAGGCCAGTTCACATCGGCCACCGTAAGTCCTGCTTCTTGGTCCCATACCAAAGAGTCTCCCAAGAATGGTTCATCTTGGTCTTCAGTTATACTTTCTTTGACACATACTTTCTTTAAAACTCAAAAATTTCCCACTGGCCAGACACAGTAACCCTGAACCTCCATTCATTTGCAATAAAAGTCAGGGTTGAATGCAGGGCCTGTGATAATGCCCTTAAACATGATACTGAAAGTGCCACTGAGAAACTACCTTCCTTTCATGCCCCCTTTGTACCTCTATTGTTGACACCACCAGTTTAAGAACCACAAGAGGTCTTGATGTGTCCTTGAAGCCTTTGATATTTACAGAAGTAGTGGTGTGTTACTTCGTTTCATATCATCCAGCTGTCTTATTCTTATGACAATGATGGGGAAAGGAACAGATAAAATGCTAATGTATTAAATAATTTCTCCCATTTCTTACCTCAGGTTTGAAATACTTGAGTGTTATCAGATATACCTGATCCTTTAAGGAAAGGTGCCTGTGATGAGATACTTAGTACATTTTGATCTCTAGTGACAATTATTTGAAGATTGAGAGAGGAAAATAAAGTCTCATTTCACTATGATCTTCAGGACCCTGGCAATTTCCTGGTTATTGAGAACTCTTGAACAGAAAACTTCTGTCAAGTCTAGAGCTCATCACATGGTTTTAGTAACACAGTGTCTAGAAGAAAACACAGACAGCTATCAACAACTTGGTTAAAGTTTCAGCAAGCATTGCAAAATACAGAACTGCTGCAGCTTCTTTTCCCTCACAACCTAAACCTCTTCATTCAACTATTAATAGTCACGCACCAGTGGCAGGACATTTTTTAGAATCTCTACAGCTGTCTTGACTTAGTGGGTTCTGAAATTAAAAGCTTAATGTCCACCATTTTTCATCTTTGTTTATTGTCCTCTGTCACTGGGGCACACTGGACCCACATCTTAGGGGAAGTCTGCTGCCTTCATGGGGATTAGCTTAAAGAGGTGAAGAGAAAGTTTTCCTACTCTTAAGATTACTATCCACTATTGATTCATCAGATAGGCAGCAATGAAGAAGGAGCATGCAACTCCAATGGACTACAAAGATGTGTTGAGATTACACGGCGAGAAAATCAGAAGTGCCAAAGCCTAACTAGAAGTTCATCTGACTACTGCTGTAAAAGACAATAAAAATATTCCTATAAATACATTTCCAAAATAAAGGAAGGCTGAGGAGAACCTCAATCCTTTATGGGATGCAGGGAGAAACACAGTGACAAAGAATGAGGAAAAAGCTGAGATACTTAATGCCGCCTTTGCCTCAGTTTTTAACAGTAAGATCAGTTTTCTTCAGGTACGCAACCCCCTGAGCTGGAAGACAGGGACAGGGAGCAGAATGAAGCCTCCATAATCGAAGGGGAAATGGTCAGGGACATGCTACACCACCAGAGGAGACCTTATTGCTCTCTACAACTACCTGAAAGAAGGTTGTAGAGAGGTGGGGGTCAGTCTCTTCTCCCACGTAAAAAGTGATAGGATGAGAGGAAATGGCCTCAAGTTGTACCAGGAGAGTTTAGTTTGCATATTAGGAGAAGTTTATTCACCAAATGTCTGACACTGGAAAAGGCTACCCAGGTCATTAGTGGAGTCACCACTGCTGGAGATATTTAAAAGACGGGTAGATGTGGTGCTTAGGGACATGGTTAATGAATGGATTTGGCAGTGTTAGTTTAAGAGTTGGATTTGATGATCTTAAAGAAGCCTAAAATCTTAACTAAATGTAGGCTTAAATTATTACTTTAAGCAAGACTTACAAATTACAGTTCCATAGGTACTCAGTTTCCCAAGCCACTAGCATGCAAACAGCAGATGGCACAAAGTGCAATTAGTGAGCTATGAGTTGCAGATTACTACCACTGACTGCTGGCTTCTGTTATTCTCTAAGAATCTTCATGGGGAATGCGAGAAGGCATACTGTAAAGGTATCGGACAATTTTCCTTTTCCAGAAAGAATTTTACTTCAGTTCAAGAAGAACTGTAAATATTCTTCCTCATTTGTGAAACTTCAGTCTCAACCATGAGTGCTGAATTCAGTCTCAATCATGAATGCTGTCAGCTTCACGCATCCAGTTCTGCCTGAGTGTGCTCCTGATGCCCCCATGGTATATCCTACTTCCCCAAATAAAATCAAAACGCATGGGAGACAGTCAAGTCACACTCAGTTTCTACCAGTGGGCTGATTGATTTTTTTAAGAAAGAATAAAAAAATTATAGGAAATGTATAAGAAAGATCTAATGAAATAATTACCTCATCTGCATTTTTTTAATTGGTTTTTGTACACTTGAATGCAAACTACACATACAGTTTGATTAGTCCTGCTGTGTACTTCTCAGGGTACTGCAATTGGTTTAGAAGCAAATCTGAGAGCCACTTCTGAGGTGCACCTAAACTCAGGAACTATGTCCTTACACATTTTTAATTGGAAAAAAACCCCACCAAAACACCAAAAACCTGCCACCCCAGTAGCATCACCCAGTGTTTTGAGACTCCACAGCAGCTTTCTCAAAATAAAAAACTCAGAAACTGCCTATCTAGTGGTCAGCCCAAATGAAGTCAAATGAGAACCAACAAGAAGCTTCCCTTGCCTTCCCCCTTATGTTTCTTCAGGGGAAGAGAAAAAGAAATGACAGTGATGGAAATAGAGGGAAGGACTACTATTTCCATTATACTATTCATCTGTTTCTTTAAACATTGACCTTTAAAGTCTCAGATTTCAGGAACGGAAAAAGGTCTCATCACTGCATAGAAAGACGAGCAAAGGAAGACGTTTACTCTTCCTGCCCTGCAAGACACAACAGGAACAGAAGACAGAAATGTCCCCTGTAATAGCTACTTAAATGTCTTCATTTGAATAGAACCTGACGTGATTTTTATCTGCTTAAGAAGGTTGTCAAAATTCCCTCTACCACAGTAAACCATATGAAAAATCCTAACAACCAAGGGGTTTGGGTTGTGATGGGTAGGACTACACAATAAAGGAGGAAAGCAAAAGCAGAGCATGTCTCACGTGCCCAATTCCTGCTCCAAACACATAGTTCAGACACCACTATGTGTTCCGCAATGTGTTTTACCACAGCAACATAGAGCATGTGGTTTGCTTAGGAATGGAATACACACAATCAGAGTACCTGAAGTCTCTGAGAATCCACCCTCCCAATCCCCATGTAGGGAAGTAGATAGCACATTGTTAGTCAGAACAACAGCTTCGTTCAATTAAGAAACCCACTTTACAACCTGGTTCTGAATTTGTTTTCACTGTCTCTTACTAAATCCTGGTATAAAAACTGGTTCAGAGGCCTTCCCCTCTCCTCTTTTACAACTGACAAGATAGAGGTTTCATTTCATCATGAAAGATGAATACTTAGTCCACATAGTTAATGCTTGGGCTGGGGTAGAGGAAGAAGCAATTCTCTGCTGAACTACCAAAGAACCAGACATGCAGCCAGGTTTATGATCACCAATTCTATACACATTATTTCATCATAATTTTTCTTATCTGCCTATTACATTTACTCACATTACATTCAGAAACATTTCAGGAGTCAGATTTTATTCTCCCATCCTCCAGTGCGCCTGAGTTGACTGAAATCTTCACATGCCTTTTCTTTTTAAGTCTGCTTTTAGTTGAAAACATCACTTTCTTGAAGAGAATCTGTCTGGAATTGTCAACCAGATTTGTTCTCCCTTAAGCAGAGTCAGTCCATTCTTTCTTGTCTTTTAATCAGCCTGTCTGCTCCTTCTGTTCATTATTAACCGATAAATACCTCCCTCCAAAATACATGTTCCTGGTTTTGGGCTGCAATCTGTTTTTCATGTCTAAGACTGCAAATGTAATCTAAACATCTTTCCTCAGTCCTGCAGTAGCATGTTTCACATATTTCACTCAGAAAGATATGTGTCCATTTGTCTGTCTTACAGGCTCAAGAGTTGTCTTTGTGGGTTGATATTTATTGCCTTGCAGTCTTTTATGTTCAGTAGGTCTAAAGGATCTTTTTCATAATCACTCCAGTATCTCAGTTTGAGATCCTATAATCATGCTGGGCCTCATCTGCTTTGCATCACTTGGCAATTTAGGTTGTGCAAGCTATATGAAATGCTCACAGATTTTCATAGCAATGGCATGTACAAGATGTTCCAGCTTACGTTGAATCCACTAATTACAATAGACTGGTAAGATTTTTTGGTTTTGTTTCTGTTTAAATAGGTATTATACTCAAAAATATCCCTTTGTTAAAATGTGAAGATGGCAAAGTCATTCATTCAAACGTTTGGAAATGCCAAAAGTAATGCATGCACCATTATATTCCAAAGCAGCTGAGAGTTCTTAGTGCTTCTGTAAACTTCAGCATGTTTTCAAGTCCAGCAACCAACGACCTAAAAGTTTACTTAACTGTTATGACACACCATCACCTTGACAGAATCAGAGATAACATACAGCTCTGAAAATCCATTCATCCATCCCAGTCATCCTTCTACTTCCTCAAGTTTCTTTCGTATTCAGTACATGTTCTCTTCGGCAGGTAGCATCTACAGGTCAGGGCTTCCTTGCTAGAAACCCTGACTTGAGTACCACTGGTCCTGCCAAATTGGTGTCTCAGACACTTCTTCTCTTACAGCCAGCAAGCCCTTCATGGAAATCTTGCCCTGCTCCCCAGCTTCTTGATTGTCTTCAACACCAACCACTTCACAGCAGTCTCTACTGCTTCAGCTCAAAAGTCCTAGTGCCCTACTGGGCTTTGTCTGAGATTTTAACATGCTCTTTTAATGCCACAGAAATGGTTAATCTCTGCACATTAAAGAAAATTAAAACCAAGCTGCCATTCAAACAGAAAACAAAAGATATTAATCATTTGATATTATCACCACACAGCATGTGTGCACATATGACTAAGACATGAGGGAGGAGAACCATATGTGCCAAACTATTTGCAATGCAGACCTGAAGAGGTTTTCCAAATCAGGTCACAGATGACAAGAGAATCAATATAACATAGACCCAGATGCAGTGTTTTCACAGTCCTAATGGAGATGAGGTTGCATGAGGACCTCTTGGGTACAATTTATGCAATATGGGTTTTCATAAGACTGTGGTAACACTAGTAACATTGTGAAAGTAAAAAAAAACAAAACCAAAAAAAAAACCTTGAAAAGATTTTGTAGAGTTTATTTCAGTTTAGTTCAGGAACTGGACCTGCTCATTTGCGTTACTGACCAGGTGTCTGTAAAGGCTCAGTAACATCCATTTCCATCTCTGTATGGCTGACATGTTGCCAGTTTTTTCTAGAAATAGACATTACAGAGGCTAGCTCTCTCTTCTTACCTTCCATTTCAATCACTGCAATCTGCTCTGAACTTAGAAAATATTTGAAAAATTCAGCTGGCATAGAAGTAGGCAATATTTCAGAGGCAAACCATTTGGAAACAGCCATCTGTGCTTGATAATGGTTGGAAATTTTAGAAAAATGCTACTTTTCGCTCTCTTTTTTTGTCAAAAAAATTCTCAAAGTTTTTTCACTAGTTCCACTCCTTTTACTCTTTCTGCAGTGGACTTCATTACTAGTTGTGAAAAAAAGACAGCTCTACTGTGTGACAGTCTACAAAATACTAATTCATTTGTGTTGACCAGAGACTCTGGCATCTCTGTGCTCCTTCATGCCCCATTTTTATTAGTTACCTCATCTCTTCTAATGCCTACACTCTAGTATGTCCCTTCTATTTATTTTTTACTCTTTGCCTCCACCACCAAGACCACACAAGGAGTGAAGGTGGGATCAGTTTAGGTGGGATGCAAGTGCCAGCAAGGGCACCTTCACCAAAAATCTATTTCAATAAAATAAGTTATTCTTTCCTTGTTCTGATAGAGCTTGAATTTTATGAACATTGGACAAAGCACAAGCCTTCCTGTAGGTTTCTGAAAGAGACGACATTTATTATTAGATGGTTGCTGTTAATTTTAAATAAATGGTGATAGCAATGATTTCTTTATTAAGTAGCAGACCATTTCTTTTCCTCACAAATGTAGCAGATGATAGAGGTCTTCCTATGTTTTAAGCTAAAAAAAGCATTTCTATGGAGTAGATCACTGATTTCAGTTAAAGACAACCGATTGTCATTTGTAAGGTGTTCAAGCATTCAGCAGGTCAATAGACTTTATACGCTTACAGATCCATCTGACCAGACAAAAAGACACATTTACTTTTCTTAGCGTAAGTTTCTCACCAACATCAATTGTCTCCATAAGCACTTCTTCCCATTACATAGGAAAAAATAAAAAGTTCCTTGCATTTGTAATTGAAGACATTAAATTGTAATTTAATGCTTGATTCACAAAAGTAAACCAGAATCTGAAGACTAAAAACACTTCCATGTTTCATGGTAATTTCATGTTATTGGAAGTCTTTCTTTTCCTATTCATTCTAGGAGCTTCCTACTAAAGATGATTTAAGTAGCAAATACTTCATAACATTGAAATAGTAAATATCCATTTTGTTCCAAAAGATGATAAAACCATTTATATTGTTTCACTTAAGACCACACATACATTGACTATTTCACTGCTCTTCCTTCTTTCACTCCCTTCCTCCAAAATATTTAAACGAACATTAGAAAATCCTGTTAGTAGTATCAACTGAAGCTCAGAAAGCTGTTAGTTCAATGTATATACACTCCATTCACTGACCTAAATTATAAGAGACTAGCTTCAAAATCACTGACTGAAAACTAATCTTAAACACTGAGCAAGTGTAACAGATCCTGTAACTATACCTCCAGAAGAAATGCATTAGAGATGCACTAGAAAAAAAAAAGTCACAAAAAACCACCCCAGAAGCATTAGGTATCAAATTAACTCAAACATGAGTTTTGTTTTTGCAGGCCAGTATCCCAAGGCAGCTCCTCTCCAATTCATTGTGTTACTGAAGCACAAAACCAGTAACCTCAGAGTTACCACAGTGGGTCAGTTCTCCCACAGAAATGGTGCTGTGGCTCAGCTACCAGCCTGTTATCAAACAAATTGCTTCTGTTCTTTCACCGACAGAGACACACTTTGGCAAATAAAGAGAAAAAAGGTGTGGTCCACTTGAATCTTCCCCAAATGCTCAGAGTTCCCAGTTGCATCCCACTACTTTGTGATATCAAAAACCAGTCTGTTGACCCAGGGCAGGCACCTCACTGTTTCCAGGTACCAGCAAGGATCATCCTTCCTCCCTGAACCGTGAGCCCTGAGAAAACACAGAGTGCTTTGGCCACATATTCAAGTTTCAAGACAGTTCAAAAATAAACATTAACACTTCCTATTCCCAGGTACTGATGCAATAGAGATGTTGGGGTTTTTTAGGTGCTGAAAGAGTCTGGCCTTTTTCAGAAAAAATCCTTCTTATCCCTTAATACAAGTGACCCATTAGCATGTACAACTGTGAGACCACTGACCTACCCAAGAGCAGGATAGTAGAAGCAGGTGCGACCTGTTTCTGAATCTGGACAAAATCAATGCAATCCAAGTGCCTCCAGGTAGTCAGTTTTGCTGGCTAAAGAAATCTATGGCTTGCTACCTTTGAGTTCCTTCTAATAATTTCTTTGATACTGGCCTTTGCTCTACAGCTTGTTAAGTCCGTTTTCCAGCTAGTTGCCATTCATCCCCTGGATTTTAAATGGCTTATCTGAGTAAAAAGTCATATCTATTTCTACTTTGAGCATTCCCAAATTATTTCAAGCATGCACGATAAGGCAGGTCTGTATCTTTAGGTAAAAATTAGCAAGTCATCCTGCCTTTAGCTTTGACTACAGTCCTTGCTTTAGGCCAAATTCAGGATGGTAACAACTATGGACAGTTAATGCCTTTGGCATGATCCTGTATGAAAGCAGCATGACCTTGGGAGACTCAATGAATAAGGAGCAAGACAAGGTATTTTTCTCACAGCATAGCCTTATATACATAGATATCATTTACTCATCCTGCTCTACTGCTGCCCAATATTCTGTGCAAATCAATGTAGTACCCATTTCCTCACATTCTTTCACAGAGAAATCTGGTTATCTCCCATGATTTTATCTGCAATATTATCAACATCCCAAAAATAATCACTGTTTGAATACACGTATTTTGCACTAGTTCTGATACTTTTCAGAACCATCATGTATCCCCTCATTATACCAACACTGAATTTAAAAAAACAAACCAAACCAAAACAAAGAGTTAACTTTTCTAGAAGAGCTGTCCTCTTCCCTTTAGAGCATGGTTCTCTTTGTTTCTGCCTGACAGAACAGAGGGCGTCAAAAAAAAGTAACCATGTAGTTTGGCCGCTACAGCTAATAAAGAAAGCATCTACTTTAAGACTTGAAGACAGCAGACTAAGTTCATTGTGTCCTAGCTAAGAAAACCTGCAGTGAGGCATGCTTACAGTGAAAGCAAAGCTGGAAGCTTAGTCCACAAATTTTGGTTATTGATGAAATTAAAATAGTGAGGAAGGGAAAAAAGATTTCAAAACAGATCTTGGAATTGTTTAAAAACAAGTTTGAAAAAGATAGTCACTCCTGATCTGTGTCACAGGTATCAGTTTCATGCACGTCTATTCGAGAATTGAACCACAATTTATTTTAGGGGTGCTTTACAGTCTACTGCAATCACCTAGGATTAGCCTTTGCTGACTTTTCTAGTTTGAGAGTCCTCACAAAAACATTTATAAAACCAATGAATTTTCTCCCTCATGTCTGACTTATCTGGATATGAAACATAACAGGAGAGGAGATGGTTTCAAATTGCAAGAAGTCTCTGCTTTGAGTGATACAGCCAAATCATTGCGGCTCAGGAATCATTTCAGATACGGTAACTCAGGTCACTTCTAAGAACTTGCAAGTGCCCTCCTTAGAAGCAAAACTGAAGTCAGTGGGATGATCCACGTGGTCTGGTTTCCATCTGTACTCCAGTATATTTTAGCATTTAAATTGAGTCTTTCTACAGTTTTGATTCAAAGCATACAGACCCGGTTCTGAAGCTCTTCAAAGCTCCACTCTCTACAGCCATGTAACTTACTGCTTTGTATTTCAAGAGCTAAGGACAGCATGAACGCAATTAAGCTGTCAGAAGCATCCTCAACAGCTTAGAGGCAATCTTAGCATAGAGGATTTTTCTCTTATGGACTGTCATTTGCACCTTTCAAACAAGTACCCAAAATCCTGGATCCTACTTTATATCAGAATGGGTTCACTTCACTTCTCCATTTTTTTGCTATTTTTATACTAGCACCTTCCTCTCAAAAAAGAAAAAAAAAATCAAATTAAGTAAATTCCTGTAAAAGGCATGTGATGTTTTAAACTGCATGACTGCATTTAACTCATATTTATACTGAGTGTCCACTGCCTAAAGCAGCAGAAAAAAATGCTTAACTTCAACAACAATCCTAAATTTGATTCAAAAGCAAATATGACTATTAAAATTATTATTCTCAGCAACAACCTTTTAGAGTAACTGAAGTAAGAATTATCTGAAGTCAGCAGTATTTTCTCACGTATTAAACCAGAGGATTTCTTAAAAGTGCTGAGCATTCTTCCTAGTTCTTCTGCAATCAACATGAACTGAACTTAAATACATTATTTGCCTATGATCTCAAGATAGAAAAAAAATAATATTTCTGTTGTCAGGTAAAATTGTAACAGTAGTTACATCTATTTAGCTATTATTAATCAATAAATAGTAAAAAATATATTAGATAAGTTAAAAAATCTGTATCTTTAACACTGTACACTTCATGCAAAAATAGAAGTGGACTGCATTTAATTGTTACCTCAAAATTCATGCAGCATCACCTTATAAAGCTGAATATATAACAGATAAGACATGCATAGTCTGGTTTAAACTGCAAACAACAAAAGTCATCGAATCAGTCTTCTGATCAACCTAATGTGTACAAAACTTCAGTGCACACACTGCAGTTATTTTAAACACTGCACGTGGGCACAAGCAATAACCACCTGTTAAAGTACTGATGCTCCTACATGACATTTCAAAATACATTTTCTCCAGAACTGCAAGTAGTTATTTCTGGCACATGTTCTTATTTTGTAA
The DNA here is from genome assembly GCF_003945725.1 of Corapipo altera. Classification (NCBI taxonomy): domain Eukaryota; kingdom Metazoa; phylum Chordata; class Aves; order Passeriformes; family Pipridae; genus Corapipo; species Corapipo altera. The sequence continues at coordinate 746,170 of NW_020884903.1, forward strand.
ACCTGTTCTCTTCTACTACCTCCACTATTATCTCAACCTAGCATTTTCCTTCTGCTCTGAAACTTCACTTTGAACACAGACAGAACCAAAACTCAGGGTCCTTCTGAGAATCAGAGGCAAGCTGTGATTGTAGCTACAGCCATGCAAATCCAAAGGAATGTAATGTACAGCTCCTTTGGATTTGCCCAGTATGGGAGGCAAGAAACTGTTAAAGTCTAAACCAAAGGGACTACCCTGACAGTAAGAGCAAATAGACTCATTATGAGGAAGAGTCTAAGTAAAATAAGATACAATTAGCAATTTGCATTTAAAAGAACAATGGTTATTTGCATTTAAAAGAACAAATATCAACATTTGGTAAACATCTTTTTGCAATATAATCATGATCAGTTTCTTTCAGAAAAAGGATGCCACTTGAAACAATTTTCTTTACTAACAAGATTTTAGGAAAAAAATAATCAATTTTATAAAATGTGCTTAGCAAGATTTAAATAGAAAAAAAACTCAGACCATTTGCCTTCATGTACAATTTGATCAGATAGCATGTAATAGAGGTGACAAAGCCCTTTGAATTTTCCTCCAAGACTTGAATTTCAGCTAATTTTCTTATGCAAATAAGGGCTAACTAGTTACTTAAAAAATTCCCTCTCTTTTCACTACAAAAACTCTAAATAGATTATTCGTAGCTCTTGAGTTTAAGTAGTTTCGAGTATATTCTCATCTCAGTGCACAGACAGCTACGCATAAGCCTTTCATTAAGGATAAACTGCTTCTCACTGAAATGAGAATATACCCCTAAGCGTTTCTGAATTAAATTCATGTTTTGTTATTCATCCAAGTTATTTTACATTTTCATAGCACATTAACCTAGTCTCTATAACTTCATGGTAAAGGCAGATATACTACTAATAATTTGCAGTAAAATATGAAAACATGCAAGACTGTGCAGTCTTAGCATATCTGTTAAAAGGTGTTGGTCTGGAAGATGCATTTGGCAAGAGAGTTTTGCTACATGTCAGGACTTCTGTCAGTCCTCAAGGATTGTTTGCTATTTGTCAGGGCTTTTCTGTTATTTTTTAGTACAGCTTAATGTACATTTTGCAAGACAGAAGATGGGCGAGAAGTTCTGTTTGACAGAGTAAACAGAATATCTGATAGAAACCCAGGATAAAGGGAGACAGAAACAGTACAAAAGCTCAGGTTTAGCTCTCATTAATCCAAACTTGACTGTGTTTTGCTGCAGTGTCCACCATACCCTAGAAATATATATTATCTAGACACTGATCTTCACATCCATTTTTTTTTATTTGAAGTATCTATGTAATCAATTTGTCAGTTTGTGTCACATTTCCCCTTTACCTCTACCTACAGAGGGAGGATACTTATCTATCTGCCTTCAGTTATGAACTCTAACCTTTTCAGTTTAAAGCTATTGTCAGTTTTTACTTTGCTCTCTCTCAACTCAATTAGAAACCAATTATCTAACCAGTAAATCAAAACATGCTTGAAATCAAAACCTCATATACTTTTTTGTCCTCTAACCTTAATAATGGGCAAATAAAAGTTACATACATGCAGAAGACATGAAAGAGAGCAAATTTTTTCTTCATTTTTTTTTTTGTAAACTCATGTACTTCTAAAGGCTAAGAGGAAGAGTGAAAAGTAATCATTTTAATGTTTGAATTGGTGTTTTTTTTTCCCTCCTTCCCCATAGTCCTACAATTCATCTGATTGCTATAGTATGCATTAGGGAGAAATTTGGACAACAACTTTTCCAAATGTTGCTGAACAATCTATTTCATTAAAACTTCCTCAGAATAACAAAAGTATTTTAAAACAAAGTACTTTAAAATTTTCTTATTGTATATTTAATATATCCTGGTTTGAAAAACAAAAATGTCTATAAAGCAGTGGTCAGGATCATTTGACCTTTGATTCAAAACAAATGTCAAAAATTAATTTGACCCCATCTGTAGATTAGCATAGACTCTTTTTTTAGTTACAAAAGTCTCAGATCTATTAGTTGAGTAGGTCCATACTCATTTGGAATGTGACACTGTGCTGAGCATCTCATGGTTGGTCAGAAAAATTCTCAGTTCTCACAAACTTCAGTAGGAAACGAAATTTCTCAGTCTATAGGACAGGTCTACCAAAAACATGGTGCTTTAGACTGCTAACAGAGCAGTCTCTTTCCAACAACAATATAAACCAGCATTTGTCTTTATCATTTATCATGTATTTTGGTTTAGATGCAAATTCTACAATCAATGCAATTGTAGAATTTCACAAAGGAAATAAAAACCTTCAGCTATATTGCTTCTTACTGTAAATGCTAGATGCTCCAGGATTTACTAAGATATCTTTCGTAGAGCCAAACTCCAAGCTAACTGGGAGAAAACATTGTTTAGAGCATAATATTCATAGTTTAGAAGTCATTAACTTTGGTGAGATGAACATTTATTTTAAAACACTAAAAATATTTATAAAGCAGAAAAGTAGAATTTACAGTGTATTGCAACATATTCTATGCTTTAGATTGTAATAATTTGGACCTTTCAAATGTGATCAAACTGGAAAAAAAAAGTCTGTGGGAGCATTCATTGCTGTGCAACTGCCTCTTAAAACTTTTACACAAATTTTAGTAAAATACTGAACATACAAAATAAAGCTTTGCATACCAGCAAATCTTTACTGCTCATATTAGCTTACATTTCACACTCATTACAAAACAGAAATACCAAAGTAATATAGTGGCTTTCCTTGACTACAATTTTTTATTTTTTAGTTTTCTAAAGACAGTGAAAACAGTTTATCAAAGTCATAAAAGGGATCTGGTTATCTAGCTTCCGTTAATTTTAATAGGCAAACTAGAAAAATCTCAATGTTGGTGTTTAGTGTCTAAGATTACGAATGACAGAACTCCCCAGGCCACACTTTCTCACTATCAATTTCAACGTATTGTGCATACAGAATGATTGCAGCCCTCATGGAGTTTCAGTAAAGCATTATAGGACGTGTTTTTGAGATATGTAGAGCATATAATTTATCAAATGTGCACTCAGGTGGGAATTTCGTTCTGGAACACAGTGAGTTAAAAGCACTTTGATACTCTCCAGAACCACTGAGCATAAGAAGATGAGAAACACTCGCGCATCGTGTCAGCAATAGCAGTGTGCACTGGACTAATGTGACTCAGAGGGATGCATCATACACCAAAACCTTTCTGAGTTCATATTCTGCCAGGACAGTTATTGCACTGCACTGGCTCAGAGTTTCACAACTGCATAAAAATGTTCCCTTCCAACAGAAAATTTTCTGCCTTTGCTCTTGGCTCAGAGAATCCCCCCCTTTTCTTTTCTAATCTATTTTAAGCAGAAAATTTAAACATACAATGCAAAATATCCCCCAAATTCCAATGAGCTGGCTTCTAATACTGTATATTATCCAAAGGCTTATTCTGACTGACTTCTGCTGTTCACCAAGGTGTCAAAAATGAGCAAATAACAGCCCTGAGGCAGCAAGGGAACTCAGAGCCACTAATGACAGCAGCGGTACCAGAGTGTCGGTGTCTTTGCTTTATCAATGGGCAACAGGAATGCCTCTTAAAATGGACAGTTACAGTATTGACTACTGCCTTTACAGGTAATTATAAGAAAGTCAAGCAAATCTGCACCTCAGTTGTAGTGCTTAAAATTAGAGCGGTAACTGAAACAGATGTGAAAATGAGAAAAGATAGGCATTACTTTAACCACACAAGCAGTCTACTTGGAAATCCCAGGGGTTGAGAGAAATATTCAGTAGGTCATAAAAACCTCAAGCAAAAGGAGGTTTCCAACATATTTTTTTTTTTATATTCAAGCTTAAGTGAGATCTATAAATTTGCTTCCTGTCAATCAAGAAAAGTGTCTATAAATCATACTTCAAGCTTGCTGATCACATGCCGTGCAGGCCAGATTCTGCTGCAGCAGACATTGAAATGTAAACCCCTACATGCTACTCTGAAGTAAAAAAATTAAGAACTTAGATCATCAAGATGAACTGACAATGTTATGACTCCACAGCAAGATTAATGTAGTCATATAATCCGATGTAATTTCCATCTTCAGGATTGCTTTTAAAAAGTCCTAGCAGTATTGTTGAGTTAGACCTGTCTAAACCCTAAACTTCACAGCATAGAAACTGCTGAAGCTTTAGATCCTACGTTAATAGGACACTAGTACACTTTATGTCTTTATATATAGATAAAAGCCTTATATGAATACATACACAAATCAAAAGAAACTCTGGATAGGAGCTTTTTAAGTCAGAGATTGTTAATATCTGTCATTACTGTGAGTTGTCCAAACTCTGTGCCATTAAATGCGTTCTCCAAGGAAAGAAGCGATATTTGGTAGAGATTCGGAAAAGACATCTGAAACTATGTGAAGAGAGTCCCTTGGAGACTCTTAACACTCATCAGAACAGCCTTCAGGTTTAATACAACTCCCAAGGTCAGCCAAACACACAAGTACAACATCCCTCTCTCCATTACAGCCAGACATGGAGCTCTATACTGGATGGAAATGATTGAAGATTCCTTATATTTCTTTGATGTTAAAAAATTCAGTTATTAAGTTATGAGTAAGAGCATGACAGCATAAATAATAATAATGCATGTATAAGATATGAATTAAAAATACTGCTGCCCTCCAAATCATATACTTCATTAGAATATGTTTTGAATCTCAGAAGCATGTATATTTGAGTTTGATGCATTTCATGTACGAGCTTTCACAGCATGTTCTTCTTTCCACTGCATCATGAATTTGCTCGAGGCTAATGGCTCCCATGGGAACTGACATTTTATTTGTATTTTTTTAGTAAGTTACTTAAAATGATATTGTTGTGAAGGAATTACATCGTTTATGTTCGAAATACTCGGAAAAAGAAATAGAAGTAAAAGAGGATTGCATCTTGCATACCTATTTTTTCTTTTTTTATTTCATCGCATTCAACTATCTCAAATACTTCTCTTCTAGAAGCCTGCTTCAGTCAGTGGACTGGACTACGTTCCATACAGAAGTAGACCACATACCGTGCAACTGAGCCATATGCATCTATTTATCAAGGAATGCAAGTGACAGCTGCAATGACCAGTCATTTGAAGGATAGCAAAGCAATTTTTCCCATCAGGGTCAATGTAATAGAGGTAAGATGTATGCAGGCTTTAAGCAAAGCACACAGTTTAAATGCATAGAGAAACATACTTGGCACAGAGGATGGAGAGGCAAGAGAAGGCACATTAGGACTGTCAAATGAAGGAAATGCTAGCTTTTAAGAACAGATTTACATTCCAAAAGATCTCAACTTCTTCTTCTAAAAAACTGGATGACCATTATTGACTTTTCCATCCTTCACCCTTGGGGTGACAAGCAGCATCTTAATTCAAGTAAGGCAAGCGGTGATGATTATGATGATAAAAATGAAGCTGTTCAAAAGTAAGGAGCCAGAAAGCTCACAGTAACAGATTTACATCAGGTGTTCAATTACACAGAAGCAGCAACTGAGATTTTCAGGTGACTGATCTTATCTGAAAAGAGAGCTACCAAAATGTCAGCATCTTAAATCGTGTGTCCTTAAGCCCTGGCACACAACTCCCTTCTTGTTAAGAAATCAAGTGAAAATTGCTTCTTAGCAAAAAAAGAAGTCAGCAATGCATTTCTGAGATAACCTGCCTCTGGATTATACCCTTGGATGTGTATGGGATTGTGTGGTCAGCTGTAGGAGCATGATTGAACTCAGGTATACTCTTGCTAGTATCTCCCCAAGAAGAGAAGCACTATTTTTGAAGAGGCATCTCTCTGCATAGCTCAGAAAGTCTATCTGTAACTAGAGTTCCAAACTATAAAATGCTACATTGCAGCTCCTAAGCATGAGAGGTTCTATAAAGAAGGAATACAGCCTGGAGAGGTTTTAAGCTCTTCCTTTTAAAGTAATCTTTTTTGGTTATATTTTTGTGAAGAAAAACTGTCTTCGCCTGGCCTCTGGAAACTTGTCACAGAAATTAAGATGGGCCACAGAATGTGTACATGAATTGTTCTCTGTGATGTTATTATTAAAAAGCTCATAAGTAAGACTAATTCTTGCTTCTGTGTATTTTTACTGCCATGGACATTAACAAATCTGAAACAACCTTAAAGAAAAATTCACAACAGAAAATCTTCAGATCTCATGATGTGTTTCTCCCAGATGTCTTTTCCTGAGTCAGGAAGGCTTGAAGGTAAATCACAGAAAACATCACTATAAACTTCACCTGTTGTTCTTATGTACTAGCACAGGTATTCAACCCTGGCCAACTACAGAAGCCAGAATACTGGGACTAAGTGAAACCTATTCATATGTCACACTCCAATTTTAAATTAAAACTGAATTACAGTAAAGTAAATCAAAATAGCAAAGAATGTTCACAATGAAAAAATATTTTGATAGACAAGCACTGTAGATTGTAAAGAGAATACATTCAGACTGTAAAGAGGCAACTCATTAATGGAACAGAGAAATATTTCTTAACGATTCATATAGGTATAGATTCAACGGCTTTTAGGGGCAAATCTCATGGCATTCATCCAAGAAAAACTCTGAGTGAAGTGAATGAGTATTTTCCCTAAAGACTGCAACATTTGGGCCTTAGAAATAGAAAACATTAAACAATAAATAGTTTGGATTAAGTGAATTCAATAGTAAATTAATTTGCACAAATACCAAAGAGAAAAATGCTAATTAAAGTTAATATGCTTCTAAAAGTCTACTATATTTCTACATTTACTTATGAATTATACATTTAATGTATGAATATCATAGTTTAGTTACTTAGAAACCCAGACCAAGCTTATAATAGCTACCAGCACAACTACTTAAACTGTTGGTATTTCACTGCAGATCCTGCAGTTCAGTCTGTAAATTGGTAGTTAGGAATAAAATGTTGCATAAAACATTTCTAAGCTGGTGAATTTAGAGATGCAATAGAATTCAGGCCATAAAAACAGATGTTACATAGACAAACTTTACATATGGATTTGAAACATCATACCTATGGACACTGAATTGAATTGGTTTAAATTCATGTCCTGTGTATGCTTTAAAATGAGATGGTTTCTCACATCACAGTCCCAAAATCAGATTCCACTGAAAAAGGAAGACTCTCATAGAGATCAAAGAAGATGAAAATTTAGAATGTTTAATCCTAACACTGAGAACAGGACATATATGAAGCCTGTGTACTTTTATCACCAAAATATGGTACCTACAGATAACTCTCTCATTCAGAAAGCTTAGTTCCCATAAACAGAGTAGATTTCTCTCTCATGCTGATCTTTACTTTGTTCTTCCCTCACTTAATCCACTCTGCCTTCTCTGCAGCATTACCTTCCTTCATTTCTGCCCATTACAACAATTGAAGCATGTTAATCTTTTATAAAATACTTCATCATGAACATCTGGAAGATCAATTTCCTTATATTAAACACAGTGATACATGAGTGTATTCTCAAAAACTACAAAACGGCAATTCAGAAAGTAAACAAAAACCTAGGAAACCACATGACATTTCTGAAAAAGCTCTGTTGTACAAAAAAAAGGGAATAAACTTCACTCTTAAGCAAACTCTTGAGACTGAGAACTAACTCTAAAAAAACATCAGTGTCTACTGTGTTATACAAAGTCTTCCCTGATTAGAATGGAAGAGGTCTCTAGGTTTACAAATATTTCCCCCTTGTTATCGCACAACCACATCATATAAGCCCTTAAATAAATTTATCTAATTTAATCTGAAAACTAATCTTGGACTGTTGCTCTAAAACCTGCTTTAACTGGAAGTATTAATTTTATTTTGTTTTCATTTTTTCAGTCCATAACTATCCATGTGTGAGTCATCCGTATATATACCAGCACTACCCTTTGACTCAAACAGTTGTTCCCTCCCAGGTGTTCAGTTCAGTTCCTTGTACAAATACAGAGAGCCATTTTGTCACCTTCTAGGCTTAAGAACAGCTTGACCTTTTCAGCCATACAATATATTCTTTTTCTCAACCTTTTATGTGGCCTCTGTACAAATGTGAACCTTCTTCTGCCCATGAGTGATCTGAGGTTTAGACAATATTTCAGATAATATCTAACCACTAACATTTTGCAATAAAATGCATGCTTTTCTCCTTCCACGTTGAACAAAGCATTCTCATCCTGTAGGTAAAACTCTCTTCACAGCCATGAGGAAGTGGCAAGGGTCATGGAGATTTCATCAGCACAACTGGAGAGGTAAAAAAGATAGTAAGTTTTCAGGGGAGCGAAGATCGTAGAATCATAGAATGATTTGGGTTGGAAGAGCCCTGAAAGATCCTCCAGTTCCAACCCTCCTGCCATGAAGCAGGAGCACCTTCCACCAGATCAAGTGGCTCAAAGCCTCATCCAACCTGACCTTGAACACTTCAAGAGATGAGGCATCCACAACTTCTCTGGGCAACCTGTTCCAGTGCCTCATCATTCTCTCAGGAAAGAATTTCTTCCTAATATCTAGTCTACGTCTACCCTTTTTCATTTCGAAGCCATTCCCTTGTCCTGTCAGTACATGTCCTTCTAAGAAGTCCCTCTGCAGCTTTTTTGTAGGCCTCCAGTACTTCCAGTACTGGAAGACTGCTCTAAGGCATCCCCAGAGTCTTCTCTTCTCCAGGCTGAAGAAACTCAACTCTTTCCTCATTGGAGAGGTGCTGCAGACCTCTGGTCATCTTCAGTGACAATGATGACGAAGACTACAGGAAAGCTGCAGGGTCTGTGGCAATCTCAGGGGGAAGGACTATTAGTGGGAATGTAGAGATTGCCTTGGGAGGAAGGAAGAACCAAGCACACAGAGTAAAGTCTTAGGGCCAGATAAGAGGAGACAGAAGGTTCATCTTTACAGGCATCACTGGAACCTACCCATCTCCCTCATCCCTGCCCACTTGGGCATAAACCCTACCTTCCTTCTCAGTCTGAGACTGCTTCCCATCCTCAAGCCCCTATGCCTTCTGGGCTGCTGATCAGAGAGTAGGTAGCTCCGGGACAGGTAACTCAGATGCACATGGAGTAAGCAGAACTATGGTACTGGCCAGCTTTCAGTGCAGGCAGAGCAGCACACACACCACCTCTGCAGGCTGGCTTCCCAGGTAAACACCATAATTGGCCTACATGTAAGGAAATATCTGTCCTTGAATGTTGTATGTTACAAGTGGCCTTCACCTACATTCCAGCTGTTATTATAAGCCTTCACAGACATTCTGTACTCAGCTAGTTTTCCAGATTTCTCTCTCAAACAATGAAGTGCCTAGTGTAAGCAGAAATAATCTGAATTAGTCCCCAAGAACTTGCATGCTTGCATACTGATCTCTTGCACATTGTAAAGCTAAACTTCTTTCCATTTCTGCAAAACCAGTCCTCCTCTGAACTCTAGATATCTCTAAAACATTGACTCATTCCTTAGCATACTCCTACACTTTATGCCAGGGTTGACAATGCATACCAAACCACAACAAATCTGAAGACTTAACTTTGATGAACACAGTGGTCTCCCTTGCCTGATATTGTCAGTGTTGAGTTGTGACGGTCGATAAAGATACAAGGAGTCAATTATGTGCAGAAAAGATGTCTGATCTCTCTTTATTTTCTCATCTGCTTTTTTATACCCCTTGCTAGCAGCAAGCAGTATCCTTATTTTAGGTAAGCAAGCAACAGCGTTTTCATTGGCAAGGTTCTATGGGCGATACACTTGGCAAAGCTCAAGGCCTTATTGCAGTTCCCACACCCTAGGCCTACCAACTTTACAGTCTCTTTGTTTTCTCCATTAGGGCTGCGTACTGACCTCCTTATCATCAAGGATATACCCAAAAGTTTGCCCAGTCAATATCTTCATCCTGGGAGCTAATAGACCCTTGCCCGATATCTTGTCCATCTCAGTTCTTCACTGTTCATATTTCAGTAAGTTCTCTTGTGGCATAGTAAGTGCTTTTATTTAAGCTCATATTGATATCTGCCATATTTTCTTGCATTAAACACTATTTACTGATTATTTTTTAAAGGTAGAGCTTGTTCAACAACATATGCCTTTGCCAAGTCCATATAAAATTTCATGAAACTTTTTACTGACCTCCTGACTGGTTTTGCTCTACAGTAATATTTTTATCTAAATATTTACAGACTGTTAAGTCAAAATAAAGACCTTGCAGTTGCTCATAATATTTAAGTGGAGGGGAAAAGTATCAGTAGCAATTCCATAACTCCCGTAAGATATCACTTCAACTGGTAGACACTGACATACATCCTGCTGTCACTAACATTCTTGTCCCTGTTCTGCTTCACCTTTGCTCTCATAGCCAGCTGTATTACCCTTACTGACAGAAAAAGCAATGTCAGTACACCTTTCAGTCTACACCTAAATGTCTATAATGAAAATGCTATTTAGTCTTCCCTCAGTATTTCTCATTCCTTGTTTTTTCTGTTCATTTGGCTGAAGAACTGTTTGATAAAACATCTCCTATGATACCGAACTAGCCCCTGTTTTTAGCAGTTTCCATTCTACCTTTTAATGTTTCTCTTTGCTGATTAGCCTAGAAGGAATGGAACAGACACTCTCCCTAATTCTAAATGATTTCTGGAGAATGACCATTGCATCCAGCTAAACCAAGAAACAACTCTTACTGTTTTTTTTCTTGTACCACTAGTTTCAGATAACTTTTCCCAAGATAAAAGTAATGGTGTTCCCCTCCCACAAAAAAAATCCTGAATTTCTCTGTCCAGCAACTTCCTTTTGTGCTTTTCCCAGTACTTCTAAATTTTCTATTTTGAAACGGAACACTGGAAACATATTACTAATACACTTTCATGTATGTTTCTATTTAAATCAAAATGAATGAGCTTGTGAACACAACTCAGAGTGGTTTTGATAACTTTATTTTGAAATAAAATTAAATTCTCTACTAATTGCAACTTGCCAAATACAGAGCAAAGCATTTAAGGCTGTCACACTGATAACAGGATTTGCTTCCCATTCTCCATTTTCTGTGAGTTCTATCTTTGCTTATAACACTACAGGAATCTCTATCCACACTGAATCCTGTCTCTGGAGTATCCAGGTAGGTTTCTTTTCACAACGCACACAGTTTCTTTTATTGCCCCACCCAAAGGATTTTGATCTAATGGCATCTTTTTCTTTCTTGTGAGTCTATGGCATGACTAATTAATGATTTTCTTTTAAAGGAGCTGTATGTTTAATGAAGATATTGCACATTATTGCCATGGGGAAAAAAAATCTATCCTTGCAAAAGACTATAGATGTAATATCCAGTAGAATTTGTGCTATTAGCAAGTACTGTGGTTCAGACAATTAAAAGTAGTTATTGACATGATGAGCTCTGTAATAATAATAAAATAATAAATTAGAAGTGCACTCCAGCATCCCATAAAATGTTTTTTCACATTAAATAAGGAGGGAACACTTGATGTCCCAACTTCATTTATCCATGTTACATTGTTTCTCATTCTGTGGTGCTTTCAAACTAAACAAGGATTCAAGACCTTGAGGACGCTTTATACAGTACTGCAGTGTATTCATAAATTATTAATATTTTTAAGGTCATCCGAATAAAATGCTAATTATTACTGACTATTATGATACATGTAAAATTGGTACATGGGAACCAAATGTAAAACCATCTCTTACTTAGAATTAACCATAGGGACAATGTGGAGACTATACACCTTATAAATTATCGTATCATTCTTTCTCCCCCTACAAAAGAAATTATTGCTAAAGTAACACAGTTTTAAGGCTAATAATTTATCTATTGTTACTTGTCAAAGAACTTTCTATGAAAATATTCACAAAATATAGGGAATATAAAATCACAGATCAGTAAAATAAATGAATGAAACAAAACGAAAAAAAGCCCTAACACAAAGCTCACCTTCCTCCTCAAAGAGAGTCGTTAACGTTAAACATAAACATTCGCTTCTTTAATATTTTGCAGTTATTCAGAAAAGAAAAAATAAGGAGAAGAGGGTGGGCAAGAAACATAAGCAGAAAAAGGGGATCAGGAAATAAAAGTTAGGACGTTCTATTACAATAGGCTATCCTTTAGACATACTTCCTTTGGATTTTTTTGTAAGTAGAGATCTCAAAACAAAAATTTCAGTGAAGACTGTGTTTTTCTTACTTCACTTCCCTTACCTACACATCCGACAAACTAGTTACTTATTTCTTAAAAAAATGGTAGATCTGCCTGACGAAATCCTTCAGTGAAGTTACTGTGGTCAGTCACAAACTACTTAACATAGTTGCACTGTAAAATGTAATATGAAATATCACACTTTAAAAAAACCCCAACCCTGGAATACTATTCGAGCTATTTCTCTCTTCAAAGCAAATATTCACTGTCATAAAAACAAAACAAAAAACATGTCCTATTAAAATGTTGCAAAGTAGCTACCTCTACAACTGTAGCCATCAGGTTAAAAATTGTTAAAAAATGTTAAGCCAATTGCTTCATTTTAATAGATATAATTTTCCATTTATAACAATAACTAAGAAAATTAGCAGGAAAATAAAATGCTAAAATAATCATGCCTTGCGAATTGACATGACAATTCGCTTATATTTTTTTAGACCTTCTCAGAAGTCAACAACATTGAGATCAGGAACAATGTTAACTAATGAGATCAGACCTGCACATGACTTCATCTTGTTTAGCTTCTCAGAGGACAATAATAGGTTTTCCTGAGCCCATGCTATATCCAGTCTGATCACATATACACATTGAACTCCAAGTTCCTGGGTGATTCGCTAAGATTTCAGGACTTCATTAACAAACTTCATCTAAAATTTACCAGATGTTCATAGGAGTCTTTCTGGCAGCTCTAACATGATTAAAATAGCTGTCTCCAAATTCAGAGTCTACCTATGAGAAATTCAGAGTACCCAGGGAGTTAGGTCTGTGATATAGTTCATGAAATTTTTGTTCATAATACCCATTCAGAGGCAAACTTGCAGTAAATTAAGCTTCTGGCACAAGTGTCGATGGCGGGGGAACTTTACATTCACTGTCTTGCCTCTTCATTTTACTGAGCAACAGGGTTTACTTTTGCTTTAAGCAAATATTGAAGTTGATTATCCCTCAGTCAACATAAACTTCTCAGGTCAATACATTTCGACACATGTCTCTTCTAATGTATGAAGTCATAAATGGTTATTACCCAAAAGGGAGTAGAGATTTCTGATTCAGCAGCTCATAAAAACCTTTGGGGAGTAGTTTATGTAGCATAAAACCATATTGAACCAAATTCTGCTAGCTACATGAGGGAGGAAGACAAACTTTGCTAAGCTTTTAATAGTCTTTACCAGAGTACTGCAGACTATTGCTATACAGAGAATTTATCAAAAAAAGGTGTCTTGTCAGGAGACATCACTCAGTCTTCATTAAGCAACACTGCTGTAACGGCATGAAACAGAAGAATCTTAGGTGACCTTAGTTAATTTTTGGGAACCCTAGTCAAACAAATTCTGTGGGGTTTCAGAAGACTGGCTCTTATTGAAGTAATAAGGGGAAGTAAATTTGGTTTTACACCTCAAAGTCCTAGCGTGCATGTACATCACTGATGACCTAGTTTTATACTAAAGAACTACACAACTTTCACTGTATCTCTTACCTGTAGGACACCTGAAAGAGGAAAACAATAATCAGATGATTGGCTTGCTGTCCTCCATAACCACCCTGAAGTGTCATTTAGATGTGTGAGGACATCTGTACAGTGTATTCTGTTGTGGCCAGCAAAATTTTTAGAAAGACAAAGTATATTTTAAACTCTAACCTAAATAATCCAAGAAGGTAAGGTTCAGGGGATGCAGTTTGACAATAAAAACAGTTCATCATGCATATTGATTATTAAGTAGATGATTAAGTAACAAATGTGGATAGAGCCTTCCCAAATCTTCATTTGCAAAGCCTGGCCATGATGATGAAGTAAAACGCAACTCTGTCTTTCATCTGACTATCTAAATGCATACCCATCACCTAGGATGCCTTATATCTTCATAGGGTAGTGATAATACAGGGCAAGAGGAATAAAGGTTTTCTACAAGAAGGTACCAATATCAGTCAGTCTTCAGAGGTGGAACTCCAACAACATGAATACGAACTAACAATAGAAAACATTTACAGAATTGCAAAATATCAAAGAAAGCAGAATTTGGCCTCCATTCTTGCCAACTCTCATGTAAAAGAAGATGAACTTCTTAACTAGGTTACCCCTGAGCACCACCACAGAAACATATGGAGTTGCACAAAAACTCAATTTAATTTTATGATCAAACATAACCCCAAAATATCCAAACACAGGTCTGCAGAGATTGAGACAGCATATGTCTATCTGTACGAGGGTTTTGTAACTTTTATTTACATATACGTATGCAAATCTGCAACATAAACTGAGGTTACTAAATTTGCATACTTGATTTTGTTCATGACAAAATCAGATCGTCTAATAAGGAGTGAATTAGAGGGTCACTAAAATCAGATAAAAGGCATTGAGTTATTTATTGCATTTGCATTATGAGTCACATACTGTTGTCCTTGTTTTAAAATCATTACCTATTTGTATATCTGTATGCAGTCTGAGCCCAGCTCTCCCTTCCCAAATGAGCAGTGTATCTAAAACTGGCTCCCATTTTGGCATTTCCACTAATTCACAAGATAAACTGAGCTCCTCTTGCTAGCTCGGGAGAGACGACCTTTCAGGACTATGCCTCAGGAGTGTAAGAAATATAAGTCTTCATACTCAGAGGGAGAAAAAGGAAATAACTAATGAAATTCTGGCTACCAAATGCATCCTCTGGCCACAGTGACCCACAATAAAAGAGATATTGTTCTCCTGTGCTTTAACCTGGGTCACAGCTCACAATACAACTCCATGTTATCAAGTCTAAAGTCACCAGATGCAAACCACATCAACAACACAAGAATTATTTCAAACAGTCAAATACTTTTTATAAGAATAGTACTGTCACATGTTTGATAACATATATTTGCAGAAAAAAAACCAACCACGTATTTTCTTGGTGTGATTCTGTATGCAGTAGGTATAAACCCCAAGTCATTATCCTTCTTGATGCAGTCCTGTAAAAAGGTCTATAGGAACAAACGCAAGATATAATCACTTCAAATGGCAGACAAGTTGGAATTCATTGAATTTCAGCAAATTGTTGAAGTTTCCATATATCAGTTTTAACTCAAGCCTTATCATTATAGAGATACTGTAATAAACCATTTTCCTACACTAGTTCCAAATGCAATTCCAATTTTTTCCATCTTAACATTTGTCTAAAAAGTATCTGAAAATAGGTCATAATTTCCATACAGTTGCTTAGCATGCAGGAATTTTCACCCAATATGTTTGCAAAAGTCTTTTGTAGCTATGTGAGAGACACAGGAGTATTAAATATTCAAAGTTTATTTTGATATAAAACGATCAGAGTTAACTTATTTATGGTCCTTAACAAGATGTGATTATGAAAGAACAATAGTTTCAATGCCACAAAGGAACCATCAAAATGATCATAAAGGTACTTAATTTAGGTCTGTTTGAAGCTCATGTTAGGATCTGTCAAATTATATTAAATTTATATTAATTGCTGAAGCTTAAAATCCATTTATTCTCATCAAGAATGCAGTTTAATCCTCTATAAAATCAGTTGATAGCCAAATAATACTGTTAAAATATGAAATTATTAATGCAATGTTTTTAACATCAAGGAAAACAAACAATGCTGATTTCCCCCTGTTGCAATGTGCCACACCCACAATTAATAAAACCAGACAAATTAAGAGGTAACCTCTGAGCTCTGAAGAAAACAAGAAGCTGTGGTAAGACACTTAAATAGCACATCAAAAAAGCTGTAATTAGCTGGCCAGGAATGGTTCTGCTTTGGAACAGCTACTTCAGTTGTATTAGATACATATAATGGGTTGTCTGCTACAGGAGCAAAAGACCCATATCCTCTCGGGCTCCATAGAACACACAAAATCCAAGTAAAGCCTAAACAAAAAGACATAATGTAAATCTTTTCTCTGAGGGACAGCTACCCCTCCTGAATTGTCAGCTGAGCAGGAGCATTCTTCCAGAAGCTATTGCTTCTAAGATGCAGTACTAATGCAGAATAAAGAGATAAGCATTAAAAATATCCATAAGTACAAACAGTTTCCCACACATAACACACAACGTTCCAGAGCTATATCCAACTGAGAACATGGAAAATATTATCTGACAGGTAACACTGGTATTATCTCAAGACACAGAAATACACCATTACAAGACTATTTAAATGTGAATATAATTTGAGAAATATGGTGATACTGAAGATTAATAACATTTTTTGTAGTGCAGACGGGAAAGAAAAGTGGTTTTATTATTAGCAACAGAATAAACTGCACTCTCTACCAAGAGGCCTCTAAAATATGAGCAACATACGTACTTTTTCTACAAAAAATTCCAATGGAAAATAAAAGCTAAAATAATAAAAAAAGTTTACATTCCATTTGGGTGAAAACAGTCTCATTACTCACCCTGTATAAAGAAGCTGACATTACATTACATTTGATTTCATTGCACTAAGGAGCATAGATCTGATCAAATCAAGTTAAAAAATGCTTCTGTTAACTACTCACGATGATTAAAGGAGAACTTTAAATTCTTTAAAACCATTTCAAGTAGACTGCAAGTACATATTTTTTAGGACAGAAAGACTGAAAATTAACTTAATATTACAAAAAAAAATTTAAACTGGAAAAAAGAGCAAAGATCAGGAGATGAAGCTACCACTACAACTCTAAGACAGCACTGTTTAAAGCACACTACAGTTTTAGCAGGAATTAAAACAAAAAGATTATCATTTAGCATCAGAAAACTAAAAACTGAAGGCTGCAATATCAGCTGATGATGAATGTATTCACCATATTCAAGGCCAGCCTACATCACAGGACCCAGTAAGTAGTTCAGTTATTTTCTTACCCTTTTAGGTACTATTGCAGTCTTCCTAATACGATTTCACCAAGAAATGGCAGTATTTAGTAACATTTGTCCTCTCTTTTAAAGAAAGAATCCATTAATTGAACCTTCTCTTGAATTACAAATGCATCCTGTCATGAGGCCAGTTTACTCCAAATGGCGTAGAAATACCTCATGAAGTTTTCTGCTGGTATATCATGGATTGTACATCGCACATAACATGTCTAAAGCAAGATCCCCTCTGTTGTTGGGAATATTTACTGGGATATACAACTGAGCATATCAGTGAATTTCTCAGGTCACCTTCACCTTCCTAAGAGCACTTTTCAAAACAGCTACGTCATCTTTTCCCAAAACAATCCTAATTAATTGCTTTTGTGTTAGGATATCAGTTTCTCAGCTCACTGCCATAAGAAGTTTTTGCACCAAAAGTCCTGGTAACTCCTGTTAAGAACAACCAAAAATTGCTCTTCCTGGCCAAGTTTCTCCAGCTGCCATCTCTCTCAAAGTACTTTTCTGTGCTACCTCTGGATTTTAGTTTTCTGTGAGTAGTTAGCAGCATCCACTGCTAAATTATGGTCTCTGTAGACTGTCCTTGAAAGCAGCCCCAAATGACTGGCAGAGAGACTTCGCACAGTCCTGAGCCATTCATAATATCCTACAAAGTGCTTCCTGGTAAAACAATCTCTTCTATGAACTGGAAACTCCTTAAATGGCAATTGGCTGCCATTGGTTTCATTGTCTTGAAATGCTAAACAAAGAAAGAGATAGGCATTGACCCACAAAGCAGATGTGTAGCATCATTTAGCAGGCTTACAGACAATCTGATCTTAGTTCTGATTGAATCTTTTAATTAATTTTGTTCAAACAAAAAATCGTGAAATAATCTGTTTCACAAATGAACTGAAAATGCCCGAGTTGTTCAGTTCTTAAACTTTTTAAAAAGAGTAGCTGAGATACGTCTAAGCATGAGTTAAAAAAAAAAAAAAAGAAACCAACAAAATAGCTTTCTTGAAGTTAAATTCTTAAAAATATCTCACCAAAAAGCTACCACTCCCACTCTTAAAAATAGAGCAACAGGGTTATTCTGGCTTGAAAGTGATAAAAAACTCAAAAAGGTGGCCTTAGAAAATTGCTGTTTCATCTCACCCAAGAGGAGCACATTAGAAGCTGTAAGAAAACTCCTCTTTGTCCCCCAGTCCCCCTGCACCAGTTACTGATCACACCTCAGTCTGCAGGTGAGCAAGACTTTGGCTTATTGCTGTTCAACGGGGCACATGAATGTCAAAAATGAGATTAAAATGTACTGTTTCTAGTACCTTCTATCTTCCATCCATGCTCTACAGAAAGCGTGGCAGAGGTAGCATTCACCATAACACAGAAAAAGGGCATTAAGAAGCATGGTGCACACAGAAAAAGAACATGAGTCAAGATGAGGAGAGAAAGTAGCCAGACTAGGGAAGACAGATGAGACAGGGGCAGGGAGATATGCAGTCACTGAAGTATATTTCATTCCAGAACCTGGAGTGGAGCCCAGAAAATCAAAGTCTCCAACCCTCCTCTGTTGTCAGCTAGTATTTACAAAAGCTAATTGCAAAGCTCTTCTCTCAGATTTGCAGCTGGACACAGAAAGGATAACAGTCCTCTACAGTAACTCATTCCTTCACTATTCCAACAGCAAGACTGCTTTGAACTATAGTTCTTACCTTCTTGGGAACCCTATATGATACTATTAAACAGAAAAGGAATTCGGTTTTGATTAAAAAATACCATAAAAATGTGCCAAGACTGAAAGTGTTGGAAACAATTGATTTAATTCAGTGTGGGATGAATGAAATATTCAAATACTATAATTGTTCCTATATACACTGTAGCATGCACACACACAGCTGGTGTACATCTCTGTTCATTTGCAACCCTGGGTAATCAACACAAGGTCCACATAAACATGTATGCCAGCATCAATCAGGTTTCCTTTCTTCAGTTGTGAAAGAAACTTCGTTCTTGCTCTGTGACACATGGTTTCAGCCAAATGTAAAGGTTGCAATACAAAGAAAATGGTCCCCTGAGCTGGTGTGAATGGAAAACCATGCAAGGAGAAAAAAGGAGAGTTCAGTCAGATGCACATCCAGGCAGTCTCTGTCTGCTGCTCCGGCATTCTGCTATGCAATCCATGGTACCTCACTCAATCCTTGCAACATTTTCCCCCATTTACTCATAATATGCCTCACGTACCAGGATGCCCACAGTCAGCAATGACTTCCAGAACTGCTTTAGAAAGTGAAGACCATGAAGCTCACCAGAAAACATAATAAGCCCTCATCTCACAGAACTAAGCTGAATTCAACAATCACCCTCACAGAAAAAGATGACATTAACTCAGGGATTCTGAGTATTAATTGCATGCATCTCTACAACACCTATTATTGTAAGGAAATATTCTTAACCTCCAGATGTCAAAAAATGCACATTTTCCACCATAGTTCTATGAAGTTGCTGTTATTCTCTGATTTGTATTTATTCAGTTAGTAAATCAGAATTTTCCCCACACAGTGCATTTCCCAAATAGTAAAGTTTCTATCTGCAAGCTCAGTCTAGTGAATGTCAAAGCACAGAATTCTGTTGAAATGTTAAACAAAACAAGAGATAGGCACTGACCCACAAAGCAGACGTGTAGCATCATTTAACAGGCTTACAGATAAAATGTATTTCTGAAATGTTTCAGTGAGCATCTGCATAAAGCTGACTGCTGATGGGAACCAAAGCTGACAAAGGCATAGCAACATAAAAATGCATCTGTGATCTTACTCTGTACATAGTTAAAGCGACAGCCCATCAGGGTATAATTATCATATATTACTAATGGAATATTAATCAAACATTCATTACTCTAATTAGAAAAACTTGTCTTGAAAAGCAGTCTGACTTTTCACCTCTGGAACTGTAATTGACACACAAATGAATTTGACAGTCTTGACAACTACGAATCCTTAGTGGGAGAAATAGTGTCTTTATCTTCCAACATTTAGCTTAACTGCCAGTTTCCATCCTCTGTATGCAAAATTCAAGTCAGTTTAGATGATCTCATGCCCTATTCAACCTCCATTAAGTACTATACATATATTTAACATGAGGCAGAAATAAAACATAGGCTATGTGCAGGTTTACTGACTGGGGATTAAATTTTTCTTTGAAAGAAACCTGGAATATCTGTCTACAATGTACAAAGTCAAGCCTGAATTGGGATTTCAGTTATCCTGGACATTCACTTTTGAACTGTATAACTTTTATTGAGCCTTCAAAAATGTCATTTTTGTACACATATACAATGTCAAGAAACTCAAATATTAACCACATGCAAAGTAGACCAAGTAGCAAGCAGTATAAAGTCTGTCTCTCAAGTGACTCATGTGGAAAAGTAAAGAATTTAGAAGATAATATTCTGAATTGCCAATATCCCAGCAGGTGTCATTAAAAAAAAAAAAAAAGAGAAAACGATGTGATCTTTGTGCTCACATATTGACACAATCCAATGCCTGCTTAAGGCAATGATGGACATTACATTCACAGTGTGAGCCATGGATTTCAGTGAGTATCAGATCAAGCTCCTATGGATTATCCTAGCTATGCTCAATCATGAGATGCTTTTAGCAATAAAAATTACATGTGTATATGTTAGAGGCTCCATCAGGCTATACTGGCTTAAGGACATGTTCTTTTTATACGTCCTGTTGAAGATATTGAAATCTGGACCCATTTAAGTCCATTTATTTCAAATGGTGTTCTGATTTTACCCAATCTAAAAATCATAGATAGAATATCTCCAATTGGAAGGGACCCACAAGGATCATAGAGACCAGCTCCCTGAAGGACTACCTGAAACTAAACCACATGATTAAGAGCTTTGTCAAGAAGCTCCTTGAAATCTGACATGCACAAAAGATTCCACTCCACCAGTAAAAAACTTATAAGACTGTTTGACCTTACAGAATAGTTGGAAAGGTTAATATAAATTGAAATTCACAATGTTGACAAAATATAATGGAGAATTAATTTGAATTTTGAACTCCAAGCATATTTTAATCTACCTTGACTTCATCTGCTAGGTAATTATTTAGGGAATATGCAGCACGTTACAATTTGTTTAACTGTAATTTTTTTTAATGTTACTGTTCCAAATTACTGTGCTATTTTCACTTCTATTACCAGACATGGTCTGAAAGTAGGAATAGTCTATTTATCACATCTGAAACAAGAAATTCATTTGGAACTTATGTCATAAATAAAAGTCTAATTATTTGAAAATCTAAAAGCATAACTTTAAATTGTTTAATCTTTGTCCTTGGTTATGCATCTTTATTATGATATAAAATTAATTCAAATTATGTGTTCACTTGCAACTAAGCTGGCAAAGAAAACTCTGAAATTATCCGTACTGCTTCATTTTGATGTGATGTTCTGTTGTTCAAAACAATAATTTTCATATGACCTAATTTCTTCTTGCCAAACATTTCAAATTCATTACCTGGACAACAACATCCTACCAAATAAACAGTGATCATGTTTTTACTACAGCAAGGATGGTAATACTGTATTAGTCACTGCGGAGGAGACAGTGAACACACCTCATGCATTGTTGTGCCCTGAACTACACAAATGATTTGCCAGTTGTGATATTCACTGCTTAAGACATTTCTTACACACATTCTGCTCTTGCTTTACCCACGGACTATTCTGAGGCTTAATGTCCCACGTGTTAACCCTTAAGGTCCAAAAATTCAAATTCACTTCTTAATTGGCTATGGAAACTATTGCAACTGATGACCTTGAATTTTTTCTTGGTTTGTTTTGGGGGGTTTTTTGTTTGTTCCCCCCTCCCCCCCCCACTCCAGTTGTCATATAGTCTACTATCCAGATGATTAACTTTTACCCCTCTCTTCCTCAAAAAAAAAACAAACCCAAAACAAAAATCCAGTCCAGTGTGAGGCAAAATTTAAAAATTTCCAAATATCAGATGTCAAAAAAAAGAAATTACATAACAAAACCAGTTTTTCACTTGGCTTTATGTATTTACACTTCTACCTACTTGAATCTACCATTAAGTCAAATCCATTCCTGCTTTCATCCTACTTGCCTCCCTGTAAACACACCAGTCACAAACCTAGTTTTCTGCATTTTGCATCTACTGAAATAAACTCTACTGCAAATGTATTTCTCCTTCCTGTTAATGCTATCCAGTTGGTGCAGAGAAAGGAGTAAGATCTGGTCTATTTTGATAAAATATAGTTTTGAGTATTTGGGTTTTTTACAAAGTATTTTCTTCTGTATATCTTTGGTTTAATTTCATCTTTGTTTATTAGGTACAAACAGAATTTTAGATAAAGTATGACTAATTTCATCCTACTTTCAAAAAGTATTTGACCTAGCAATAAATACAACAAATTTAATCCTATTTCTTAAAATATGTCTATGCAAACTAAGAAAATGTTTTACAAAACCATTAATACTACATTTTCCACAGTTCATTTTCCAGCATACACACAAACTTAGCTCTACAGAGACTCCACTGAATTAATTTACTTACTTTAGCTGGTATATTGTAATGATAATAACAGAATCTATTAAGAAAGGACTACATGATTAGGCTCCATTAAATTGTGGGCAACAATCCATAACTAATCTGCAAATTCAAAGGAGGAAGCAAAATGATTTTTTTTCATTATTTATCAATTTTAAATAGATGACATGTGGAGCACACATACTCATCAATGTATTTAAACATTTTCTTTCTAATACTGTGGTTTAACTTTTTCTACCACAAAACACACAGCAGGCAGCTTACCATAGAAAAAATCATATTACAGATGGACAAACTGCAAAGTGACTGAGCATTTGGGTTACACAAAAGTTTCAGTACTGGATGTTACGAGGGCCCAGTTTGGCTTCAGGATAACTTGACATTGAAATTCAATTGGATCAAGAACTGTTCTCTTGATTGCTGAATCAAATGTTTCCTGATGATTGTTTAAATACTGTGTGCTGAAAGGTTTACTTTTTTCCCCCCAGAAATACATACAAATAAAATTAATATCTCAAGCATCTCAGTATCACACAAAACATGAATTCAGCTTTGAGTAATAAATTACTACACAAATGTAAAGCAATTTGTTTGTATCCACTAAAATAGAATGATTCATACCCATGACACCAAATTGTACTAATAAATTACTGAGCTCTGCTATAGTGGAAAAAGCATTATCATATTAGATTTTACAATATAGCTCTATTACAAGTATCTTGTATATATTTATTCATTCTGCCATACAACATGGTGTAATAAATAACATATTGGCTATTTATACTCTGTAGAAGGCACATATCAAACTGTTTAAAAATACTGCTTCCTTTACCATTAATAAGGGGTGTTTACTATTATCAAAAATATGAGTACAGTGTAACTGTGCCGCTGTTGCCCAAAAATTCTGGTCAGACACTGTGACTATGCAGAAAAACTGTCTAATAATATATCCACTGACTGATTATTCTTGAGAAGCAAACTTGTGACTAGTCAGGTTTACCACACGTGTGCAGTTAAGTGAGTAAGTGCTGTAGGTCTGATGTAGGGCTTGTGGAGTCTGCTACTGATTTAAGCTATCAGGTCTATAAATTCATGTTTCAAGGCCACCTGATAGAAATAGCTAAAGTTGCCACTTCAGCCCTGAGGTGGGAGTGAGGAGTACACTCACTGCCTTCAACACCTTTCAAAAAGGAATTCACCTTTCCTCCTTGAAGTTCTCATTGCTTTCACCAGAAAGACAAGAACTCTTTGAAGTGTCCCATGTGTCTGAACAGCTAATCTCAGCTTCTCTTCAGCCTTGTAGGGTACAAGACCAAAGAGTAGGGAGAGATCAACATCAAGAACGAGGGAGTTTAAAGGGAACTCACTCTCTCACTTTTGTTCTCCCTGTGGTTGAGAAAAAACAAAAACTCCCCACCAAAAGGTCAATCCTGACTTAAACCTAAATTCAAAGCATATATAAGCCTGAAGAGGTACTCCACATTTATCAAGTATATTGTTAATATAAGCAGTAGATGCCATGAGCTGGATATGGAAGGAAAGATGAGTATGGAGCACTTTATGGTTAGACTAAATGTTAAGGCAAAAGTGACAGATAAATCTGAAATAATTGATGCTCTTCAACAACACAAAGCTCTCACGTACACACAATACCAGAGTCAACACGATGTTCACATTTTAAAACAAAGATGTAAAAAGCTAAGCCAAACTCAAATGCTCAAAACCAGGGCACTTCTTCATTCACCAAGTGTTCAAACCAATGTCTAAGTCAGATGCAAGGACTCTGTATGCTAAGGATGCCAGAAAGGCTAAACTAGATCTGGTAGACTCATCAATTAATTAATTAATTATACAACAAATTATCCCAGTTCTGTATAAAAACAAACAAACAATTATCACAGCTGAATGAAGAAGAAAATCCATATCCGATTTATTCATCAGTATCCCTTTATTTGCAATAAAATAAAATACTGGGTTTTTCTGCAATAACCTCGGATTGAAACATTCTTTCTTGCACAAGGGACACGTATCACACAGAGATCACTGGTAGCATTTGTTTTAAATTATGCACTGTATTAAACATGAGGACAAACTTTAGCATCACACCATTACAGAATAATAATACTGAAGGCTTTTAAACAAATCAAATTTATATTTGTGGGCTTTTCTACATATTAGTTTCTCTCTTTGAGAGACTAAAAGTCCTTGGGAAAAGACAAAATATTTTGATCTTATAGCATCTCAAGAAGCAAATTAAAGATAAAGTTGAAGGCCAAAAAGCAAATTATAGTTTCTATAGATGTGCCAAGTCTGCTAGAAAAATTGAATATTGGACACACAGAACAAATTCCAAATTTTCTTCTCATTGTATGCCAAATTTCTTTTAGTTCCAAAAGAAACTGAAATGGACACTGAGATGAACCTTCGTCTTTCTCTCACCATGCTTTCCTGTGCATTGCCATGGAAGCACCAGAAATTTAGAATGAAGAAACATGATGTTTCTCCTAGATCCTGTAGAAATGCTGTGATCCTTGAATAATCACTTAGCAAATATTTTTGTCTTCAGAAGGGCTCTACAAGTGTAACACACACAAGTGTTGGTACTGCATTTCAGCATTTCTTCTGATGAAAAAAATCCCTCTAATATGGCCCTGACCAACTGGTGCTCAATATTAAACATCTCATACACGGCAGGTGACCTGCTCCTGCAGTTCATGTTCAAAATGCCAGTCAGCATAAAGAGGAAAGAATAGGTCAAGAACTTTAGTATACTCTCATATTTTGCCTTGGTTCTGTCAAAAACATCCTCTGCAAAGTAATTTAACATAAGAGATTAACTATTTTGCAGCCTGCTGCACTGATTTTAGAAGTACCTTACATACTACCTGCTTTGTGAATGACCGAAGTACTTGAATACTGCTGAATGCCCTTTTGTTCAACTTTTCTCTTTGTGTATTTAAGATCTCATTGCTAACTGTGCAAGGTTTTTTTTTTTCCACATGAATTTCTGAAAATAGGAATGACATTTCCCTATTTTGTCTAAATGTACCTCTGAGAATTATTAAAATCTAGTAATACCAAAAATGTGCAAATTACTATTCCTTTTTTTCCTATCCATCTGCCTTTATAAAGATATCCTTTTTTTCCTGAAAATACATTTTATTTGAAGACAAATAGTATGAAAGACTTAATCATATATATAGAATAGTAAAAGTCTTTTTTTTTATTGAGCTCATTAGAATATTTGTGATGTGCGAGGAGTCTCGCAGGCTTAATGCTATTGGTTTTGCTCCTTGACTGAGAAATTATTAGTATGACATAGCAAAAAAAAAAAAAGAACATTTTCATTAATAAATACCTTTGTTCATATATAATTCTGCTATACAACTCTTCCTGTAAAACACAGCATGTATATTACCAGTAGAAACATTTATATTATGCTATAGAGATGTAGAACACCATACAAGTAATTCTGGAAGTCAGACCACATACCATCACAGTATGATAAGAAACTACATAGATTTCCAGAAGGGGAAAATTAAAGATGGTAATTTTTACATACCAAAAAAAAAAAAAAAATCAACTCACATTTCAACTCAAGCTGAAATGAATGGTCTCAGACTACCATGCCACTGCAATTCTGTAACTGGTTTTAGATGGATACTAAAACAAGTTCTACAAAGAATATCATATTTGAAGTGGCTTTCACAGACAAAAAAAAACCAAAAAACAAAACCTCAACCAAAACCCCAAAAATGAACCCCAAAGACAACAAAGTTAAAGATGCTACCATAGTTTTTACATGAATAATGTTTTAATATTACAGGAATTAAAAACTTTTGTTTTTTCTGAGCTAAGAGAACTGCCAGCTGGTTTGAACACCATTCATTAGTCTCTTCTGAGTGCAGTATCAGTAGCTTGAGTTTTTTGTTTGTCTTTTGTGAGGGGGTTTTTTGGGTTTTTTTGGTTGTTGTTTTTTTTTTTTTAAGAAAAGAAACCTGCATTGATCCTTTTTTCAAGAAAGGGTGAGATCCAAATGTGTAAGAAAAAGGCTCTCCAGTTTATAAATCCACTTGAGTTCATTTTATCATGTAGGTATCCATGCCACCATTTTTAAGAAATCTATCTTTTTCACTAGAAGTTAAAATGCTTCCTAGATAGACACTGCATCTCTTCTTCCAGAGTATTTAATTTCATACAGTACTTTTCAAAGTACCACTAATCTAGTAATCACTAACCCTATTTTGCTGATGTCATTAAAGGACATACACCATCTGGAAAATAACTCTAATAATCTTCTCAAATATTACATTTTAAGGTTGTAAAGTTCTTCCACGAATGAATGGAATTACAGAATCACCGTTCATTTTTTAATCTAAATTGTTTTGACATGATGGTGCTTGCAATACTTAATTTGTACAAAATAGCAATAAATTCCCCTAATTCTACCTCTTTCATTCCTTGCTGTGGTGATTTTTCCGCTTTTAATTCTACTTTGCCATCCCATTGCCCCTAAAAAGGTACATTGGGATATTCATCACTATTATTTACAAAACTGTATATGAATATATATATGTATATATAAACTGTATATGGCAGTAAACACTTCTCTGCCAAGTAAAGTTCTGTCAGAAGAAACAGCTAGGTAGATCACAGAACCACAGAACAGTTTGTGTTGGAACGGACCTTAAAGATCGTATAAGTCCAAAGCCCATCTTGGGCAGAGACACCTTCCACTAGATCAGGTTGCTCAGAGCTCATCCAATGGTATGTTCTTAGAACATGGGACGTGATAATGGAATTTAGTGATGTTTTAAATGACAACCAAAAAAAAAAAAGCAAACCCAACGACATTACCAGACGCAACAACAGTGGACACCTTTAAAGGACCAAACCATGCCTGAGCATTCTGCCCAGTGAACAGACAGCCAGAAGACACAGATTGAAGAGAATAA
Organism: Corapipo altera; assembly: GCF_003945725.1. NCBI lineage: Eukaryota > Metazoa > Chordata > Aves > Passeriformes > Pipridae > Corapipo > Corapipo altera. The sequence continues at coordinate 773,764 of NW_020884903.1, forward strand.
GGGATCTCCTTTGATATTCTTGTGAAACCTTTGCACCAATGCAGTTCCAGCACCACAAACTCAAAAGCTGCATTCTTCTATAAACCACGAAATGAAGCTCACCCTATGTGAATGGTGTGCTGCAAGGACTCCAAAATTCTTTCAACTGCAGGATGGAAAGAACATAAAGATTCTTGCATACTTTGGATATCTGTGAGACACTATGTGTTCATGGAGCACTCAATTCTTCTGACCAGACAAAGGTAAATGAACACTGCCTGTTGTCCAGCTATGCACAAATAGATACTGTTGAGACCACCATCATAAACCAGACCTGGATTTCACCTTCATTTCTCTTTAATTTTTTTCTTCTTCTCTCCTTTTTTTTTTCTTTTTTTTTTTTTCTTTTTTTTGCTGATGGTAAGACAGAAGAAACACACGGGACAGTAGTGAGACAGTAATTCTCAGTGTTGACTTTCAATGTTGGATGCACACCGCTAAACCAGAAGTTACCAAGACAATGTGAGACTGCTAATCATTGTCTCTTATTCTTATTGACCTCCAATCAGACAGACCTACATCATCCTCTTCCATCCACAAAGCTAAACAGACACATTGGAAGAAATTGTGTACAAGTACAGGATTAGCAACTGAAGTCACACTCAGAAAGCTGGCTGAAAAAACCATTCCTTTCACTTGAAAATTAACTCAGCTACCAACCTATCAGCACTTGCCTTGAAATTCCTTCAGAGAGAATTTACACCCTGAACATTGAACAGACTTTCAAGCACAATTCTTGGGCAATTTTTTTTGTCTCCCTTTTTCCCAACAGAAAGAAAAACCTCAAGAAAGTCTTGACTGGATCCAGCACAGTCATAGCATCAGGATAGTAAGATGCTGAAACCTGTAAGGTGTTGCAAGCTACTCAACCTACTGCAACCTACATTCAAAATTAATCCACAAATCTTAAAAAAGCACCTTCTAGGTATAAGACACCATCTGTAACTACTGAGACCTTTTGTTATGAGTTGATGCCACACACTTTTGACACCTGAACCACAGGAACTGAGGTTTCAAATCTGGATCTAGATATCTAGAAGTGTACATTTCACAGTCAAAAGTTAACTGTACATACACAGTTAGAAGTTAATTTCTCAAATCCCTAGTTTATGTAGCATGAGATGTCAGAAGATGAAGAACCTCCTAAGTCAGTTAAAGGTGACAGAAAAATTTTCAAAAGGAGGGAAACAACTGGAGTGTATGAGATTCATTGAAATGCTATCAATGCAGGGACAGGGCATCAGGTAGAAAGAGGTCAGAAGTTTCTCAAAGGTTGAAGAAAAGGGCTTCACAGGCAACTATTCAAAAATGGTTCTCATCTAGCAGAAGACACTGAAGAGATGTATAAAGTCAAGTTTACTTAGCAAGCCAGATTATGCAGTACTAGCTGGTATCATTATGGTTTCTTGAGTAGATTTTCAAATTACACAGACAATTCTTTAAGAAACACAGAGATACAGAAAAGTAGAAATACTGTGATTTCAAAGCACCGCAAAGTGTTTCTATAGACAATCTCCCAGCTAGACAAGTTAAGAAGGCCAAAGTCAGCATCAGCATCTGTCTTCAATTAGAGAGCCACAAATGACATATTGCTCAGTGACAAATGATGACTGCTGTCTTATATTAAGATGGTTGCTCTAGCAGATGTTTTCAAATTATCCCAAGCTATGTCACAGGCAAAGGCAAAAGAACTGGAGATATGCCCAGGGAGACCTGGTGCACCAGTAGCCTAAGGGAACCATTTAAAAAGCCATTTGGTATCCTCTCATGAGATCATAGCTACAAAAAGTGAATACAGAAAGGAAAAGGGGAACAGAAAATATGTTATATTCCTCAGTGAAAGTTTTAAGTATCTGACTACAGGATTATATGGAATAAAAAGTGTTCACTTCATCTCAGCTTTGACAGAGACACAGTCTAGGCAGACAATTCTTCAAAGAAGAGAAAGGAAAAAAAAAACCACCACCACAATTACCCCAGAAAGAGGTGCTCCATATTACTGCTCTGTGATGACAGAGTTAGGGCAAAAGAAACTCTTTTTACCCTGGACATTGCCAAACAGTAACACTGGTATCACATATCACATGCTGACTCAAAAAATAAAATTCAGCCTTGCTCCGTGCTGATAAGAGGTAGACTGCTTTGACTGCTACAAAATATCTGGGGCTCCAAAAAGACAAATAACAGAGAAAAAGGAGATGAACACACTTTCATCTGAAGTAGACTAATGAGTAAGGTTCTGTCAGCTATTACATACAGTTAGAGACAAGACCAGTCTTCAAATCAAAAACTTGACGGGGAAAACAAGTTATTTCTCAAACTCACACAGATATAGAAACACTTAAATATGATGTAAGCAGAAGGGAGGATTAGAGCAGGGAGAAACACAGAGGCTGGGATCATCCAGCGTAGCATCATTCTTGAGAGCACCTCTCTGGAAGCATGATGCAACAGTAAAAGCACACCCCAGGAGACAAAATACCCACTAAGAGGAAGGTGCCAATGAATGCTGCTACAAGTTAAGGAATGGGTGGGTGTCTAGTCTTGACCTATGGTGAGGGAAAAATCCTTACTCTCTCTCTTTCTCTCTCTCGTTACCATGGAGATCCCCTTTTCAGGTTTCTTTGGAGGAGCTTTGTGCACAAGTGCAAAATTTGGCATAAGAGGAGAACAAGCAATAATTATGTGCCCCTGACAAAAATAGCTTTCTTGAATCTTGAGAGATAATACAAAAGAGGCAGTAAAAATTAAGTTTGGTTAGAGGTGAAGGGCTGAATAAACTATCTCGCATTAAAGTGCCTTGAGCTCCCATCTGCTTAAAACGGCAATGCCATTCTGAGGCCATTGCATCTGTCTATTTCAATTTGGTGAAAATTTGAGTTACTGGATGGTGTGAGATCAAGGTGAAAATTAAAATGAAAAAATTCCACAAAGACTACTTACTACTGTTCCTTGGTACAGGATTACCTTTACTTATTATACTATTTTATGAATTATTCATGCAGTTCTTTTTGTATTTTCAGGTGGCAACATCACTAGCCAGAACTGCACTGAAATACACCACCTTTATAGAAGGAACAACATTGCAAAGTTTAACACAAACAGATTACATTGATATGCTTCTGAGTGTTAATCCCACAAGAGATAGACCAGAATGAGACTTGAATTAAACAAGGATATTTAACATGTACAGTTCTGATGAAGAACAAAAAAAGAAAACTTTAATTCAGGAGAAGGTATAAGGGAACACTACTGCACCCTTTAAACTACTTGATAAGTTCTCTAACAAACAGCATATTTTGCTCCCATATGTTTTAAATATTTCATACTAATTTAAGTAGTTACCTAATTTAAACACCTAATTTAGTTACTTAATTTAAATAGTGAGCTGAAATACACAGTATCAGACAGACAAGTAAGCTATACAGAAGAAAGCAAGGAATGGTGTTGTTGCCATTAACTATTCTTATTTTCCTGTAATCATCACTATCAACAGCAGTTTTATCTTCAAATATATATCCTGTTTATCTTTGAACATGCAGCCTTTAGACTTTTGGATCCCTTGAATCAGTTTACTGCTTAAACTCGTAGTCTTTTATGAGAGGGGAAATACCTTAAATTTATACACCGGACCCACACAGGAGTAGAAATTAGTGTTGCCTTTTTAAAGGTACATTAACACTGAAATACAATCCAATACAAACAGCTGAGCATACACCATGCCTACAAGCACACCTACCTTTCCCTTTTAAGTAGTCTATAAGTTAAGCAACTACTTTTTTATATATATAATCAACTTCATATGCTGTCCACTACATTTCTCACCATTTTTGCTTGTGTTATTATTCTTTTTACAAAAATCTTTCTGTCTTTACAGCGTATTTAGGCACCTCTGACAAGTGTAGAAAACAACATGAATGAGACGGGATTATCCAAAAATCAATCACGTGTGAAAACAAAGTGCTTAAATATTAATTACTAAATATTTTTTTTTCTCTGAGATCAAATAAAAGCATCAGCCTCCTTCAGAAACAAGCACTATGTAGCCGTTTCCTTGCCGGCATCCGGAGCCGGGTTTAGTAACAGAAAAAAAGAAAAAAAAAAAAAAAAAAAAAAAGCCGTAATTACATAACGGACCTCGCTAAATGCCATGTTTGCCCGGCGGACGGGGAATGGGGGGACAGCGGCGTCCCATCCCACCCCGCTCCGGCACCCGCTCGGCGGGAGCGCAGCGGCACCGCTCCCGCTGCTCGGGAAGGGATGGGCACCGACACGGCCGAGAAAGGCCTGCCCTGCCCGGGGGGCGCTTTAACCTCCGCCCCGGGGGCTGCCCGGGCGCTCACCGGAGCTGTCCGCCGCTAAACGCCCACACCTGTCCGCCAGGGCCGCTGCTGGCCCGAGGAGGGGGGAGCGCCTACCCCGCCCGACCTCCCCTTCCCGGCAGCGGGGGCGCTCCGCTGCCCGAGGGGCCCGGGAGCGCAGGCTCCTCAGCACCGCCTCCCTCCCGTCCCCTGCCGGCTAGAAGCGCTCTCCCAGGCACCCGCGCCTCTGGGCACGGGAGTCTAGATTGGGGTCCGGGCAAGCCCCGCCGGACGCGGTCCCCTCGGCGGGGCTGCGCGGTGCGGGACCTCTCGGTTCCACGGAAATCCCGCACCACTCAGGCTTCGCCGCGGGGGGAGGCAAATATCCACCCGGCTGCTCTCGTCCTGACGGGGAGGGGCGCGGGACAAACTCTGCCCGAACGACTGCCGACAACTAGTTATGGAGCCAGCGCTCCATATGGACTGCGGGAACGGCGGGGCAGGACCCGGGACAGCGGATCCTCCCGCGTCGCTCGCCCGCAAGGCTCCCCGCGGAAGGGGGCGCCCCCCGGGGCAAAGAAGGAGGATGGCAGTCCGCGGCGGCTGGCAGAGCCCCGGCGGAGGGGGAATAGAGCCCCGCAACGCAAGGCCAGCTAGGAATTACTCATTTGAATGATGCAGCAAGCGGGGAGGGGGACACAGTACGGGAACGCGGGGACAACGACTAGTCCTCCCATTGCCACTCTCCAGCCCCGATTAATAAATAATGCCCAGTTTCCCTGCCGGAGGAAGCGCTCTTCTCTTCGGCGCAGACAGTAATTAATCGCCAACCTCCATCCCGCGAACCCCTGGTTAAGCGCTCCCGCACGCTCGCACCCGCGGTGCCAAGTGCGAGCAGCACAACAGCGGGGAACCTCTGTGCCTCGCAGAGTCGGAGGAAGGGAAGGGGGGGCCGGGGAAGCCAAACCTCTCGCGGCAAAACCCGATCCCCCGAGACGCCGAGTGCCGGGGAGCGGCGGCCGCGGCAGCCGCCGGCGCGGCGGGAGGGCAGGCGGGCGGGCGAGCCCGGCAGGCTGCCCGGCGAGCGGAGGGCGTAGCGCTCAGCACGCCTCCGAGCACCATCACCCCTCGGTACCGTCAGCAATCAGCACGCCCGCATTTACCTTTTCCTGCCTGCCGTCCGTCAGTCAGGCGTTTGAGGGAGAGAAGGAGAAAGGGAAGGAAGGGAGAAGAAAGAGACAGGGAAATACAGAGAGCGAGACGTGGCTGCTAATCCCCGTGTAGAAAGACTTCCAGCAGCAGAAGCAGCAGCAGCAGCAGCATGCGTGTGTGCGTGCCCGGAGTGAAGCACAGCCCTCCTGGCGATGCACCGGCGCGGGCACCCAAGTACTGTCATGTGCGTGTCTCGGTGTGTGTACCCATGGCAAAAAAAAAAAAAAAAGAAAAAAAGAAGGAAAAAAAGAAAAAGAGAGACGGGGGGAGACTCGTCAGTCACACGCCCGGCTGTGCACTGCTGGGGGGGATGAGGAGGAGGAGCCCAGCACTCCCCAACCCAACCACCGGAGGAGCAGCTCGCTACTACGGCGGCGGCCGGGCTGCCCCTCGGCGCCAGCCCCGCACGCCCGACCGCCCTTCCCGCCCGCTCCCAAGGACGTGCCTTCGGGAAAGACCCTCAGGGCCTCCGTCCCAGGGGACCCTACTGTACCCCGGCTACCAGCGCCCGGCAGGAAGCAGCTGGAAAAAAACAACCTACCCCCATGTTTCTGCCCATACAGTGCCACCCGGAGAGCGGCCCTGGGCAGCGGGGATGCCCCGCGTGGGACGGGGATGCGGCGCCCCCACCCAGGGCTCACAGCCGCGCCGGGGAGCGCGGGGGGAGCGGGAGCGGGGGACGCGGCGTTTCCCGAGGGTGCTACTGCAGCCAGAGGCGGGGGCGCGACAGGTGGACCCCCCAAAGCACGCGGGTCCCCGCTGTCCGAGCTTGGGGGCGCCCGGCTGCACGGCCCTGGGTCGAGGGGCGGCTGGAACTGCGGAGCGTGAGCTGGGCGTTTGTTAGAGCTGTAGGTACAGCTACAAATATTTGTGTTAGCATTATAGAAAGTGAAAACGCAGTGAAAGGCTGTGCTCATCCAGGCCACTGTGAGGGCACCCTGATACTCGCGTGTCCAATCAGGTACACTCAAATTTCCACCACGGTTTATGACCTAGTAAAAGGTGTTTCGACATTGATTGAAATCAATTCTTTGCTAAGTAGTAAATATTATAGCCATCTTTTGACTGTATAGCCGCATATATGCATATAAATGAGATTTTGACATAAAATTTATGAAAGAGCTAAGACCGAATGTTCAGATTAATCTTATAGTCCTAAATTTACTAGCCAGCAAGTTTCAAGATGTGATTTCTTTCAGGCCCAAACCAGGAAAAGTTTGCGAGGAATGTACTTGATATTTTATTCTTTGTACCCAACAAGTAATACATATGGACTAAAAGCTAATATTAGTCATAGAAAAAGGTTTATTAAATGACAAGCATGAAAAAAAAATTGGTGTCATATGGTATACTGTTTATACTAATGTTTTGTTTGTAGTGGACTATATAGACCTAATGTCTTAGGAGTAAAACAAGGAGGAAAGGATGAAATGTTGTTGACATTTTTAATTAAAAATAGAGGTATCTACAGGCTGGGTAGGATAGGAAATTCTGACACCTGATAACTCTGTTAATTATCAAGCGGTCAACTTGCTGACTGGGGAAAAAAATTGGCCAATCTATTTAAAAATACTTGTTTGTTTGTTTGTTTTTAGTTGTAGATGTAGATGATGTAGAGGGGAAATAACTGAAAAGATTGTCGATTCTAGGATTTAGATGTTGACAATAAAATGCTTTGGGACTTCCCAGAAGTCCTGCACTAAAATGAAAAAGACTAAATTTGTTGTTAATAAGTTGTATAAATCAAGTCACCGTAACATTGTTAAAAAACCAAATTGCACCCCAAAGCCATATCATTTGTTTGTTTGTTCATATAAAATAAAAGTACACATACCGTCTTAATTGTTTAACTGAAACACAGATCCTGAATCTGACGTAACTCAGGTAAATAAGCGAAATAGTAAAGGGTTCATTGTTTTATTTTGATGTATATACAGCACTATCCTATGTCGTATATTACTTTATCACTTAGCAAGAATTTTTTGACTTGTCATCATGAACTGAATTTTCAAACCAGTTTCAAATCTGACATTATCTGTTGTTTAAAATACGATGGTCTGCAAGGATCTCAGAGTTGAATTTGTGTAATGTTTCCTATATAATTATGTGAAGATTTAGCCTGCCTCTCGTAGGCCTACGAATTTATAAAGCAGATTTATTCATTTTATATGTGATAGTTCTATGAGAGTATTTATACCAAACAGGTTGATTACATTAGTTAGTAGTCATTAGTAGCTAGTCATGAAAACAGGTAAGATATTTTTAGCCTTCATCCAAACTTCCAGAAAATGAAGTAGGCGCAATTTCCTTTGAAGACTGAAGAGTAAGAAGAAAGAGGACGTATTTGTGCATGAAATGATCTGACCTCAAAATAAAAGCCAGCAAGGTAATTTTTGTTTCTTTTTTTTTACTCGCATTCCCTACTGTGAATGTAAACCGTTCAATCAGTTTTCTGGATTCTCCTTGCTTGCCTGACTTTGGTCTGGCTGGGCCAAGGGAATGGGAAAAGGAAGTCTTGCTGTAAATTCTCACTTGATAGTTCTAGAGGAATCTGCAGCCTGGAGAAATAAGTTCAAGCTGCTTTACATAATGATGTAGATGGTCTTTGTGAGGCACTAACTATTCCAATTTTAGGCATAACACTTGACTGTGCTGGTAGTCCTAATACTCATGGGTGTCTCAGAAGATGTGCAAATTGGAGGGATGATTTCCAAGGTGGGATGTAAGATTCTTCACCTGGCTGTGGGAGAGATGGCACACATGAACAAAACTGAGAAGTGGCTGTGAAGCAGAGGGTTTCAGGAAGGACAGTAAGCGGATGTATGTGAGTAAGAAACAAATGAAGAAAGCAATGCTTGGAAGAAAAATATTCCAAAATAGTTTTTAGATCAGAAAAGTAGGATTCTGAAAGAAAACATTTAAATGGCTTGGGGAAGTGAGATAGTTCAGTATGAATATCTTCAACCATCTGCTGTTTATCAAATGACCCCAAATGCAAAAGACCTTATTATATGCTATATTCACACTTTGATCTCTTTCTTCTTGGAGGAAGTTCTCTTTGCTTTGACTGATGGTGAAAGAGGTCATCATATCGACTGTTGTTACTACATAATTAATCTGTATGCACACTTATATGAATTCTTTCCATATGCTGCTATTTACCACATCACAAATCTTTCAGTTTGAAAATACAGTGAGTTTTTGTGTATCGCTGCCCTCTACTGGAGAGAAGGTCAAAACTGCTCCATCAGGTCTCAGTCCAAAGCCTTAGAGCCGAGGCTGTTGCTAGTGGTCCTTTTTTGTTGGTAAATCACCTTTCCATGACCGAGGCGTAAAGGTGTGGAGATCTAGATGGCCAGCATCCATAAAAAGATTTCTTTTTGTCTGTGAGTTCAAATAAATGATCATACAATTTTATGTCTGAAGTTTATTGACACAGGCAAAATGATGACTAAGCAATGGTTGAGATTTTAAGATGTATGTCTTCCACTACCTTCTGGAAAAGAGGCATCTAAATTCAACATAGAGATGCTGAAAATTCTGAGCAGTGCTGCTCTGAAAAGTATTTGCCTATAACTTTATATATAACCTCATCACTTTTCATATCTAAATACTTTGGTTCACTCTCCACTGCATTACAAAAAGATTGCCCTCCAGCCCTTTTCCTATCTGACCTTTCATGCCTCTATATTTACCTTTCACCATCTATATAAATACTGCCAGAGTACCACATTTATTTTACATTTTATTTTCATTTTTCTTCCAGACTGGACATTAGCAGAACAACAGAAACATGAAGAGCACAGCAGTGATATTCTCCCAGTTCCTCAGTGTTTCATTCTCTCCACCTACTGTCACGACAACCTATGCACATCCAAAGCAGTTTCTGTTGGAATGCACTGAGTTTTCCAGCTGTCTGAGCACATGCATCGCCAAGGCATGCTGAGAGCTGTGAAGGATGAGGCCTGCTCAGAGCATGCAGGAAAGAAAGTTTCACTATCACGTTCAAAATATGTCTTCTACACAGTAGATACTACCAATTTCTGTGTTCATTTTTAACTTTGTCACATCTGTGTCAGATTTACAAAGATGGAGATCAGATGTGTGCACTTGTCATTCCCTCATGGCATCAGCTATTGCTGCAAGGCAAGAAGGTATTCTGAGTTTGGCTGTAAGGGTAGAATCACTGAATCACAGAATTATTTAGGTTGAAAAAAACTTCTGAGTTCATCAAGTCCAACCTTTAACTGATCACCACCTTGTCAACTAGAACATGGTATTAAGTGCCAAGGCCAGTCATTTCTTGAACACCTCCAGGGATGGTGAATCCACCACCTCCCTGGGCAGTCTATTCCAATGTTTAACAACCCTTTCTATGAAGAAATCGCTCCTGATGTTCAACCTGAATCTCCCCTTGTGCACCTTAGGCTGTGTCCTCTCATCCTAAGTCACTGGTTGCCTGAGAGAAGAGAACGACCCCTACCTGGCTACAACCTCCTCTTAGGTAGTTGTAGAGTGTACTTAGGTCATCCCTGAGCCTCCTCTTCTCCAGCTCCCTCAGATGCTACTCATAGGACTTACCCTCTAGACCCTTCACCAGCTTCATTGTCTTCCTTTGGACTTGCTCCAGCACCTCAGTATTTTTGAACTTTGTATCTTCAACACAGGCAAAAGAATAGCTTTGGTGGCTTCTACCCTAATCTGATTAATGGCAGAGCCATTCAGCCTAAAAATCTGCTTTCTCCTCCTCTTCTGAGTACCCTGAAGCACACATCTGCCTAGAAAATTTTATTTTAAATATTTTTACTTTCCTAATGTTTTAAATATCTATGGTTGAAAAGGTTTAGTATCTGCCATGGCCACTGTATGTCTGTCATATTTTATTGGGCTGCACTGAAGATAATATTATCCTAGGTGGTTGAATTGTGTGGGTTCCTCATCTCGTGTTACCTAATTAGTTGCTATAAAAACAACTTTGCTGCAGTAAATTCCTTTCCCTGTTCTAATGGCTAACATGAAGAAATTAATAGGGCATAGAGTAGAGTGGTTGTTCCCAATGAGTGACTCCTAAATGACAGGTGTCCTCCAAGGGAAAGGTAAGCAGGCATCAGCTCACTTTTTACATCCACACGGACTATTAACTGGTCAGTTAGAGATGGATGATAAGGTGACCTGCTGGGCCACTCATTATGAATCTAGAAAAATCGGAAAACAATAGCAACTAAACCAGATACAGTGTCAGTTCAGCATAATTACTTAATATAGAGAAAAAACCTTCATGATTAGCAAGCGTTTGCAATTGCTACATAATATTTTCTGATTTAGAACTAAAACAAGTCCTTTGTTGAAAGTATTATTCTTGTGATCTTTAGACTATCAAACACACAATTCTGCAAAACCTGTGACTTTCAACTTATATCAGGAAATAAGTCAGAAGTTGTCTTAAGAGGCTTCTCAGCATGGTTTCTGTTTTGGAAGATGTAAAACAGAAGATTTGAGAAAGCCATCTTTCCCCATACTGCTCCAAATCTTTGTCTGGTATTAGAAACAAACAATTTGCTCTGATTTTCAGATATCAGAATGTATTTTAGTGGTATCAACAGCAGCATTATGAATAAGCATAAAGAGAGAGGAAGGAAAATTAGTTCAAACCAATAAACCTATGAAATTCTCTCAGTAGAATGAAAATACTTTTGCAGATATTGAAAGCTCTGAGAGAAGCACTAAGTGCATGTTAGTTTGTAAACATCTGCAAGAGCATATATTGAATTTCTTAATTAAGGAGAGCTATAATAGCTTATCATGTTTTTTAAATATGAGCGTATAATTCTAAAGTGAAGTGCAATACAATATTTTTGCTTCTTTTGACAGAAAAATGGGGAAACAGAAAAAGAACTTTCTATGAACAAGAAGACTAGCAATCATGTAAAGAATTGTCTCTCACTTAAGATTTTAAGAAAGGTATTTTTAGATAAAAATATTTTATATCTGCATTAATTCCAGGCAGCACAAATAGCACAAAGCAGTCAGAGCTAGCTGAAAACTGCCATGTAGTTTGCACAGAAACCATCATTCTGTACTGTGTGAGCTAGGATTACTCTTTTCTTATAACAGGTAATAGTGGAAGATACTTCTCTACTCAGACCAACTGCATATCAAAGAGCTTACGACTGTCAACTGAGAGCCAAACCGAGATCTTGACTACCATTGCAGGTAGAAAATAGCATATCAATAGAAGAAAAAACAAGAGCTGAACTCCAGTGTTCTGGTTTTGGATTTTAAGAGTAGTGCTATCATTTGCATCTACCTTGGTCTGTTTCAGCCACCAAAAGATTTTTAAAACGAAGGCCTTCACACAAAGCACCAGTGTCCTGGAGAGAAGTCTTAGGAACATTCAGCAGGGCTTTCTGATGTGGCAGCTCAACTCTCTCTCTCTCCTTAAACGGATGGATGTCAAAAAGTGATAGCTAGATTTGTCCAGACTTAATGTTATGCAATAATCTTGTCATTTGAACAGAAAAGGGAGTAAGGAGATAGCTGTTGTCTGCCTTCTTATTAAGCCTAACCCAGGATGAGAGAAACTGAGCATAAAATGTGCAATAAAGCATATGAAAAGACATCCAAAGCTTCTGAGATGGAATTGTTCATTTTTCTGAGGTTTGTGTTTGGTTTTTTATTTATTTTACATTATGGGAAAAGGAGTCAACAACTTGTTTTGTTAACCATTTTTCATGATCCTTTCATGTGAATCCCAATAAATCAAGTAGTAAGCACCACATAACTGTCAAAAGGTCCCAATATTTGAGATTAAACCCACATTTTTAAAATGCTCAATCATTTTCCACTTTGTGCCTGGAAGATATGCTGGTATCTCACAGTTAGGGTGTTTTTGAGGAGAGCTTTTAACAAAAGCTTCTGAGTTAAACTCCAGAAAGACCAGTAATTAAGACTTACATCAATAAAGGTGTCAGTCAAGCAGGGAAAAGGAATTATTTTAAGGCACGATAAAGAGCTGATAATGTCAATGAAGGTAGCAGAAAAAAATATTTCAGGCTTTTTTCTCCTCCTATGGAAGTCAACAAGAGTTGTATGTTGAAGGTAGTAGCAGAGTAAGATAACAAAAGATCAGATTATATGAAATATTTTTTCTGTTTTCCATCTGTAGTCTGTACAAAGTGACAAGTATAACAGTTAAGTGTTATTATAATTAAGAATCATCTTTTGTGGAAAGTCTGTAGTTAAAGACAAATTAGAAACAACACAGGAAGAAACTACTTAATTATACTTTTTAAAATATATGAGAACATATTCCAACATATTTAATCTCAAGTAGAAAAAGTTTTCAGGTACTGATACAAATCTACAGTTGTTCAAAATATAGGGTTTTTGTATGGAAAATCATACTAAAAGTTTTGGGTTAATATGAGCAATTTGACAAGAGAGGGCATCTCTTGAAATCCCCAGAATTTTGCATTTCATAACCTGAGAATTTCAGATTATGAATTGATAGTTCATAATTCTCGTTCTGAGAATTTCATAGCCGTATTCCAGAGAAGTCTTTTCTTGTTATATACATATACTGCAGTTATGGACAATCATGCACACTGCTTTCAAAAGTTCACTATTAATGGGTATAGAAAAAACTGTGTATCAAAACAATTGACTTCTGCCTTCTCTGTGGCAGTTTCTGCCAGATATTTGGGGTAGTGGTGTTTATCCCTCAAAAGCAAGGAGAATAGTTTATTCAACACAACTCAGTAAACTCTCCTCAGAGGGAGTTTTCTCCTCATCCAAAAGCCAGCAGCCATTGAATGACACTGCCCTCCTCTCTGTGAATTATATTCTGATAGTGCCCTTTCTGCTTCCTAGCAGCCATATGCTCGTTCATTCAGTGTATTGCTATTGCTTACTTCCAAAAAGCTGAAGCAGCCCCCTGAACTCGCAAACCGCCCCCCCCCCCCCCCCCCCAGATTTCTAATATGCGCAGGAAGGGGCAAGTTTTATAACTTCTGTAACAAGAAATCTTTTTGTAAGAGGAAATGAACTTCTTCCATTTCAGTGTTCTAGCTACCAGCTATTGAGAAATTTTTGTTTTCTAATAATCAGCAAACTAATCTGTTTTCAGCTGAGCTAGCACCGCCTTGGAAATCTGCAAGTGCCTGTAAAGTGCTGTGCAGCTCAGCTTATTTTGTAAAATTGTTTGGAGGCCACAATAAAATATATCTGAGAGCATTCTTGTGTAAATCATTCCTGCAGAACAGAACTCCAACACCATAAGCTTTAATCTGACTTGGTAACATTTCACTCCTAGAAGCTTATAAATAAAAATAAAATGTGCAATTTGCTCCTTTTTTAGTACTCATTAAATTTTATTTTAACATTAAAATGACATTCAGTAAAGGACAGCAAGCTACCTTGAATAAATCCCTAAGCATACACAATGAAGCATCTCTGAATGCAGAAACCTTTGGCAAAAGCTAGACCAGAACACTGAACAGCGTCCATCGCTAAGGTGTAGGGGAAAAGAGTTTGGCTGATGACAAGAAAACAGATTCCTTGACCTACAAAAAGTACCACAGTACAGCTTAGTCAGCACCTTGGTGATTAATTACAGCTCGAGGTAGACCCTCTGCTATAGAGCTTCTCTGTGCTGCTTCAGTGACACAGAGAACCCGTGAAGCTGGTGTAATTGACTGTTGTGGAGAGAAGCTGAAGGCAAGCAAAAGTGCCATTTTGAACTTGTTCACAAAGGAATCACATTGTGTAATATCTAACAATTAAACACACTGCTGTGATCATAAGGATGCAAAAGCCACCAGGATGACCAGAGATTAACAAAGGGAATAGAATATTTTAAGCACAGGTAAAATATCAAAAGACATTACTATCCGTAGCATTACAGGGTACTGTGTTGATTTCTTATAATGCTGTCTTAATTTATTTATTCAAAAAGGTTTTTTTTTAGACTGCCACACTTGATAAGTGAAGCTGGGGTTGAAACCCAGGTGTGGTTCTTTCTGCATCACTGAAGGAAAGAAAGTGTCAGGAGTGTGCCATTGACGCAGTACTTAATAATGCTGCTCTTTAAGCTACATATAAACCATTTCTATCTGTCACTGATACATTGTTTCCCAGGGTTAACAAGAATAAAAAGTGGTAATATATGCTTTTGTCTTTCAAGAGAATTATAGGTAGAGTTTTGAAGAAGGAATTCTTATGCTAAAAAATGCCATTGTTTTAATTGTATCATATTTCATTTCCTACCATAAATGCAGTAAAAATCGGGCCTAGGAAAGTAAGGGAAAAAAGAAAGGGGGAGATAAAATGCCTTACAGTTTTCTTAAAGTTAACCAATCTGACCTGTTACTTCATCTATACTGGGTTTCTATTAGTCCCTGGAACAGACTTCTGAGGAAAACTGAGGGTCCTATTTCTTCATCTTTAACTACTGTTTTGGAGAAAGCACTTGAGATTATACTCTTGTTCTGCCAAAGCAGCTAAATAAACCTATTCAAACATAAAGATTTTTTTTTGTATCAATTTTCATTTATATTTAAATGGATAAATTTGCAGCCCTAAAATAAAGTAAGGAGTAAATTCTAGAGATCACTTAACACTATTATAAATACCTCTGTGATAGATGACCATGTTGTTACTCCATCCTGATAATTTAATACTTTGTTTTCTCCTTACAGTCTGGTTATCCTCCAGGATTCTTTGATGGAAAGTGGCAGACTATAGGAACAAAGAACAGTCCATCTTTAAACTGCTCTTCATAGATGAGCTGTTCTAAATCCCATGGACAACTTTAAACTCAAGACCACTATATTCTCACTTGCTTTAACAGAAGCAAGTGGTGCCTATTTGATGTAGACAGAATTTCATTCAGGGAAGAAATTAATACAGTTTAAGGTCAAAAGAGCTGGTAAGGGGGCCTCCTATATGTATATCACCATTTTTTATATAGGGTCTGATAATTTGCTTTGTTGTTAAAATGATCAACCTAGCCTGAAATGTGCTCAGAAAAAGAATGGTTCTTCTTCTTTTCTATGAAAACAAACTCATCTAACCAGCATCAAATAAACCAGCTCTGAATAGTTACATACCGGTATCAGACTGGGCTCATAGAGGAGTTAGCCAAAGGCCAATTACAAGCTGATCTAGCTAAAGCCAGTGTATTCTGGACCCAGGACAATCTGGATTTAGGCCAAGAACTAGGATGGAAAGAGCTTTACTGGATGATGAATTATCTCCTGCTGTCAGCAGACAGTAGAAAGACATACATTTTCCTTCTACTGGAATTACGCAGCATAAGATAAGATAACAAGTACCACTTAAACGTAGCATGAATCCTGAGAAACACATTCTCAATTGCTTGTGATGCTGTGCTTGCTTATTTTTTAACATTTCTGTGAACACAATATGAACTATATATTGCAAAGTTCATCCCTCTACATCCCATCCCTCTCTGCACATAAAGAGTGTACCCCAAAGTAGTAGTTGGCTATAAAGAAAAGAAATTATTTAATATTCATATTGTTTTAATGCCTAAGAACTATGCTCAGGATGATCAGTTCTCCTGTGCCAAATGCTTTGTAAATATAGAATAAAATAGTATCTTTCAGAGAGCTAATAAAGTGAGAGCAAGACTAGAGATGAAAGATAAGAAAAATAGGGAAGTAACTGGTGGCAGACAACATGGCTTCACTAAGGGCAAATTGTGCTCTACAAATTTTTTGGCCTTCTGTGGTGGGGTTACGGACTTGGTGGATAAGGGGAAAGCAACTGATATTATCTACCTGCACTTCTGCATAATACTTAATACTGTCCCACACAATATTCTTGTCTCAAAACTGGAGAGACGTGGATTTGACAGATGAACCACTCAGTGGATAAGGAACTGGCTGGATGGTTGCAGTCAAAGAGTTATGGTCAAGAGCTTAGTATCCAAGAGACCATTGACGAGTGATGTTGGATGGGGCAGTAAACAACTTGGTCTAGTGGAAGGTCCCAACCCATGGCAGAGGGGACACAACTAGATGATCTCTAAGGTCCCTTCCAATCCAAGTCATTGAATGATTCTATGATTCTAGAACAATCACACAGAAAAGTAGAGAACACAAGGAAAGAATGCGGTTGAAGTTAGCCAAAGTAACACAGGCTTAGCTCTGCAACTAGCTGGGACTGCAGGCTTAAGGCCAATTTATTCATTCAGCTAATAAAAGACTCTTTTAATTTCTAACATATTAATATTATCATTGAGATTTTGTTACCTGGGCTCAGGGATCCATTTCAGCTTCTAAATATATGTGAAAACATCAAGAAATCACTTACAAAATGCATTTACGAAATGCATTGTATGGAAAGGTATCGAAAACTTTTGCATCTCAGAATTTTCTCTGTGTTGAGCAAACGTTTGATCTGGTTAAGCAACTGGATAAAAGTCCAGTCCTCTGATTGCTCTGAAAATTTTACATAATCCATGCGTCTTAAAAGGTTAAAGGAAGAATCACAGACAGCTATGCTTTATAAAACATCTAAACTCAAGAACAAGGCCAATTAGTTTTAAAAGTTAAGTACATGCTAGAAGTCAATAAAAGTCAATCAGAATTAATGCTTGCACATATTCTTACAGCTGTGGCATTGATCAAGTGTAAAGTGAACATAAAGTGGTATATATGGCCAAATTCACCCTTTTCTGGAAAGGTTTTCCCACAGGGGCTCACATAGTTTGGGAGGGAGCTCTACATCTTCAAATGTTTCAGTATTATGTAATATGTGTGATGGTGAAGGTGAAAACTCTACACAGTGGTATGCTCAAGAGCAGGACTGTTAGGCAGGATGTAGTAGGACAGGGAGAAAAGGTGTATAGGATTTGAAAAGTAGCCTTATTGCCCTAAGCTGAGGTGCTCACTTTCTGCATACTCTCAGTAAAATGGTTATCACACACTTTTCTGTGTGATAAAAGAACATTTTATATATACACTGAAGCACATACCAGTCTCTCTCCTGGCTGGTACAAGAAGAATATAACCCATCAAGTCCCATTATTTCCCTGAGAGTTTGAAGCTGTGAGAGCCCAGTGCTCAGCATGTTCCAGATGTAGATTCTCAGTGCAGTGACAGCTAGCAAGGTTACTCATAAGGATAAGGTGGAACACGCACATAAACATTTATAGAATTAGGTTTTTGGCCTCTGTCCTGGAGCACACGTTCTCAATTTAGTACTTGAAGTTTGAAATATTGCCCTCTGAGAAGCTCTTTGTACCAGTGTTCAAAATGCAGTTCATCAACTTGCCATTCCCTAGCTGGCTTCATTGATGCTTCGCTAGCTCTACTTTTTCTTAGACAAGAATACATATCCCTGTATCCAGAGGCAGTGTCAAAGGAAGGGAATAAATGCCCTTTTAAGTGCTAAACCTTAAACTTTTATCACTGTTAAAAAAATTCTCTAGACATTATTAACTCTTATGTGGTAAGAAAATAGGTGAAATAAAATGAAAGTAGAAAGCGAATAAATAAGTGTTCCTTAAATAATTTTGGACACACACATAAAAAGACAGTCTCTTCACCACATTTTTAGGCAATGGTTAATACTTCAGCCTCGTAGCTCATAACTAGAGTTTCTTGGTTCTTAGCTAATTTAATATTAAATTTAATTTCTCTCCCCACCAAAGCAACTTATCCAAAAACCTTGATATGTGCTTTTGAGCCCCCACAATCTTATGTTTATGGCCAGGGCTGCGGTGCAGAACATTTCACACCAGAGGAACTCAGCAAGTGACTGGAGCTTGCCAGCAAGGTGCCAGTTTGACCCGACACAAGGCTGTTTGCTCCAGGGACCTGTCAGAAGGTGCTGACTTGGCCAGAGAGGAAGAATTGTTGTTCTTTTTACTGCCAATAACTAATCCGCTGCCATGTCACGACTGCAAGGACTCCATACCCATGTGAACATCAGAGCCAAGAAAAGCCTCAATCTGGCCTTTCCAGCAAAGCTGGAAAAGCCTTAATCTGGCCTTTCAATCCTGAAAGAGGAAAAAATTATAGTTTCTGATTTGAATCTTGAAAAATATCTCATACTCCATTCATTTAGACTAAACCCTTAGTATTAAAGTACTAAATTCCACAGCACTAAGGGAATACAAAGCCCTAAAATTCTATACAGACACACGAAGTCCCTCACCAAAGCCCATACCTTCCTCTGAAAAAGAGCACTTTGATGTCAAATTTAAAACTCCTGACCTATTTAGCTATTTTATAAAGAAATTGTGTCCTCAGAAAAGGTAACATTATAACTCATACCAGTTCTTCCACTGGCCTTCTTCAACTTCAAGCTCTGTTCTAATCTCTTTTATTTTATTTCATACAGCTAAGTTCTCCCCCCAGTCTCAATCTCAGTCAAACCCTTGGGTCATTCATTCCACAGTTGGTTCTGGAGCAACAAAGACAGAAAATAGTTATGCATGATCAAGATGCAGATTATAATGTTTAAATTTGTGCATATCAAAACTATTCTATTCAGAAAAAAGAAAAATGTTACAGTTGAAATTAAGAAAGGCACATGCAGAAAGGAAGATAAACAATGTCATGAATATGGTTCATCACAGATTTATTTTTTCACTCCCGTGAAAGACATTCTTCCTAACACCAGCGACCTTGCACAATGTTGTTTTTTTTTCTTGTAACTAACAGGGCATAGAGAATAAAAGTGTGTCCTCTTATGAAATTATCAAACAAATTGTCCTGTGTGATGTTGCTGCAATTCCTTGTTCTACTGAACAACGTATGTTAAATTGTTCTAATGGTCTTTGAAATGTGTGAAAATAAACAGGCAAGAGTTATTGAATAATTCATTTAAGTGATATTTGATAAACACAGAGGAAGAGCTTATGCTAAAAATGTCTCTGTGTTTATGTAGCAAAGATGTAGGCTTATGATTGGCTTGTATTTTGAGAAAATCACGTTGCTAATTTCAAAAGAGTTTTCCTTGTAATAGTTTTGCCATTCAGCCAGTAGTATGGACCTTAGTACACTGTGTTTGAAAGCAAATGTAGTAGATTCATACAAATAGAAGCAAGGGCAATCAGGGACTTTAGAACTAGAGTCCTAAGAGCTTGTTTATGCCATTTATTCAAGATAGGTGAATGATGTATATTCACCAGGTACAGAAAACCAGCACCTTCAAACCAAGAGTTTGAATCATTCAGAGGCTAATAGTGTTCTCTGAGTCCGTAAATAGCTACAAAAGCCATGGAATTTTCCTTGTAGTTTTTGTTCTTTTTTGTTTTGTTTCGTGTTCTTTGGTATGTGTGTTGTTTTGGTTTTGCTTTTGCTTATTTTTTAAAAAAAATCAAGCACAGGAAGTATATTTTACGACTTTGAAGAAATATTTTAGCTAATGGTATCTCATAGGGAAGATTCTTCTAACAAAGGCACCATTGCAAAGCGACATTAGCATTCTTGCTAAACTCGAAAAAAAATATCAAACAAACAACCTATAATCAAACAGCAGAGTAAATTAGAGCCTTGCTTCTCTGCAGGGAAAAACTGAAATGTACAGCTGCCTTTGTGCACTGCATTTCCACTACAATCAAATGCAAAGTTACCGTTCTTAGTTTTACCATTAGAATGTTCAGCAGTGACTAGATAGGAAAACTGAACTGTGCAATGAAAGAAAATAAAACTTTAACTGCACACTATTTACTAGAAGACTATTAAAAACAGAAATGCAGATAGCTAGCAATGAAAGAGCGTGGGGAACCCACAGAATTGATCCTTGGTAATATAACTGTCCAGTGCGCCTCAGTTTCTCCTTTCAGTACATCTATAGATGCATACACTGTAGAACTGTTTTTTCAAATTGAAAAATTTTTATTATTACAAATCATGCGAGGATGTCTTCCAAAGTGTTCATTTCCCAGGAGGGTTGCTAATGGTTAATGAAAAATATTAAAATTTACATGGTACTAAAAACTAAACTGGAAAATAAATATACAATAAATGAGAACGATTATACTAAACATTTATTAGCTCGTAAGCATACTAAATCAGTTTCTTTATTAATATAGCTCAAGCTGCTATCAGAATGTATTTGAATTTATGTCTAGCCCTACATAGTCTTTCTGGGAATTTGAACAATAGAAGTAGATTTGAAAGAATGTAACTGAAAGAGAAATTGTTATCTAATAAATATAGAAACAATGGAAAAGCTATTATGAAAGAATGTGTAACATAAAAGGAGTACAGTCATGCCATAGTATATGGCTAGAAAAAAGTTTCCTGGCTCTAAAAAAGAGTTTATTAGTTATTCAGATGCTTAATTTGCTATAACCCTGGTCTACCAACCCCTAAAGTGGCACCAGCATTTGAAAAGTGACCTGAGCAGAGCCACTTTATGGCAAGAAATGAAGAGATGGAATTTTTTGGCACATTGAAGTTATTTAAAGGCCAACATACATACACATTCTCTCATCTTGGTCACAATTAAGAATGTTATCTCCAACCAATTAAAAAAAAAAAAGGCAAGACTGACCTCTTTTCATGTCGATCTTGGTTTCCAGCGTGTAAAATTCCCTTACCTCTTTTCTGTAGACATACACAACCTTATGATTCTCTGTATAACCCTTTCTGCCTATAAGAGGAGCTGAACTAATGATGGATATTGCACCACCAGCAGATATTTTTGAAGGTGCAGATTTCCCCAGTGTACTGACTATGAACTTTAGTAGTTTCAGCATGTAGGGTATTAACTATAGCATAAAATATGAGACCAGTTAGGATGTGAGTTAGGGGCTAAAAGATGTTCAGGGTAAAGTACTCTGAGAATATATCAGTTTTTAAACATCATCTGACTGTGAATACAATGAATCCATCAACCTATCTGAAGCCTGGTTGGCTTGCTTAGTGATTCAAAATAAGTTTTCCAGGTGGTCTTTACCTAGTTAGAGAACATTTGAAAAAGCTGGGAGCAGATATAATTCATGGCAAAGAATAAAAAATGGAGTTTCCTGGAACACATTACTTAAAATACATTTTAAGTGTTAGCATTTGAAATAGTTGTACTTGTATAGAAATGCCGAATATCCAACTACAGCTAACTTCTTAATATACATCTCCCTTCCTATAGCCTCACCTGTATCCCATCTGGATTGAAATTCCTGAATTTTTATTTATTTTTTCCTGGTGGTAAGAAAGCTCAAAGAAGAGAACTTTCACCATTTACTGATTTCAATATCCACTAACATCCAAAACTCTGCAATATGAGTGCAAACAAAAAAAAAAATCAATGATGTTTTCTGGGTTAGGAGACTTTCCAATAATAAAAACAACAATAATAATAATTATTTCAGTTTGGACAAATTTAAATCAGAATCTTGATAAGGCATCGTTTCATGATGTAAAGGTAATGGGTAGTTTCATACTGAGCCAGCTTTATTCCTGAAGTGGTGAACACCTCCACTGTATTCTGGGAGACACCACAGACACAGAGCTCTGAAAAAACTTATTCTCCCTGGATAAAAAAAAGCTCTTCTGCATCCATGCAAAAGAAGATATTGCAGTCAAATGTGGACATTTATGGAAGAGGAAGCATGCCAGTAAGCTCATAGGTGGGATAGCTGTGATATGTCGGCTTTAAAGTCCTTAGTGGTAGTGGCAAGAGGAATTGCCTTCACCTTCTGGTGTGAACATTTATATGCTAAGTCTGCTTTCCAGCTCTTCTTATAGGAGTTAGATGAATCAAAATACTTGGGGCAAATCCAAGTTAAGCACTTAAATGATGTGCAAGCTTTAGAGATAACCTTACGTTGGTAATGTTACTAACAAATATATAACTTTCTATAGAAACCATCTCTGACTAGAAGTTTTAATAATAATGGGGGAAGGGTATGTTGGATGATATCCTATATAATAAGTATTATTACCAAAATAAAGTTAAAATGAAGAAATTGGTCTTTTTTCAATATTGATCTCATGGGTATAAAATTGACATTATTCGCCAAGAGCTGTCTATTTCTTTTTCTATTTCATTTATTTTTCTCAACAATAATGCATTTCTTTGCTGCTGTGTTATCCTAACTATTTGATATGAAATCTGTTATGGGTTGCTTAGTCTATAATGCTCTCACACAAGTTCAGGTTGTCGGTTTCTTTTTGCTTCAATAGAAGCTAAGAATTTTTCTGCCATAGACTGATAGCAAATAATTTCTATCTGATTTGCACTTTTTTTTTTGCCAGCTTCTAGCCGCAAAGAGATTTTAAAATTAAATTATTTATTCATAGGCATTAATTCATAAACAGTATTTGAAATTCTTCAGTATGCTTCCATATATTGGAACAGTAATAATAATTGTATTTCATTTCCATGGGATTTTCCAGGAGCTGACCTTTACAATATAAACCAATTAGGCTGGTCGGTGTTCCTCTGCTCTTCTGAGAGAGGTGAAATTAGAAAATATCTTGTTATAACTTTCTGAAAAAGGTGGAAAGCTGGAGAATTAAGAGTTTGAAGTCCTTTCAGTTAGTCTCTGTGGACAAGAGATTTCAACATGATTGAGCTACACATGCAGATTTAAAGATCTAATCTCAGTCCCTCTCTGAAAATTTGTATTTTCTCTCTCAGTTTTTTGCTAGGAAGAAGCTCATCACAAACACTGAAGATGAAGCCCCAGCATGTTTCTGAGCTCACTAACACCTATTGTTATTTTTAGGTTTTGAGCCATTTTAAGTGGAAATGTTTCTAAAGGCACTTATGGTCTCTCAGCTATCCAGGAGACAAATTCTAGATTTTGAATCTTTGTTCTGTATCACTACACGGTCAACATTTAAGAATTTCCCTAGAGATGATTTCAACTATATGAACACAGAACTGATGTGTTAGCTTTTACTTTCCAGAATTAGTCAGAGAAGAAAAAATGCTTCACTTAGGACTTTTCATAATAACATGCATAAAAAAGGTTTTTTTCAACAAGTGTTTTTAATTGTTTGCAGCTAACTGAAACAAAATCAAACAACACAGTAATGCATGCAATCTTGAAACTAATCACTACAGAATTTCCATTTTAAAAGTCAACCCATTTGATTTACTTTACATAACATATTTTGTAAATGGAGAAGAAATCTAATAAATAAAGAAAGAGTAACGGAATTAGGATAGAAAGAATCAAGAGCTAAAGTCCATATGTCTAAACCAGTTTGGGGCATACTGGTTTATATCTATATAAAGAATACTTCCATTCTAAAATGCACTAGTTTAAAGAAGGCAGTTTGACTGCAAATAAACTTAATCTAAACCAACTGTGAAAGATAGTCTGGTTTTTTTCCTCTTTTATGCTTTATAAATAAGGCAGAGAAATTTTATTTCAAACATATAGACTAATTTGGTAATTTCATTTAACTTTCAGTAATAAATTTTCACTAAAACAAAGAAGAATTTCTATTCAAATGTTCTATCTAATTTTCTATCTCAATAGACAGACATGAAAGATTTTTTGTAAAAATTTTATCAAAACCCACCAGAGAAGTTGAAAAACACTGATGAATCATTCCTCTAAAGAGTCAGAATTCAATTAGTGTGCTATATTTACCAGAAAGGAAATTGAATTTTCTTTTTAAAGACGCATTTTTTCAATTCACATTTCACCTTTTTTCTAACACTGCCTCTATTTTATCATTTTGGTTGAATGATTCAGCCCACTAGCAATGAAGATGACAGTTCTCACTGTTTTCAAGGCCAGCTCATAGAATGTAGGTAAGCCTCTCCAAATTTCTGATTCACGGAAGTTCCATTGTTTGTGTTCATTAATTAATGCTTGGAGCCGAAGTTAAGCACACTTTCCAGAAAAGCTCCTCATGTTGATTTTTGACTACTATTTGTACAAGGTTTATCATGGGCCTTGGTTACAAGTCCCAGTAAATAACATCTCTTCAAACTGGCACATTAGTTTGATCTGTGTTATGGCAAAAATTTCAGTATCGTTATGTTTAAGTTCACTTACACATATTTAGTTTTATCACTTTCTGTTTTCTAGACAGATTTGTCTTTTATCCAATTTGAAACACAGATTAATAATAATACTCTTTAATCCTTTGTTTGATGAACTAAATTGATTGAGACCCTTAATTCTCTACCCGTAAGATGTAGTTTCCACCTCTTTAATAGTGTCTGGGCTCTTCTCCAAACCTAGTTTAGTTTCTCGAGATCTTTCTTGAAATATGGACACTCAAATTACAAATCATGTTTCAGTAATGTTCGCATCAGTAGCATAATAGTTACATCCTAAAGGACAATGTAACAGCAATTTTCTCACTGGAATTACGATTAGCTATTACCATGATCGTAATACCTTATTTAGAGTCATTGCTCCCTGGAGTAGAGTCTCCTGTCATATTTGATTGTCTGTACCTTGGCTTTAGACATAAAACCATCTGTCTCCTATTGAAGCGCATAGTGGGTTACTGTATCTGTGAATCAAGTTACCCCGGTTGCTTTGTATTAGTAATTGTCCTTGTCGTGTTTTCCCTCTCCTTTGCTAATGAATTTTTGTGTTTTCTTTCATGTCATTGACAGACACATAAAATGTCACAGTTCAAAAGCTGATTTAGAGAAGTAATGTTGTAAGTGATGCATAAAGTTCTTTTTCAATTTGTTTTTGAATTGTTGGTTGCAAGCAAACTGCCTGTTGAGAAGTACAAACTCTCCTTACCCTTTTTAGTTTCACAGTTACTCAGTTTGGCTGTGAACTGGTAAAATTAGACTTAAACTGGACCAGTCTATATTGTGTAATTCACCCTTTGGCTTAAACTTTATTCTCCTACTTGATGGTGTTTTTCCATACATCACTGTAAATTCTATTGAGTATTTAACTATTAACACCTGTTAAATGTTAGAGACTTTCTATTTTAAAAGGCAACTATAAATACCATACCAATGTTCAAAAGTAGCAGCAATACACAATCTCTTTTTTAAAACACCATATTATTGCAAACACATGTGTGATTCTATTACTCACTTTTAAAAAAATAATCAAAGCTTCTGTGTATTTAAAGATAAGCATGTACTTAATTAATCACTGGTTTCCTTTTTGAAATATCACATTTTTCTGATTCGTTCTGCTACTCTAAAGGTACCATAAAAACCTTATTCACACAGAGTGCTGGCTAGCAGCCATGAGATATGCCCAGGTTAGAGACCCCCTGCAGAAACACTCACATATCCTTTGATTACTCCTTTCTCAGAACTGCAGTCACCTTTCTCTAACTCCTGCCACCTCAAATGCCAGTTGGTGATGCTGGCTCTGCTGAAGGCAGCAGCAGGAGCAGCTGCAGCAACATGGGCAAGGCTGCTTGCCTACCTGAAATCTGTACTTTGAGTTCAATGCTTAATTTTTGTCGTTTCTGTGGGCTAGATACACATTTGTCTTGTATGCCTGAACTGCTTGCATGTATCTTTACATAGAGGACTCTGCAATAGGGAAAATAGTGAAAAGTACAAGGAACTAATTTAAAATAATCTAATGAGTATGTTTTCCAGATAAAAATTTGAGATATTTTCTGATGAGAATCCACATAAATGTGACTAAAATCCATGTTTCATCAAACATTAACCTTCTGTGGAAAGTATGCTGCTCAATCCATTTCTTAAAATGGCTTCACAAAACTGGAAGCTGATTTAAGTCAGTATTACCTTTGGAATGGTGCAGGTGAGTTCTAGTGATGTGCTATAGTTTCCATGGGCTTCCTTTGGGACCACAGATAACTCCACCACCAGTGGTTCTTCAAACTTAGTGAAGTTTCCACTGCTATTTTCAGTTTTGTATATAATCACTCTGTATAGTTTGGATCCTTAATACTTAAGGTTAGGAGTTTTTCAGCCAGGATTTTGATTCTGACCATACAATTTTAAGATAGATTCTGAAAACATAATCCTTTCAAACATTTTTGTCCATTCATGTCAGACCAATTTGCATGATCAAGCTGCTAGGGTTTCTCTGAAACATTTTCACTATTTTTCAAAAGGAACCTGAAATCTAGAATCACATTTGGGTTTTCTTCTCTGTGGAAAAAAACTTGGGATATCAGTGCTGATAATCCCATGAAATTGGATAGGAACTGCACAGGTTCTCCAACTGCTATTGGGCAATAATCTTGTCTCTTGACCAGAGACAATTACAAATTCCTTTAGAATAGAGATGGTATTTTCTTCTCTTTTTTTATGCCAATACTGTCAAATATTGCTTAGATATTAAACCATGCAGCTGACTTAAATTCCGTGCAAGTGCCTTATCCAAATTGCCATGGCTGTAATCTTAAAGTGTATTGCCTGAACACTGTAAACAGCAAGCTTTGTTTACTGGGTGATAATTCCTTTTCTGGCTTGAACACTTTTCTAATGGGAAAATTAACTATAATAGGACCTTTTACTCAAGAGTGAAATTTCAGACTTTATTGTCTTTTATGAAGCAAAATATCTACAGAAGAGCTGACTGCTATATTTTTGTTAGAGATGAAAGATGTGCATGCTTTCTATTTTCCAGCAAAGGAAATATGCTTAAATTCATCTGCAATTTTCTTCATATTATCTGAGACACTTCTAATAAATGTTAGGGCCAGGAAAGGAATTAGAGTTCACCTGTAAAATAGCTGTGAAGCTTGGAATGGCCATTCCTTAATCTCTGCAGTGATCTATTTCTCTCCTTATTCCTATTAATACTTGTTGTTTACAAGCCACATCATTCTTTCTTCTTAAATGTGGTATTGTAGAGTCCTCTGGATTACAAAGCAAATCAATGACTCTCACTATAGAGACTCTCAGTATACAAAGTTGAGTCATGTTGTATTTGGGAAACTAATAACCAGTAGCTGAGAATTGAAAACCCTTGAGTTACAGGTATCTTCAAAGTAAAGTGAAGTATGAAAAGGTAAAAAAATAGGCAAAGCAAATTTGGAAAATGGAAACCTGTGAACACATTTGTCTTGGGAGGTATATTTTAGAAAGGGTAGAGTTAAATATTAAAAATTCACTGTACTAAGGTTAATTGGCTAATTAAAAAAGAATGGTAACTTTTTTTAGGTTTTAAATTATTGATAAAGTACAGGCATTAAAAATAATTAGACTTATTAAGTATATAACATTGTGGCCAGTTTTGTAATACCTTTTAAAATACATTTGGGGGTCGGAACTAGATGATATTTAAGATACCTTCCAACCCAAATCAGTCTATGATTCTATGTATTTTTTTACATGTGGAATACAACAAAAATATTCTCTCACATAATCTAATCCAAGTCATAGCACTATAAAAGAGCAAGAATATATTCCCTGTACAGTAAATTCTGTAGTCATTAACATTTCTGATGATTCATGCACTGTATTTTCTAAACAGGAAAAGAGCTGGGAAGCAAGGGCAAAGACAGAAATGCTACCATTCAAAGCTCTATTTCTTCCATTAATTTTCATGCAGAATGTTTGTTTTGCACTGCACCTCAGGCAAAACTTTTCCCCCAAAAATCCAGCACCCTTTCATCCCAGTCTAGGAAAGCCCTGGCTAAGGGGTGATTCTGGAAAACATCTGTAAGCTGGAAGCCATTTAAGCAATCATGGTGTAACCCATTAACTGCCAAAATCCTCAAGCCATGTAGTTCACTTTGAAAAGGGCAGCTTGTGGCAAAGTTTTGTGCAAAGATGGCAGGACACATCTTTCTGGCACTTTATTCTGAGAACTTTGGAAGAGAATACCAAGTTAGGGGAGGATGAAAACCCCAGAAAAGAACAGAGTTTCAGGACAGTGCTCACGTAAACGATCAACACATGATAGGCTGGTCATGACAGAATGATGATTTGTGCATTTTTCTATGTAGAACAAAAGGAATTCCAGTGATGTAAAGGAAAGGAGCAAAAGTTAAGGCATCCAAAGCAATTTTAAGAGAGAGGTATTTGATGGAATTCTTGGATCTCTTGGAATTTGGGGCCATGTGTCAATAGGTGGAAATAGGAATAGTTTTAGAGAAGGATACATAGATTGAATTATCCAATCTATGTTGATGGAAAGAGTTTAGGAGGCAACATGAGGAGGAACAGAGGTAGAAGTGCAGACAGTTCATAGCCAACAGGAGATTATGCTAAAAGCATTAGCAAATAAATAAAAAACTCCAAAATAAGTATTTTCTCAGTATTACCTTTTCTAATTAAACTGTCCTTGTGAGAGGATGCTTTGCAATAGTCAGTGAAACCCTCTGGGTTCAGGTCTCCATTACGGAAGAGTCTTACATTTTGACCCAACAAACTAAGTCACTTGAGTACTTTACATGCCCTTCTTTTAAAACCCATAAATATTTGGAAAAGGCTGATGCCTGAGTGGTTAACCTGGAGAAAACATAAAATTTGTTTAAGTTAAGATGGGTTTTGGTCACATCTAACTGAGTACAAGGAGTAGGTGTAGATTGATAGATTAGAAATACAAGCCCAGCTCACCAAGTCTCTCTTCTATCCTTGAAATCCTGAAAACTCACCAACAACAGTTGCATGGGGAGTGCAGAATGGTAGTAGTCTTGACCCAAATAAGACATTAACCTTCTGGTTAACAATAAAGATAATTTTAATTGAAAAAAAAAAGACAAAAAGTCAATTTATATTTTGTTAAATACATGTGGATAACTGACAACAGTACCTACAAAGCCTTGAAGAAATTAAAGTCTAAGAACAACTTTTCATAAAGAACCTCCTGATTAGCAAAGACAAGGGCATAAAGACCTCGAATTTGACATATGGAAGCAAAGGTGTTAACATGCTTAATTAGTTAATTTCAGCAGATGTCATTCTGAGTCATCTAATTAAGATGGTGAAAAGGGAAGCTGAAGATGAGGTTTTTGAAAAAAGCATTGTTACTGAGTTGGGGAGTTTTGGGTTAGATATCGGGTAAGTTTTTCACAAAGAGAAAGTTCGGCACTGGAACAGGCTTCCCAGGAAAGTTGTCACAGCACCAAGCCTGCCAGAGTTCAAGAAGCATTTGGACAGTGTTCTCAGACACATAGTGTGACTCTTGAGATCTCCTGTGCAGGGCCAGGAGTTGGACTCCATGATCCTGACAGTCTCTTCCAACTCAACGTATTTTATGATTCTATGATTCTATTTGAGAAAAAATATTTCTTTTAAAAATAGGCACAAAGAAAGAGTTTGATTTCAGTTTACCATGAATGATCACAGTAGAATGACTGCTCAACAACATTAAAAACTCCTATTCCAAGGTAAGATTTAAAGAAGTCTCTAATTGTATGGTGCAAACCTGCACTGAGAACATTAGAGAACTACAATATGGCAAATTCCAATATTTGGCAAGCCAAAAAAGCGTGATTGACACAATAAAGCTAACGTGCTACATGAAAAATTAGAAAATTTCTGATATTAGATTTTACAAAAGAACTACTGCAATAAGCCATAAAACCTAGACAAAGGTACAAAATATCATTCTGTAGTTTGCCAAACTTGAAAGTACCTTCACTTAGGCTCATGTATATTTTGAGGCATTTTTAAACAGCAATTGTTTTAGAAAAAGTTGTTACAAATGACTTATTTCTGGACATGAAGAAATACTACTTGATAGAGGGTTCCTGTTTTCTCATTTGGCTGAACCTTATAGTTAATTTTTCACCTGTGCTTTTCTTCTAAATTAGTTTGGTTTAGCATTCTTGCTATCTTATTGAGGTTAGAAATTCTGCGGACTAACCTCATTGCTCTCATACTTAGTTTTTGAACAGTGATTTAATTTTATCCCCGGGTGATTTAGTTTTATCTCCAGGTGTCCTTAATCCTCTTTTTTGGTATGTGTGGTTACCTTAGTTTTAGTGAAATAATGTATTTGATCTTTTGAAGAAGCCAGCCCTATGACATACCTTACTTCTCTATGTTGTATGACCCAAATCCTTCATAACACTCCATTTTCATCAGGATGTGTTAAACTTTCTATTAAAAGAAACTCGGGTCTTAAACACACTTGATCACGTCAATGTGGGAAACTGAAACAGATGGAAAACAAGTTTAATGCACATGAAGTAAAGTTCAATCATCTTTATTAGGAATTATGAATTAAATGTGGCAAATTTATTCAACTTCTGTAGATAAGGACAAACTCAATTCTTTGTTGGCTTGTGTATCTTGAGAGACTCTTCTATTAAAGCTACATGTATTTATGTGAGCTAGTAAATGGCAGAGAAACACAAACAGATCCCTAAAACAATCGTAGTTAAAAAAGACTCTCCTTGCCAATTTGCTTAGAGGAAACAATGTATGGAAAAGGGAAATAAGCAATAAGTCTTTTCAGAAGTACGTTAAAGTCACCAAATACTGTTGAAGCTTCACCTGTACTTCAGAAGTGTAATTTCTTATTTTAAGAATTAAATAGAAACAAATCAGTGACTGTGTGATGGTGTAGCTTTATCACATATGATGGTACAAGTGGTAGCTCTTCCCTTTCAAACAAGATGTGATAGTCATTAAAAACATACTTTGGTGTTGTTCATCATGCGGACAACTTTCCTGTGTTTAAAACTTTAAAATTAAATGCCACAAAGGTATGAGAGAAGGTTGTCCTACCCAAAGTGTGATCTTGACTCATGGAAGGCAGAAATAAGCATAATGAAAGCAATTTAAGTGTCTGCTAAGGTGTTAGACTATAAACTTAATTATAATAGGTGCTAATCCGCAGACATCACAAAGGCATCTATTTTTATTGATTTTTCTTTCAAGTAGCAGGTTGCCAGATTGTGATCACTGTGGAAAATTTGCAGGGTATTAATCACAAGTAAGCTACCAGTTCAGCCCTTAGGCTGCTACAAATCTTCCATGCTATCTCTCCTTAGAAGTAGTAGTGGATAGACTCCCATTCTCTTCCATCAGTTAAATCTCATCATTCCTGAAAGTGATTGCAGACCCAGAAGAAGATAGAAAGCCCCGAGAGGTCTCTTTTGCATGGGTAGAAAATGTCCCACAATGGCAGGCAGTTGTGAGCTACACAATGTGGTCTGGAACTGCAGCCGGAGGCAGGAATACTGCTTTGCTTCACTCCACAGCTCCAAAGTACTCGGGCATTTATTTACAGACAAGTAAATTGGGGTGCATAATTACTTGTAGTGTTTTTATGAAACAATAGCTGTTCTTACAATAGAACAAATCCTTCATGTTCAGTGAAGTTCAGTGATGTTTTCTGTTTTGATTTTCCAAAAAATATTTTACTTAGTATTGAAATTGTAAAAAACAGCCAAAATGCATGACAACAGTGTATTTGGAAGGCCTTAAAAACTCACTTTGAGGCAAATAATTAAAAAGTAACATTTAAAGTTTCGTATTTGGGAGCTTAAATTTTCAGTTTTGAATACCTGAATGTGGCCAGCACACATCACAAAACTGATCTGGACTTCTGGAAAAGCACAGTGTAAGCGCCTTTGGTCAGTTGGGTTTCTTGGCATAGGAATGCTAATGGGTTTACTCTGGTTCACAGAAAACCAGAAAAGAAGGCTTCAGTCATCCTTGGCTGGAAGGACAATCTGTTTCATCCTAGTGGATGATATTGAAGCCTTAATTATCTTTGCCACTTCTGGGGGAGGAGGCAAAGGTCATCAATCCTTAGGAAACTATTCATCAGTATATGTGACTGTTCTCACCTCCACCTCAGATGAAAGGCATGGTCTTTCTGCTAAGATTTCTCAAACATTGTAGGATACATATTAGTAGGAAAAGAAAAAATAATCCCCCACTAAAACACTCTGTTGTCCATACAGGTTCTTTTTTCCTCTGGAAAGCGGATGAAAGAGACCATGAGACACATGTGACATCTTACTGTGTGACTTAATGCGCTACTGGCAGCCACTTGGATGCTGTGGTGATAAGGGTGGCAAAAAAGCCTATATAGAAGAGATTAGCCAGGGATTTGGGAGAAAGGAAGCCAAGTGGCAATCAAGCTGGCTGAAGAAAATAGAGGGAGCACAGAGAGGATTGTACAAGAAGCACCTGCCTGCTCTGAGTTTGTATTTATCTCCCTTTAACTATTTCCCATGAGTTAGACAGCACTGGTAGCTGCAAATTCAAGCACCTTCAGAGCCATTGTATATCAGCTTGGCACTGTGATCCAAGAGCAGTAATTATCTGTCATTGTATAAGAGCACCTGAAAGCTGCTTCTGTATAGCTAGAACACTTTATGTTAGAAAAGGAAAATTGTATCTACTACTTGAAAATGCTGGGTGAGATGTTTTATGACTAGCTCTGAGATACAGTAGATCTTCCCCTCTCTATCATAACCTCCTTTCTTTCTTTTCTATATTCTTTTTTTCTTTTCTGTTTTTTGATCCCCCCCAAAATAGGAATATTGATTGCAATATGTAGGACATTTTCTTCAATGATACATAAACACTGAACAATAAAAAGAGAACATTTTTTGCCAGCCATAATACTATGTAGAACTTTGTCTTAATATGATAAAGTCAAGTAATTGCCCTTTGGCCACTATTAAATTACATGAAAACCTTAGTACTAAATCATGTACCTTAATTACACTGAGTTAGGATTTTGTTGTTTATAGCCTAAAAATTTTCCCCAGGTTTTGTCTTTTATATGAAAGTAAAAAAAAAGAATCACACAAATAAATAAATGAAACAGCAAGATTTTGTTTTTTAAAAAGGAAGAGTAGTAATTTGTAGTACAACAATATATGAACAGCTGAACCTTGGCCTCAAATCTGTTTAGTCTTACATCAGTTTGTAAGTAATGGTTAGTTCATATTTTTCTACAATTTTTCATCCAGTGATCTTTATTTGGCCTATAGGACCAGCTACAAATAGAACCCATCATCTTTATTGACACTGAGGATGCCTTAAAAGCAGATGTACTCTTTGCCATCTTATGCTGCAGGTTGCAATATGGGACTACTTTTGCTAAAATTCATCAGAGAACCAGCACACGCTATGTCTACTCTAGTTTTCATTTCAGATAAGTATCTAGATACACATAACGTTTTCTGGAAGATAAATATTGTAGCATTAAACCTGCATTATATGGGAAAACTGTGGTTTAAACAGGTTTTAAAATGGCTTTTGGTGGTGTCTTTGCAAACACATGCTTCTTCTTCCCAGCACCCCCCGTGTTATCTTATCCATGCAGGAATGTCCTGGGAAGGTGTCCTGAGGTGCTTTCCATTGGCCTTTGTTAACCTCTTTCTGTGATTGGGTGTTCCTGGAAACCCCTTGAGACTTCTAATTGGTTACTCTGTGAATCCTCCTAAACCCTATAAATGTAACATCCCCCACAATAAACTCTCTCTTGCCTCCTCTCCACGCCCGGTGTCCTGTGACCTGTCTCCCTGCCGGCCATGGGGCCACATGCGGGGGGGAAGGGGGGAGCACCTCTCCCCTCCAGGCTCAGGGCCTGAAAAAAACCCTGAGATACCCCTGGAGTTTCCTTTCCCCATCCCTCAAAGCATCGCAATGGTTCTTCAGATGGAAAAGGAACTAGAACTGGGCCAGCCCCACGCCGTTGGATGGGGAAAGAAAATATTTTTGATTAATAATTCAGCACAGAAGTCTATTAAATCAAAAGTTAAAACATTAGATAACTGAAATATCCCATGGAGATGGTACTGTTCATAGAGTTTTAATGAAACTTAGGAGTCTAAGTTATCAGACAATTCTAAGGTCTCACTTCTCAGTGAACATGCCATAATGAGAAGTGACCAAAATTCTCTACCTTTTCTACAGCTGACATGAATGGAAGAGAAGATATAAAAGCATCATAAGCTTATAACAACAGATACAAGACTGTCAGAATCTCAGCTAACGCTTCCTGCCCTAAAACAAACCCATAAACTGAAAATGTGGATGCCTCATCCCTGGAAGTGTTCAAGTCTAGGTTGGATGGGGCTTTCAGCAACCTGATTTAATGGAAGATGTCCCTGTCCACGAAGAGGGGATTGGAACTAGGTGATCTGTAAGGTCCCTTTCAACACAACCCATTCTGTGGTATTATGAAATGCTAGCTTTACATGATGAATGTGCTCCTTGCCTTGGAAAAACAAAATGAGGAATACTCAAAGGCTTGTAAAAAAATAAAAAATACAAGGCCTTTATAAAGATGGAATGGTCCTTGAGAGGTCACTTTGTTAATTCTCAGTCCCTGAGAAAGCATCAGCCATCTCCAATTACCTCATTACCTTCTCTCATAAACCTGCAGTGATGGAAACGCTGCACAGTCTCTTTCACTGCCTTACTTAACAAGTGAAAAGCTTTCCTCACATTTAACATGGATCTTTCTTGCTGCAGCTTAAAGCTATTACATCTGGTCTCTACCCATTTTGAACATGAATAATAGATTATTCCCTTCTCTTTGCAACAGCCTTTTCATATTGTAAGCCTGTTGTGACATCCCCCTTAGATTCTATTTCTGTTTACTAAAAGAGCTGAAAAAAACAAAACAGCTCCCATAAATAAAGCTTTGTAGACCTCTAGGCAAAGAATTGTTGTTTTTCTTAGTGCACTTCAATGGGTCTACATCTTCCTGAGGTGCCTCTTGAAACATCAAATGAGGTTAGGTCTAATCAGTGAGAATTATTACTAAAGAATATTTCCAATAGCCTGGCTAACATATTCAAGTACAATGATCTTCTGTGTACCTGCATGGCATTAAAAGGTTCATTTGGCTTGTGATCTACAGCAGTTCCCAGAGCCTTTCTTCAGAACAACTACCTACCTAGTTTCTCACATCTGTTCTTGTGAACCTGAATAGTCCTACCTCTTTCACTGAGGTTTTATTTCAATGTCAAAAGATTTTTGTTCAAAACATATATCTTTATATATATATGATATGTATGACCATATTATTTTATATATATCTCATGATATATAACCAAATATCATTATGAATTGTAAAATATATCTAACTTTCCAAATTTAGGTTGTTGGTAGATTTCATCCCCTATGTCATTAGTAAAACCACTGAACATAAAAGACCTAACCTGTGAAACGTGTCTACTGAGTTTGGTTAGATGCTTCCTTCCAGTTTGACCGTGAACTCACTGGTACCTGTTCTTCAGGTACTGCTATCACTTATTGTTAATCGCTTCTTCACTGCAAATTGTATTTCTTCATCTTCATGAAATCTTAGAATGATTTGGGGTGGAAGGGACATGAAAGATCATCCTGTTCCAAACCTCCTGCCATGGGCAGGTAACCTTCCACTAGACCAGGTTGCTCAAAGCCCACTCCAATCTAACCTTGAACACTTCCAGGAATGGGAGATTCACACTTCTCCGGGCAATCAGTTCCAGTGTTTAACCACTTTCAAAGTAAAGAATTTCTCCCCAATATATAATCTAAATCTCTCCTCTTTCAATTTAAAGTCATTACTCCTTGTCCTATTGGTACATGCCCTTATAAAGAAGTCCCTCTCCAGCTCTCTTGTAGGCCCCCTTCACATACTAAAAGGCTTATAGAAGGTCTCTCTGGAGCCGTCTCTTCTCAGGGCTGAATAATCCCACCTCTGTGGGATTTTTTCTGTGCTGTAAAATGAGTTCTAGCCACCATGCTTTTGTGATAGTCATAGCTTGAAAGCAGTCCTTGCCAACAGATCACAAAGATTTTAAAATCTGGTATAACATCATTATGGAATACATTTGTAAGATAAAGCATCTAATTTTAAGTGGGTTTATAAATGTTGCCAGATTTGCCTCCAAAATGATCCTCCCTGTGTGTGCAATACAGTCACAACATAAGCAAACAGACACTTATATCTATATTGTCCCTGATCGAGCTACTGACAAGTGAACACAGGCCAGTCAGACTGTAGTGCAAGTATGTCAAGCTTGCCAGAAAACCTAGGTACCTGTTCTGACTACTAATTAGGCTAATAAAGGTTCTACTGCTACATTTTGTCTACTAATTATTATCCTCATTACTAAAACTAAACTTAAAGATATAGTAGGTATGTATGCCAATGCTCCAGTAACTCAGCTGATGATATATATCTCCTAAACCACAGTCATGTACCCCTTAATAAAATACAAGCAGAGACAAGGGAAGAATCAGTAGAGTTAAAATGTGTTCTCTTTATGGTATTTTTTTGGCAACAGATAGTTATTTCCTGTAATTCCTTCTTTATGTGTCACTATGTGATAAATTACTTTGTGGTAGTGTTTTTTTCTTTAATCAAAAAGACTGAATTCAAGTTGTCCTTTGCCTAAATTATCTATCAGACTTATTGTATAGCTCAGTTGAGTTATTTGGTCACTATATTTTAATTTACTGACTACATAAATATGTAAATGCTTAAGATATAAATTTAATCCACTTTAGTAGATATTTAGACCAGTAAGATGTATAATCATGTATGTACTGCCAATATACATATTCTAATTTTCATATATAACTCAAATGCATAAAAACAAGACACATTAAAACAAGCAAATGAGTTTTAAATATGATATAGCATGTAAATAACTATAGTCACTCACTATATATTCACAAAATAAAAAAAATCATGCAACATAGTAGTACCATTTGCTATTTTCCTTTATTACTCCCTAGAAGTTCACTTCGTGATGATCCTTTTATTTATTGAAACTATAAAGAAAATTGTTTGGAAGCCAGTGATAAAGCTTTCAGCATTGAAACATTTTGAAAGACCTTTGCAGTCCACTTGCTAAGTCTAAGGCACAAGCCAACATACGGAAGGAACCTAAAATGCGGTGAAATGCTGAAGCCAAGGAGAAGGCAAGCAGTGTGGGGATGGCAGAACTGGAAATATATTTCAGGTTCCATTTAACATAATTTTAAATTAGTACTGGAGCATTCAACTAGAATAACGCTTTCGAAAGCCGTTAACGTACCTCAGCAACAGATAGAGGACACCCTGAGGGGTCATATGAAGCACAACCTTCTCTGTTTTCACTTCAGGGTTTGGTCTGACCCAGACCAGACAATAGGAAAGGGAAAGGAAAAGGAGTTATTTCAAGAAGAATTAGGATTCCATGAAACTTTGTGTAAAGGTAGTTTAAAACTAGAACAAAATATTTCTTTTGCTCCAGTCCTATGCCCTCCAAATTCCTCATTTCCCCCATGAACAGAACTCAGAATTAACTGAGCCTGGAAAATGCTCATGGAGTTATTCATCTGATTTCTTGTTTTGTATCCATGGTAAAGCAATCTGCTTGATTACCAAGCGACCTTTTTTGTTTGGTTGAATTGGGAGAGAGGTCAGAGAAGAGCAGAAAAAGAGGTTTCAGGGAAAATGAAAACCACACAAGGAAGAAATAGTAATGTAGATAAACTTATAGTTTAGAGTTTGTTGGAAGACAAGCATTTGGTTTTGTCTCTAGGTTACTTAACCTTTTTCCTTGACTCCCACTCTTTATCAGTTACTTATTTCAAAAAGAAAAGGCCATTTCAACATGAGAAGATGAACTATTTCTTTTAAAAAATGTCAGAAGTATTTTGAGTGTTCAGCTACTAGAATATTTTAACATTTTTGAATACTCCTTGTTTCACTTTTTTGGCAGAAAGTATTTGCCCACACAATCTCTTTAGAACTGCATGTAATTGTGAATTTACTATTTGATAAGAAAAAAAAAACAATAATCCAAAGCTATCTGCTACTGAAAAGCATAAGATTGTCCAGGTAATAATTATTTGTTGCATTTGTGTGGCTTTAGGCTTTACATCTGCAGATTACCATGGTACTTCTGTTTTTGAGCAAAATTCCTTGAAGCACATAGATCTTGAAGATTTAAACTGTTCACATTATTCTTTCTCTTAAAAAAAACCCAACCCAAACCAAATTTGTATTCCTGATAAACAGCATGCAAGAAAATACAGAATACTTCAGTTAGAGAAATCTTTGCAAAATCCTCAAAGCCTTTCTTTAAAAATCCTTTTCCTGTTAGGACACCATCAAAACATTTCAAGGACCATTTTTGTCATTTTTATTTTAAACTAAAAACACAGTAAGACACTCCATAGCTCCAAACATAGACACAGAAAGGCACTCAATTTTAGAGCAGTTCAGTGGTAGGTTACATGTGGGAGACAGTCCTGTCTTCTCCCAGTACCCTCTGTTGAATCTTTTAAACATTACAAAAAAGCCATCAACAGTCATGTCTGCCCCTGGATTCTCAGACCCTGAGCTGAGCACTCTTATTATTAGGCAAAAGCAAATCAATTTAGGCAACTGTAACCTAAGACTGAAAGATTATGTGATTCAGAGGTTGAGGGTTTGAATTACAGATTATAGAATATATGTTATATTAAAGAAGCATAGAATGGTTTGGGTTGGAAGGGACCTTAACGATCGTCTAGATCCAACTCCTCCTCCATGGGCAGGATTGCCACCCATTAGATCAGGTTGCACAGCCAACCTGACCTTGAAACACTTATTAGTGGTACTTAGGTGAAGCAAAACTACAAGTTTAGGATGTGAAATAATCCAGTTGCTACAACAAGAATTCACTACCAGCCCAGGGGAAGACTCCCACCTGCTTCAGTCTGAAACCTGTTTGTATCAAGTGAGTGTGTGATGTTGCTATGCCAAAATTAAACTGAATCATGGTTTGCAGTAATTTTCTCAGTAGGCCTTAAAGCAGGCTAATTTTTAATTAAGGTTTGAATTAATTACCTTTCTATTAAAATTAGTGGGCTCTTGCTCCAGGGTTTTTTTTTTACTTATAAGCAAAAGCTGTACTTGTGTGAGTCTGTTTGTGGCTATCCCAACATGAAATTCCACATCTGGTCATAGCAGAATGTCTAAACTCTCTCAAATGGAGGAGTATTACCTTATTTATGTAAAGAAAAGTTAGTCTGCCAGCTCTCTAGTGATATGAGAAATTTATGTGATAAGAAAAATTGCTCCTTCTAGGAACAGATTTTTTCCAAACAAGTCCAATTTACCTCTTCTCTCACTGTGTCCTTTGGGGTGCTTACTGCACTTCTGTGGTTATCAACTTCTTTGATTGTCATGTCTGGGGATACCCACTGAGAAGGCTTGGTTTACTTTTTAATCCACTTTGTCATTGCTTGTGATAAGTTCAATTGTTTGTGCAAACAACTCTTCATTGTGCTAATGAGGGACTGAATTTTGCTGAAGTGGATTTTTCCTTTAAATTCTCAGAAAGTTGCGCAAAGACTTTTGATACAAATCAAGTCCTTAGGAACAAAAGCCTTTACCTGTTGCTGTAGTCTTGGGAAATGTAACATTTCTGTAAAAAGTGCTCCCTCCCTGTCCTAAGGGTCCATTACTGATGACCTGACATGGTTGAAAAGAATGACCACGGTGAGAACCAAAACACTGGGTTAAGCTGTGCCACTATAGCTTCTATGATGGCAGGCAGCAGCAAAACACAGTGTATACAGTTAAGATATCCTTAGCTTGGCTCTCTCAAGTGCATCCATTCCTGCAAAGGCAAAGTAGCAGTAATCGGTGCTCAAAGCATTGA
This sequence comes from Corapipo altera, assembly GCF_003945725.1. NCBI lineage: Eukaryota > Metazoa > Chordata > Aves > Passeriformes > Pipridae > Corapipo > Corapipo altera. The sequence goes on from NW_020884903.1 coordinate 813,776, forward strand.
AGAATAATGATTAGAAATAGGACAGACCACAGCAGGGGAAAATTCTATCACAGCTTCTCAAAGGCATCCAAACAATAATGCATCAGCTTTTTCGGTCAGGTCTAATTTTATCTTCTAGCTTTTCCAGCTAGTAGTGGGGAAAATGTGTTGCTGTGGATAGTTTAGTTAATGTACAAATGTATCCTGGATAAAAGTGCTCTGCAAAAGAGATACCAAAACACCTCAGGACTCTAATGAACTAACTACAAGTTCAAAGACAAACATGAAGAGCATGACAAATCTCAAAGACATTACTTAGGAGAAATTTTAGTTAGAGGTCTGTCACATGTGCCATGGAAAGACTGGTTGCAATACCAAACTTACCATGTTGTTCACAGATGCCAGTTGAGAGAAAGAAAGAAAATGTTCTGGTAATGCACTGGCTGGTTCCCAGGATACTGCTTTCAACTCTAGTGTTCCCCATTCCTGAGGGATGTGAAGCAGCAGAAAGTGATCTACCAGCTGAGACCATGTCAAAGGGGTCATCCATAGGGTGGAAACAGACTTTTGTGTTTAAAGCTTAGAGAGATCTTAAGACACTTGGGGACATTCATCTCATTCAGTACATTTCTCTGAAATACCTTTTATTTTGAAACTTAGATACAGAAAGTGGTGAACTGGGTGGGTCTTTGGGTTGATTTACTACTGTAATTCCAACATTCAGGTTGCATCCATACAGGATGAACAAAGAGCTGAAAGAAAGATAAGTTCACAGTGTCCTAGGTTTATAAAATTCCTGAAATTCAATAGACCCTTCCACCATTGCAGCAGTAACTATTTCCCTCAGTTCCTAATTACTCTGAATTCAGCAATCTTTTAACAGTCAGGTGTGTACATGTGCCATGTATGTGCATGAGCAAAGAGAGACAGAGAAGACAGCAAGGGCCGTGGACCAAAGGAGAAATACCTACTTCCTTTCAATGACAGGACACCTGCATGAACTCTTCTGTAGTTCTGAGATCAAAATTTTCTTCACCTGTCCAGGCTGCCAGTTTACAATCACTATCACAGTGTCACTGATACAGTACAATACACAAGCATGGGCAAACAAGAAGATAATAAGACACAAAGTTTCATTAGGTTGAACACTTATCATGGGTTTGTACACAATTAATTATCCATAATCAAAATCTGATCATTCAGTTCAGGTATACAGGCAGATAGGAAATCCTCATCTGAGGTCAAACTTCCAAGGAAAAAATGTGTGAGTCTGCTGAACACTGCACAAAATCAAAGAAGTAGTTGGCAAAACCCAAAGCGGTCTAAAACTATTAAGACAATAGTGAATTTGGGACCAATATACCTAAGTGTAAGGCAAGTATGAGAAACTGCCTTTGGGTGAATATCACTGAAGTATAGTGCCTTAGCAGGAGTTCTCACCAAGCCAAACCTAACAAATAGGGCATAAAATCAGCAAACCCAGGGCTAGTGGGGGAAAGAGTAAAATTAGCTTGGGCTGATTATGTGTGAGAAGGAAAAGAGAGAACACTGGGCAAAGAAAACTGTGGAATCAGGGCTGCTCTGGATCCCTCTGAGTAGCCCTGCAGCTGATCAACTCAGGGCAGTGCTGGCCAGGGAGCCTCCCATTCTGGCTGCACCCCACATCTGACTGGCTTCTGTAGCCCAAGGAACCAGGGTGCTGTCCTTCATGTGAATGCAGGGGCACTGCAAAAGGGATGGTAGAGGGACTGGACCTGCCCTAGCACATACAGGGCTTAATGCTGATGCCACAGGCTTGGCTTCCTCTCCTACTTCTCTCTGCTAAGGAAATTCAAGAGATTAGTTGCAGTTTGATTGAGAGCACTTGCCAATCAATCTGACTCACTTTTCTATTAACTCTCACCACAGACTCTGAACAGTACTCAGAGGGCAGTAAATTAATCCTTGCTGATCGGAACTTGGAAATGAAGTGATCACATAGACACAAAGTACTTGGAACAACAGAAGCTGGACCAGAGTGATAGGGTCAAACAGAATATGGACTTCTGCAGTTAGGACATTGCATTCTCACTTCACTGCTGCTGTATTTCATGACTATATGCTAGGCATCCTTGCAAACTTCCTAAACTCTTGTGAGACTTTCCAGGAATTTGAGTAAAAGTTTAATGATGATATCTTGGCAAAGCAGACATTTTTGCAGTATATGGTGATTCTAGTGGTAATTTATTCTTTATAGTAAGAGCAGTATAATTTTCCAGTCCTGAGTCTAACACAGCAAGTCATTCTAGATATTACAGGGAAACTCCCAAACATTCTCTTTGATAAAGATTATTATATACTGCATGACATTCAGCCTCCAGAAAAATATAGATTTTTAGATAAAAACAGAAGTGCTTCAATGATCAAAACTAATTGACTTTCACAATTTTTACCAAGTAATTATCTGCATGAAAATAAGGATACTTCTCATGGTGTTTTATCAAAAATTTTTGTAGCATATGCATGATTTAATAATTCACATCTGCTTAAATAGCAACATCGAGTGACCTTTATTTGAATTATTTCAATCAAAATGGAATCATATTGCCAAAGTAAGAACTTGTAAATTGAATCATTCTAAACTAAAAAACTTCTGTGTAAGTCTTTGTAGGCAAAATTTACCACATCATTACAAAGTCAGTCCCACTTAAGGTGGAGAGCAACAGAATTCATCTACAAGCAATCCTTTTGGAACAACTATACAGGGACTACAGGATCGTCTTTATGAGAAATGTCAAGACCTAGTGTGTTCTAAGACCATGCTATCACAGCAACTCTATCAAATTTTTGCAAAAAAGTTAAAAAAACCCCCAACCAAACAAAAACCAAAACCCGAACAAAACAAAAAAGAAAAAACAAGAGAGAAAATCATACCATCTTCCAAAGCATGAGATAGTATGGATGAATGAACAGCAATGACACAAATGAGATAAGATTGGATTTAAAGAGTTAATTTTAAGGTTTACTTCTTGGATCCCCCTTTTTCTGAAAGCAATAATTGTACTGTTTATACAGTGGAAAGGTTCTTAATCGAATATAATATATGCCTTTTTAGGCTAATAGTCCTTAAAGACTGATCTATGCACAGTGCCTTTCACCCTGTAATGAAGTACAGCAAAACAACAAAAGTATTGTTTCAGCATTTATATAGGTAAATATGATTAGTCATATAGGGTAGGAGGAAAAAAAATCCTGAAATCTATTACTGGAGACAAGGAGGCTTCGGTGGAAGTAACACCTGAAATAGCAGTTTTACTCTGATCCCTGGATATTTACAGCTAGAGGCAGAACCTTCGTTGTGGTCTGGGGGGATATTGTGCATAAATGAGCACAACTGGATTTAGTTTGCATTTTTGTTTTGATTTAATTGAGGATTTTTTTCATCATTTCAGACATAGATGTTCAAGAATAAATGTTGATATTTCATTAAGTACCTTAAAGTTGTACACTTCCATATTTAATATACATAGTTTGAAGATTAGTACCAAATTACCTGCTCTGGACCATAACGCAAACTGATAAACATGGATGGTGTTGCCCAAAGGGGATTTGGACACAATCACATTCCCATGGGACACTTCAGTGTGGGAAAAATGAGAGAAAGAGAATGCCACTATATTTTCTTACTGGAAGTTTTCTTCCCGTTCATTCTAGTAGGGAAACAGAATTTGGGACCAGCTTGCTATGTTTGGATCTCATCAGTGGGTTCCTTTTCTCTGGAAAACAAAAAAAAAGGGGATCTTTCCAAGAAAAGAGGAGGAGAGAGCGGGGACAAAGCAAGGAATTGGAGAAAAAACTGAAAGAATATGTCTGTCTCCTTTTCTTCTTTACTTTGGGAAAAAAGTAGGGACAACAATGAGTAAATGAGACACTGCATGCAGGTACAATTCCTTTAAAATCATACCGCTCCTTCCAATATTAAAATCAAGTGGCAAGAGTCTCATTGAGATGCTAGAAATAACCTCAGGGTAATGGCACACATTACTACCAGCACAGTACTAAGAGGAAATACGGTAGATCTATGCAATATTTTTTTTTTAACTTTACTGGGAAAATACAATTCTAGTCTATGATATTTTTCTCTACTCGAAAATTCCTGCAATGTGAATCTATGGCTATGTCCACGTGCAAGGAGGTTGGCTGTATTCTTTAACTCACTCAATGGAAAATGAGTAAAAACTGATTTCCTATTTTAGTAGCAAGCTAGCATGCATCACTGAGACATGTAAATTTCGTTTGCAGGTACAAGGCAGAAGGTGATCATAGGCAGACCTATGATATCTGTAGCTCATACTGTTGGTATGTAGTGTTACATAGAACTAAACTGAAAGATATTTTTCCTAAACTGTGTAAATTTGCAGAGATTAATCTCCATATTTGATTTTTTTTTACTACCCAATCAGCATACTAACTGATTTCACTCATTTTTATAAATAACATTTGTCTTCCTATTGCCATTCAAATATAATTTATTCTAGGCAGAGAGATTACAGACCTTGATTTTATCTGAAACGTCTTTGAGTCATAGTGAGTAAAATGACTCACTTCCATCATCACTGTTCAGTAAAATGATTCTGGTATATCAAAATTATCTGTTCTGTCTAGTCCACCCTGTTCTATTTATTTTCCTAAAACCTGATTTCTGATGAGCAATGATTTAAGGGAACATTTCAAGTTTTCCCTTATTGTTTTTCAGGCCAATCTTTCACTATTATATCTCCCAGCTTCCAGACCAGATGAACCTGCTATTTTTGTAGCCATTGTCAAAGGTACTATTTTACTTCAGATAGATTTTGCATTCTGATTCAGATTCCAGTCAGCAATATCAATATGAGATCCCACTGGGAAAGGAAGAGCTGATTGCTCCTCAGAAAATCTCGCTCTGACAGACAAAGAGAAAGCTTGTCTGTTTGATTTAAAGGAATGTAAAATCTAGGAAGTTATCTTAAGTTATCTTAAGCTCTGCCAGGGGAGGTTTAGGTTGGATATTAGGAAGAAATTCTTTACAGAGAGGGTAATCAGGCATTGGAATGGGCTGCCCAGGGAAGTGGTGGATTCTCCGTCCATGGAGGTTTTTAAGATGAGGCTGGACGTGGCACTTAGTGCCATGGTCTAGCAACTGTGGTGGTAGTGGATCAAGTTGGACTCGATGATCTCAGAGGTCCTTTTCAACCTGGCTGATTCTATAATTCTATGATTCTATGTGGTGCACATGACACAGGGTCAACTTTATTTCTAGACTCTCCAGAAGAAGAGAGACATGGACATATTGGAGTGAGTCCAAGAAAGAACTATGAAGGTGACTAAGAGATGGAGGTACCTGACATAGGAGAAGAGGCTTGGAGAGAGGAGTCTGTTAAGCCTGGAGAAGAGAAAACTTAGGGGGTTCTTAGTGTGTTTCAATACCAGAATGGGGAGCTGCAGAAGATGGACGCAGACTCTTCTCAGTGGTACTCACTAAGAAGACAGGAGTCAATGGGCACAGACTGAAATACAGGAAGATTTGTTTAAACATAAGAAAAAAACCAAACACTTTTTTATTGTAAGGATGGTTGAATACAAGAACAGGTTATCTAGGCAGGCTGTGGAGTCTGTCTCTGGAGATATTCAAAATACAGGTGGACATGGTCCTGAGCAATCTCTCTAGCTGACTCTGCTTTGAGGAGGGGTGTTGGAGTAGATGGCCTCTGGAGGTACCTTTCAGACTCAACCATTTTGTGATTCTGGTAGGAGTTAACCCTGATAACAAACCATCCTTAGAATGTATATGGGGCAACATTATAGGGGAATACTAAATAGATCTCTGTTCCCTGAGTCAACACTGCTATTCCTTTAATAACAAAATGGAGTTATATTTAATGTGCTTCCTGTGTCCTTGTTTGGCAACCATGTTTATGCTAAAATATCTGCATACCTATATAGCCAAGGTAAGGGTCTTTACCGATCAGCTTGAAAAACAAGAAACACATTTGCTTCTTTCTGTACTGTACTAGCAAGCAAAGAAAAGCTGAAGAAAATAGAAGAATTTTATGCCAGAGGGTGTGCATCATTCAACTTTGAGGTCAATAAAGCCTATAATGGAATTTTGTATAAAGCAGATCAGTTTAGTGCAGTTTAGTGCAATTTTTACAAGTTTCAACAAAACCAGTAATTAATCTTCCAAATGGAAGAAAAAGAGGTTTTGCTGATTTCTGATGCATCAAGCTACAAATAATGTTTTCTCTTTTAGGAAGCAAAATAACGTGAAAGGTATCAGATGTATAGGAAGAACAAAAGAAACTTCCCATGCAGGCATGCAGGTACTATGCTGAAAATTGACTGGAAAGTGGTCTTTCTACAATCTCTATAATTTTACTGTTTTTTCCTCATCCCACTCCAAAAATATCACTGACTCCAAGCCTTGCATTTTGTTAACAATAGCAGAAGAAAAAAAAAGGTGCAGCTTACTAAAGTTCTGGCTTCTACCTGTAAGTGGACTGACATTACCTACTTTGAACCCCTGATCAGCAGAACAGCATCCAACTGAGCAGAATATGGGGCAAGAGCAGATGTTTGCATAGCTCAAAAATTGTACCACTAGGCTAGATCTTGGAAAGTGGTTCCATTTTCTCTCATGAGTTTTTAGACCTGCAGTTCACAGAGTAGTACAACCTCTTTTTCCCATTTCCCACTCAAAAGCAGAGGCCCTGAAATGTCAGATGCATATTCCCCAGCTATGTAATGGTGTTTGGCCTAGGCAAGAGAGTCCTAGCCAAGCAGAAGCAGATAATTTTTATCTCCACAAGGTGCTTTCACTGTAATTTAGATAAAGGCACCCTCTGGCCCATTTCCTAGAGGTAAAGAAAAGAAAAAGCTGACCACACAGGGGCAAAAGGTAATACAGAAACTTCGAGCAAGGGACCTGCATTTCAAAGTTAAAATCCAGGCTAGTCCCAAAGGCACTATGCCCTCTTACTTCTTCAAACTATTCTTGTGTTTCAGTACCTGCTATCTTCAAAATAGATGTTTTCCTTCCAAACAGGAAGCTATTAATTGTTAAACAATGGTATTTCTTTTGCTTTCCCAAAATCTATTCTAAAATTGCTTCCAATGTCCGTGCTATTACCCTATGATAAATACAAATTTATGTGTCAGTCCCTCTTTCCTAATAAATAAGTTACATTACATATAGGAGGCAGAACATGACTAAATAGTAATCCTAGAACATCTGATTTATTACAAATTCATACCCTTCATTAACCCAGAATATTTTGTACCCGCAGTCTTCTCCTAGGCAACCTACCTGTTCTTCTGATGCAGTAGGTGGGAGAATGGTGACCCTGTTTCATGTTAAAATGTACTGCTTTTTTACCCTGCTGTGGCATGGATGTGGCACAGAAAGAATGATACAGTTTGTCAAAGTGCAGCTGGGGCAGCATATTCTCTTTCTTGATTTTACCACAAAATATCCACAGCATTCATAATGATGATGCAGAGAATGTAAGAGTTTGCTTTGCATCAGAGGAATTCATGAAAGTTAATGCATATCAAAAATAAAAAGGCATCTGAGTCACTGCACAAAAGCTATTTTTGAACTTATATAATCAAATATACTTACGTATGATATAGAGAGACTGTGCCAGCTATGGCATGCATATCCCTCTACTGTAATTAATCTTTGCAAGCTCTTTCAGTCATTTTAGGTCTACATTTACTTCTGCCTCAAACAGTTGTGGCATTATCTCAGTTTTACCATCTGTCACAGACATCAGAAAAAAAAGTACTTAAACCAAAGATCATAGAAATACTTTTTAAAGCATTCTGGTTTTCATACTTTACAGTTTCTGTACACATAGTTCTGTATACGTACTTAAGACAAAAAGCACCATGCTAGTAAACAAGAATGGAAGAGTATCAGCAAAGAAGCTTTCAGAAGGCCTTGCTTAACATACTTACTTAGGTCTTTCATCCTTCACAACATGGTTCACGTCTTACAGTTCAAGCTCCTCTCTGTTTTTAAATAAAAGATCCAATGGAAATAGCAAGGGCGGAAGAAATCTTTCCGCTGATCAGCAGTTGCCAGGGTGTCTTTTCATGCTTTGGTAGTTGTTAGGACACTTACCCAAGAGCTAGGCCATTAATGAGAAGTCTAATGACTTCCATTCCTTTTCCTAAAGCATTCAGCACGTCACCAGTATTTATGAGGAAGCCTGCTGTAGCTACAGGGACATTATGTGCCTCATTGTATTTCAAGCTGAGAGATGATAAAAATGGAGCATTAGTTTATCTTTTTTTTTTTTAAACAGTCTTCCTTTCCTTCTGTCCTTTGTAAATAGATGTGCCACATTTCTCACAGCCTGAAGCTAAAGAAATATCTTCAGGCTTGTTGCCAGATCTATTTTCCTCCAAATATCTACCAAATCACCAGAAGCTCTTATTAACTGAGGGAACTGAACCTTCAGACAACAACTGTTCCAGTCCCTCCTGGGGATTTTTTATCTGAGTATAGTAAACAATTCAAAGTTTGAAGTTCTGTATACTTATTCATTTATTTTGCTTTATTTTTCAAAGCAATTAAAGGTCTTAACATTTTATAGACAAAATGGTGGTTTCTAATACAGAACAATTCTACCAATTAAGGAAAAAAAATCCATCTAGATGAAACTGTTTTCAGTTTTCTTCTCACAACATAACCTCCTTTCAAATTTTCCAAAGAGAAATTTGTTTTCCTTACCTTCCTCAGACCATGGAAAGTAGTTAAGGTCCCAGTTTTGCAAACACATGCTGCTTTAGTCACTGAAAATCTCAGAATCACAGAATGGGTCAAGTTGGAAGGGACCACAGTGGGCCACCTGTTCCAACCTCCCTGCTCAAACAGGGTTATCCTACAGCACGTGGCCCAGGATTGCATCCGGATGGTTCTTGAATATCTCCTGTGAAGCACAACCTCTCTAGGCAATTTGTTCCAGTGCACCGTCACTCACACAGTTGAGTAGTTCTTCCTCGTATTCAGGTGGAAATTCCTATGCATCAGTTTCTTCCTGTTGCTTCTTGTCCTGTTGCTTGGCAGAGCTGAGAAGAGCCTGACTCCATGTGTGCAAGCATAACCTTATGTATTTGTAAGATTTCTGCCTTGATTCTTTACTATCTGTTTCTAGTTTATCCTCTGGGATCTGTTATTGTATTGGGTTTACGTGGCCAGGTTTTGATAGCAGAGGGGCTATAGGGGAGGTTTCCGTGAGAAGCTGCTGGAAACTTCTCCCATGTCTGGCAGAGCCAGTCGGCACCAGACAGACCTGCCACTGACCAAGGCCAAACCAATCAGGGGTGATAGTAACACCTCTGTGATAACATATTTAAGAAGGGATAAAAAAAAGTTGTTGGGCAGATGAAAGTTGTAGCCAGAGAAGAGTGGAGTGAGAACATTTGAACAGCTCTACAGGTACCAGGGTCAGTGGAGAAGGAGGGGAAGGAGGTGCTCCAGGCCCTGGAGCTGAGGTTCCCCTGCAGCCCATGGTGAAGACCGTGGTGAACCAGGCTGTGCCCCTGCACCCATGGAGGACCACGTGAGTGCAGACATCCACCTGCAGCCCATGGAGGAGCCCATGCCAGAGCATGTGGATGCCCAAAGGAGGCTGTGACCCCATGGGAGGCCCATGCTGGAGCCTCCCATGTAGGAGGGAGTCTGTTGACCCCTGGAGAGAGGAGCCCATGCCGGAGCAGGTTTTTCCTGGTAGGACTTGTGGCCCTGTGGGGGATCTGCCCTGGAGCAGCCTGTGCCTGCAGGATTGCACCCCGTGGAGAAGCAACCCAGTTGCAGCAGTTTGTGAGGAATCGTTGCCCATGGGATGGACTCATACTGGAGAAGTTCATGAAGGACTGTCTCCCATGAGAGAGAGCTCAGGGAAGCAGGAGAAGGACTCCTGTCTCTGAGCAGTTGCAGAAACAACTGACTGTAACCCCCATTCCCTGTCTGCCTGCAGCGCTGCGGAGGGGAGGAGGTAGAACTTGGAAGGTGGGAGGGGTAGGGGGAAGGTATTTTTAAGATTTATTTTACTTCTCATTCTCCTGATTCTGTTAGTAATAAATTTAATTAATATGCACACTTTGAGTCTGTTTTGCCTGTGATGGTGATAGGTCAGTGATCTGTCCTGTCCTTATCTCAACTCTGTCCAGTTGCAGAGGGGAGTGAGAGAGTGGCTTTAATGGGTAACCCTGGCATCCAGCCAGGGTTAGTTTTCTACTAAGTATTTTATTTAATACAAGAGACCCTTGCAAGATATTAATTTAAACCTTTTCTTGTTTTGTGCCAAGTTAACCATCTACCTAAAGGACTAAATATATGAAAAAGAGAATCCTTGAAGTGCAGTGACAGTCAATAAGACCGAAATTATTTGAAGTGTAGAAATGCCACTGGAATGCTAATTCAGCTCTTAAAAAGTTTAAATTGTTCCCGTAACACATTTATTTTGCTATTGTTTCTCATGGAAGCAGAAAGGAGATTCCCTCTTCTTCAACCTTTCAAATAGCTTTAAAAGCACTATTAATATACAACCGTTGCCTTAAACGTGAAGTAAGTTATGTTTCTCAGCCAGTTCCATGATCATTTCTTGTAGTGATTATGCAAGTGATGATAAATACACAAATTCTCTTTCCATCTTTGAAATTGCAGGAACTAATTGCCTTGTGTGCAGAGAAAACCCCTTCGAAATCAGAATTTTATTTCTTTTTCCCTAATGTATGGGAAAAGTTTTCTCCTTGTCATGACATCTCCATCTCATTGGTGTTTTCCTCTTGTGCTCTCTTTTGGTCTTACAGTCTAAGGGAATTTTATATCAGTGTTCAGTGATAGGCTTCTGCCTTTTATAAATAATTTTGACTGTATATTAACTGATGATTATAGAGAGATTAAACATTCACATCACTTGTCTTCAGCCTTCTTGCCACTGTAGACCCCCATTCTGATGGTCTACTGTGAGCACACAGAGTGAAATTTTGAGAAGGAATCAAGAAACAAGACAGAATTTGTACTTGACACTCAAGAATTTTATTGGATGTGCAAAAGTATTTCAATGAAAAGGTTTTGCTTCCAGTAAAAGCTACCTGAAAAAATACTGAAAACCAGCTATTATTTCACTTTTTACAGAGTATCTTTATGGCATTTCATTGTCATTAAGTATCATGGTGTCTTAAATGAGTCATAGAACAGCACAGAATGATGTGTTAATATCCTCAGTTTTGTATTTTTTTTCTCTTGCTGTGACTGGAATTGTCCTATTATTCTGTATCTACTGGTGCATTTGTGACATATAACTTTAGTTATAATGCAGCTATGTGTTCTCTGGATGATAATGAAAAATGGAGTTGGATTTTCTATCTTCATTGAGTCAATAATCTCCAAGTTTTTTGAGTACTTTTAAAACTCTCTTCTCTTAAATGACTCATAAGATTCCCCATGCAATGTGTACTCCCCCTAACTAGGCAGATAAGACTTAGCTACTTCTCAGGAGTCTTTTAGAGCAATATTTGTCATAGCTTCTACTTGGTGTGCTCAGGCAGTAACAGAACACAAAAGCAGATTGTATCATTAATCTCAGATTTGATAGAAATAACACAAGGTTAGAAGAACGTATTACAATAAAAAGAAATATTATTACAGCCAAAGGTAAGTGTTAACCTAAACTTTTCTGAAAGCTAATGCACTAGCAACAATAATTCAACCCACTAATGTCCACTGGCTGAACATGCTACCATCAATCAGGAAACTCTCCCAGGACTTCAAGATAAAACCAAATGGAGGCAGTTTTTGTGCAGAGCTGTTGTGCTTAGTGAGGAACAATCTCAAACGCCTGTGAGGTGAGAAGTGATACATAACAAGTAGAGGCAGATTTATAAAAGACTTAGGTCTAATCTCTGGTGGACTCGGGACCCCTGAGACAGTACATCTTGGGAAAACAATGGATACCATTAAAAATGGCTATTTATTGCACTTTGCTATTTTTGACTTACAGAATTTTCAGTATTCCCTTGAGAAATCTCTTAAATACCATGGAAAATAAATCAGTAGTCAACGGGAATTATAATGATGCTTAATGTGGGAGGTGTATTGTAAAGTTCAATCTAAAGCATAGGTCGTAGAAATCAGACAAGGGAAAACCATAATTGTATACAGTCAATGAATCCAAATGACTCTCTAATTATGATGTAAGCTTTTATGAATCCACGTGTTACTGCATAAAAGAGACTTATTACTCACAAAAAGCTTATTAATCCCCTATATCCCAAGGAAGGGACATTGCAATGCAAAAGGCTATTTTTGTAGTCAAAAGTGCTGTGAATTTGTTCCTTGTGGATGGAAGTTGTGAAAAATTTCAATAATCAGAAGAAAAATCAACCTTCATTATAGTTAATATTTCATTTTAAGCCCTGGGGACCATAAAGTGGAATTTTTCCCTAGTGTGATTTTCATTTGTCACAGGAACCTTAAGGAATGTCTGGTAACGGATCTGAATGGTGTTCTCTGCTGGTTTTCCCGGGGGGCGGTCTGGTCTCACTGTCCCCTTGAGCAGGGGATAGAAAAACCACACCTCCCGGGGTGTCCCGTGGCAGAAAGAGCGTTTATTTTTCAAAACGCGCGGTTTAAATGGGTTCGGGGGGAGGGCGGGGAGGAGAACTGTGATTGGGTTGAGGTACAGGGGAAGGGGAGTCGCTTGGGAGCCCACTGACCAGTGGGAGATACAGGGTGGTTGTGTCCAATAGCCGACAAGGATTTGGGGAAAGGCGGGTACGGCAAAGTCTGTAGATCAGGGGAAGGGGAGACAACATGGCTGTAAGTGGGGGGGAACCATGTGGACCAGGGAAGATACATAACTCAGGGGGAAACCGTTACAATAAAAACGCAAGGAGTTGTTTTTCTCTGCTTTGATCGATTCCAAGAAGCCGCTGCTGTGGTGAGTCTTCTTCTAAAGCTGTTCCTTCTAGCTTTCATAATCCTGTTGTTCTCCCACAGTCTGGTTCTTAGCAATATCATGTGTATAAGTTTACACAACTCTAATCAGTAGATTAGAAAGTGGTTTTACCAAACCAGCAAAATAAGGCCTGTAGGGATACCCAAGGGAGAGGGAGCAGAGCAGGTGAGGAGCAGGCTGCCTTGTCACACTCTGACCTCCAGAGCTTTCCAAAGGAAGGCTCTCACCTTCTATTGTTGGCATAAGCAAGTACACATATTTTAGCAAGTACAAATACTTGCTACATAGTTCAAATATTAAATAAGTATTGAATGGAGGCATGCACATAAATAAACTGCTGTCACATCTATTGGCCATCCTCTCTATGCCCATAGGTGAGTCCTTGTAAATCAAGTCCACTAGGAGAAAACAGTTAGAAGCTCCACTCAGTCTTCCATTAGCAAGCAGACACCCAGTTCCCTTACGAGTATTTTTTTTTAAACTTGAGGAGTGGCAGCGAGTGAGGGGAAGTGCCCTGCCTCAGAGCTAGTTCATCAGTAAGCAGCAAATGTGCTTGAAAGCCATTCAAGTTCATCAGTAGGCAGCAAATGTGTTTGAAAGCCACTACTGCCCAAAATAACCTTTTAGCAAATAGAGCCATTGAGAACCTCATTGTAATAGAGAAAAATAGTGGAAAAACATTAGAAATGAGATTACATTTCTGCTAGAGCTGACAACTAGGTGAGTGAACAAAGTGATCCAGGTGGCAGTTTACCACCTTTTCATAATACCTACACTTGTCATATATGACACCATCACAGCACGAGACACAGGAACATGATTTTCCATTTCCTAGTGGCCAGCCTCAGCATTTCCCATTCATCCGGCTTACTCCTGGGCTTTATGGTGAAAGACTGCAGATGTTTCAATATATGAATCCTCACAGGTGGATAAAACCCTTCTAGTTGCTAAATAATCTCCTCGTTACATGGTTCTAATACAAATGTTGACCCTACTACTTTGTCCCGTAGTTATGCAAACAGACATAGAATCTTGTGTACAGATTTTGTATTAGGTAAAGGGTTTGTGAAGTACATCCAGCTAGTCAGTGCTTGTACAAGAGCTGTTTTTGACACTGCAACATTCATAAAATGATCTTCTCTGTTTACAAAATTTAAACCACCTTTAACATCAAACAAAATATGGAACCATGGAAGAAGTATCTGCATATTAGAATGAGAGTAGAAACTCCATTTAATTTACTGCAACAATCATTTTCAAGAAGAAATATTACGCTGAATAACACATTTCTATTCTGAGCTGATAGCAAGGGTTTAAAAAGGACTTCCTATAAGATGCTTAGTATATTTTCTGTAATCTGACAGTACAATCATTACTGTGATTTAGAGAAATGAAGTAAATACTAATATTTGTATAATTAAACTAATCAGGGCAAGTTTCACACAGGGAAGAAGATTGTTGATGAAGCATTTTACCTGGTTTGTGAGAAAAGGAACTTCTTAATGTTCCCTTCACCCCTCCTTCTTCAATATTCTTTCCTCTAATTTAATTTCACAGTATTTACATAACACATATTATGGGATTTTTTCCTAACTGCCTTATAAAAGTGCTTTCAATCGCCCTCCACTAAAAAAAAAAATCCTTTCAATAATTTAAAGATGTTTAAACAATTATCAAGTAATGGAAAAATCCGTTCACGTGATGAATGTTCATTCGCAAACTTACTTGCAGAACTATGTATGCAACTACAGCTACTGTGCTCATATCAATTTTCCCAGTGCCCCTCGAATAGAAGTTCACTTCTTGCAAAAAATAAAATTTCTTACTGGTCACAAAACCCAACATATCACGTGTTCTGAGATGTATATAAAGTCTTATATCACCTCCTGTTTCCTTTGATGTATATTGTTGAAGCTACAGCTTATTTTTCTCTCATTTTTCCTACGATGAAGGACAACTACATTAAAGTCTCACAAAGGAAAGAACATGAGGGTAAGAAAGTCCACATCCAGTACAAGTTAAACCTCAGCAGGAATTAGGAAAGACGTGTGCTTAGGATGATTGGCAGATTCAGCCCTGGGCAATGCTAGTCTCTCACGGCAGGGCTTGGCATCGGTCTCCTGTGATCTGGGGCACTGGCTTACAGTCTGTGTGAGGTGTTTGAAGGGCAGGACATAGGAGAAAGTCACAAATCACCAGTCCTGTCAGCTGTTTGTGGCCATGTACAAGAACATAAAGTAAGAAAGTTTATTTAATTCTCAGCTTCAGCTTGGCTGTGCCTTCCTGCAACCCTGGCTAGAAGTGGAGCACAGGCTTTCAGTGTATTAAGGCCTCTCTGATTGCCTTGGTCAGGATTACCATCCACCCACAAGTTCTTCCAACAGAGAACAATACAAAGATATCAAATGGAGAGAAATGTCTTTAGTGGTAAAAGGAAAAACAAAAGGAATTCTAATTTCTCATCAAAATTATCAAGTCCAAACTGAGCAGACCCAGAAAATCTGTATCCTCAGAAGTTTCCCCTTGTGATTGAATCTTGGAAGAGATGAACTGTCATAATATAGTTCCAAATATTGACAAAAGTTACCCTAAAAAGAGGCAATGTCAACTCACAAGACATAACATGTTCATCTGTTATTGAATGAGGCAATTATCTCAACAGAAATCCAGAACTCCCTGCTCTTTTGTCAGTGTCTCGTACTAATTACTCCTTCTGATAATTGTTCCTTACAGATTCATCTATGGTAATTTATTAGCACTGATGTCATCCTTTCTATCACTTCATAACCTCTAGAATTTTTAATCTAAAGAATAAAACAATATGATTTGAATAATGTTGGTATAAATATTTGTAATTATAATGCAGCAATTAACTGCTTTTACTATGTTACCTGCTCTTTAAGCAAATTATGAACAATATGCACTAATATTTGTTTCCTTAGGTAACAGTGTGGAGAGAAATTTACTTTAAATAAATTAAAATTATTTACTCCTTTCTATTACAGCTTATTCATATTATGACACTTTAGACTTATGATGTTGTACCTCTTCCAAAACTCAAAGCTCTAGTTTAATATATATTAACATTTAAAAAATTCTTAAAAATACAGACTTTTATTTACTTCCTTTCTTAAGCTTCATGATATCTTAGCTCTAAATCCTCCAAGTATATTAATATTCCTCTTTTGAAAAGGAAGATTCTTTCATAAAAACTTGACTCATAAGGTTTGAGATTTGAAGAAAATACAAAGGTATTGTGAGTTTTAAGGATGTATTCATGACATTCAGCTTTACACCAAGATATGATAGGAGTGCTGTTTACTTAATGATGCAAACACTATTAGAGTCAAGATCAAACTCAGGGTGCTGCTGAAATTGTATTCTTGTTTTCCTCTTACAGATTTATATTATTCTGTGATTATCATTGCTCTGCATATATGTATTGGTTATTGTTTACAGAAAATGAAAATTGTCAGATATTTCCAGAATTATAGAAATTTCTAACCTACAGGTTTCATCCAACTGTGTTTTTTCTTGGACTAGTCATGACAATAAAGACCACAGGAAAAAATATGCACAGTTATCCCTTACAGACACTGGGTATTTTTTTGAGAACTTATACTTTTTGATAGTGATTTGCAGTCGTTATTATGTGTATTTTTCTGAATTAATAGTGTCTGCAGCTAAGACCTGAATACTGCAACAAATTCAATAACTTCAGATACACAAATGAGTAGAAACTCTCTTATAAAGAAATTTAATGTGTTGAAATGTAAAACTATTTCAATAATAAAACAATCTTTTAATACTTTGTGTATAGAGAAGAACTAAAAGTATGGCATGAGAGGAGATTTCTAGGTAGCTGAACCCAAAGGTTTGACAGTGTTCTTTGAGTCTTTGACAAGGCTCAGAACGGCTGAAAACACTGGTAAGTGCTGAAAGCTCAGACTTTTCCCCCTTGCCCTTTTATCTTTTCAAAATTGTTCATGTCTATAATACAGTAAAAGGAAAAGGAAAAAAAAAGGAACCTTTTTCTTTTTGTAAGACACAGGTTGATTGCTGTCTCTTTTTGAGAAGTAGTATTTGCAGAAATGAGGTCACTGTCTGAAATCACTCCTCCATCTGCTCTGCTTAGCCTGTGAGTCATATGGAGTAAGAAAAAAGATTATATGAGCCAGCGTTAACATGGAACTGAAAACAATAGAATAGCACAGCAGCAAAAGAAATAACTACCCCACAGTTTGCTCTGTTCTCCTCTACTTGTTTACTAGCTTGGATGCATTAATTAAGACAATCAGTCGAAAACAAGGCAGTGAGAAAAAATAGAGTGCCTAATTGTGATTAAAACAAGCAAAGAAGTGATCACAGGAGAACCATGGCAGTCGTGATGGGAAGTGGATGTTTTCAACACGAAATGCTATGAATTTCATCATGGATGAGATAATACCATTACGTCTTGTAAGTGCAACAGACTACTGTGCTTTCTAGTCCCCAGAAATAAATCCCAAACAAGTCACAGCCACTATGTACATGGTAAGTGGGGGCAGAGATACAAATGCAAAATGATAACTTAACAACATAGAGAAGGTATCAGCATTCTAGCCACACCTTGCACTCAACTCTTTTTCTGCTGAAAAGTTCGAGAAAAAGGAAGTTTATTTCTGCATTTTTCTCCCTTATTAATATTCAATCCAGATTTGACAAAGTTATCAGATTGTAAACAGAAATGATATCTTCCAAAATAGATAGTAATAAGATACATTTAAGTAAACACTTACTTTCCTTTCAAATTTTTGCTTCATCTACAGAAGTAGGTCAAAATATTCCACAACTAGTTCATGACCTAAAAATGCCACTTCAGATGTTTTGAAACTATCTGTGAAATTGGATCTTAAAAATAGATAATAATTTTGAGCAGAATAAAAACTGAATAATAAATAGAAGTAGATCAAGGCGTAGATGCGTCTTTTGACCAAAGAACTACAGATTTTGTGTCTTCTTGCAAAAATAAAGTATTCAATGTTGCATATTTGTTGTTTGATATAGACAGCGTTAACAGGAAAAAAGCCCAACCTGAGATGTGCTTTTCTGCACGGCTCTGTGGATGGCTTGCATAGTGTTTATGTTTGTTTTAGGAAAGGGAGGAGAAACAACTGCGTACACGCCTTCTGCAGTGAGAAACTGAGAGCTGGCATCACCTTCAGATCTACCTGAGAAGGTCCATCTGCACGCCTAGGGCTCAAAATCAGGCCAAGCTCAGCACCCACAAGAGAAAGCTACTGCCCTACCACTGTGACCTGTCAAAGCCCCAGCCCAAAACCCAGCCCCCACAGCTCCAACAATCAAATCTCATTTGGGAAGAGATGTGTCAAAATCCAGCACTTCTCCATTTGCAGGAGTGACCCACTGCCTACAGTCTTTACTAACAGCACGTGGCCTGCCATTTTGACATAAAAGTAAAGTTTCAATGTGTGTTTTACTGCCCACACTTAGATTTTCATCTTGGCAGCAGAAGCAGAAAATAAGTGTTGGTATAGACTTAGTCAGCTCCCTTTTGGTTTTAGTCTTAAATTTATTGAAATATTTCTTGGTGCACTTTTTCACGGATGCTAATGAAAGCAAGGGAAGCTACTAATGACACAGAGGAAAATATTGTCATAAAACATACAAGACTTCAGAGTTCATCAAACACCAGCTTAAGCAGGAAGATCATTTATTCATGCTTTGAAAGGGAGGAAGAGGGAGAAACTAATGCAGGGATTACACAAAATGAGATATACAACATTCATTAAAAAATAAAAATCTAGACAAAAAATAGAATTAATTTTAATTTAAATTGTTCAATATATTAAATATAACAAATGTTGGAGTTTGTAACTTGCTTAGTGTCTTATAGGCAGTACAGAGAATGAATATTTTAATACAGTCAACAAATGCTTACTTAAAAAAAACAGTTGACAAAGCCCATTTATGGTAAACAAACCTATAAGCTCACTACAAGCCAAAATCAAACCCTTATTGATGTCTAAATACATAAAAATAAAAAATGTCAATTCAGATAAATTTCTGAGATTTTGTTGTTTGGTTGGTAGGTTAATTTTTAATTTAAACCACTGTTCAAAACCACTCTCACTTAGGGTTGTATACTCCAGCCCCTGGCTCTTCTGATAAGAAATTGAGCATGCAGCAACCAATATGTAAACTAGTAGTTGAACTCATAGATTCTAAGTCATAAAGGTGTGAATTCAGCTTATATTTCTAGGATCTGAATTTGCATTTGGAGCCAGTATGAATCTTGCTCTTACCTGAAAAAAATTTCTCCCAAGCACTAAAAAGAAGTTAAAAGGATTTTTATTGCTCTCTTAAACTCTAAACCAGCAAATTCTTCTCTGTTGGCTCAACTTTGCCAGCTGACACGGGGACCAGAAATATGATGCAATATTTCATTATTACCAATTGAATCACTAAAATGCAGAAAAATCTGTTAGCAAAAAGAGCAAATGCATTTGCAGTAAAATTCATTTGGTGACTACATTTATCTGCTGAATATTAAAATTTGTAAAATCTTTCACCTTCCATTAACTGCAATGATTATGTTTCTACAGGTAAAACAAACTCAGCTCACTTCATTCTTTCTCACTTCACCTCAGGCCTGTTCTCATAAGGCATATCATAATATCCTAAACTAATAAGGCTAATTCAACAACTACATTCTCCTAACACTTCAAAAACAGAACAGGAACCGCTGACACAGCCAGCTGGAGCATCAGCCCCAAAGGATTTACACCAATGGTTACAAAATGCTGGAGAAACCATGAAACTATGCAGAAACATTTCCCATCCAAGATAGTCTTTATATATTTCTGAGAAGATCCAATAGCTCTGTTTGCAATCCCAGATGCTAGTAACACTCACCCCTCTGCAAAATTCTGCTGGCTCATCCTCACCCCCATAAATGCTCCAACCCTTACCGCATTAGTGACCCCTAGTTTGAGAACTGCTGCCTAGGTCTTTCCCTCCCCTATGCTATATTTGTATCCAGTCAATGAATCCGAAATCCCCTGCTAATTGCCATCTAAGCTGTTATAAAGAATCTACACGTGTTACTGCACGAAAGAGGATTACTGTACTTTAAACTTAGCAAGGCTTGGTAATCCCATGTACTGCAGGACTGGACACCATAACCAGTGTGAGCTTAGGGACAGCATTTTGGGTGCAGTTCCTAGTTGCATGGTTTAGTTTTTACTACTACTCTGCTTTTGCTGCAATGCCTGAGAGGTCTGTCCATGATAGATGTGTAACTTGCCAAGGAACACATGCAAAAAAATAATACTAATATATATCAAGTCATACATTATTTAGGTGTTTTAACAACTCTTCTAGCATCCTTTCAAGGCAATGTTGGCAGATTTCACTGATGTTATTTATGGCTTTTCAAAATTCCTCTGAAATCCATTTTAAAGCTAACGGTTTTTGTTTACAGCAACCATTGGGGAAAAAAGCAAGCAGAGCTCCTACCCTAAGAGCTCAGATAGGGATCTTAAGCCAATGCTTATCTCCCAGTCTAAGTATTTTAGATATCTGAAATTCCCGTTTATTGAAAAAATTAGTAGTTGAAGACAGCATGAGAAAATACCAAGCACTCCATTACATTAAAATGTGTTTCCAAATTCAATCACATAATTTTTACAATAAGTAAATAAGAATGCTTTTATTTGCAGACAGGGAAAAAAATCACTTTTGTTAATAACTTATACACTATCAAAATTTAACACAGTTCTATTAAGAGGCACTGCAAATCATTTGCTCCTAAAGACCTATATACTGTCTTCCAAGGCCCATGTCTTTTCCAGAGAAGGGAGAGGATTATCTAGTAGAGAGGATATTATCTCAAGAAACTCCAGGAAGGTGACTTCTGAGAAAGACAATGCCTACAAGTTAAGGAAATATCCGTTTTAGAGCTAGGAAGCATTGGAAGACAGGCTGGGAGACAGTTGTGAGACAACTGGTACTGAAACTCTAGTCTTCATCTTTCAGAAAGAAATGGAATCAAAATGTTATTTGGGCACTATGGAGCACAAAAAGTCATCCACCACCATGTGTATAACTACAATTCAGCACTAGAATTTTATTAACCTTAATCAATATTCTCTTGAATATGAAGAATATTGTATACCTTTACACAAAGTGAATAAAAAGGAAAGCTACAGAAACTAAGCAATATACAAAAAAAAAAAATATCTCTATTTGCAAGGAAATTTCTGGAGGTTTAGTTTAAAAAGACTTATGAAAAAATCAGTGATAACAAATCGATGAGTTAAATATTTTAGAAGACTGACTCTCCAGAACTCTTGGATTTTTCAAGCTTCTGATAATAAAGTAGGTTTAAAAATTACTGAGTTGGACATGACCAAAAAATCATGGTGTCAAGAAATTATTTTCATTATCAATAACACAAATAATCATGTCCACCACATAATGTCATAAGTTAATCAGTTGTTATGTTCATTTCTGTGTGTGACACAACTATCCTGAGATGGGACACCATAATACCATGCCACCAAGGAAGGATTTGCTCATGCAGTTAAAAATGCCATATAAAGTATGAATATTTAAAAAAAAATGTAAAAACCCCAGCTCCACCAACATATTTACAGTGAATATGCTCTACAGTACAATTGTAGAAAAATCAAGCTAAGTATTTTATATGTATCTACCCTTGGATTGAGAACTCTTGTGCAGGTGTCACTATAGATGTCACTTGTCTACGAAGGTCCAAATTTTACACAGTATTTCTTCATTGGAGCCAACTAGACTATGCTCTGGTATCTCATGGCCTTGAAGTCTATGGTTAAACACCTCACCAAAAGTTTTTTCACTCAAAGTTAAGATTACTTCTCTTGTGTCCTCAGTTGTTCTCAAACCACTGAAACCCAGGAAATAGTCTCACAAAAACATATGCTTTATAAGATTTTTAGCTCACACAAAAGTCTCAATCCATGAAGCTGGCAGACCAGTAATGTGCAGATGTGGCAGCATTGAAGTGAAACACAACAGACCTCCCCAAAAGCACCCCATTGTTCCCCAGCAGAGCAGTAACAGAGGACCATTTAATCCAAAATTTTTTTGGTGCATACATAAAAGTTTTTCTATTAGGAGAATGGGTATAAACTTTCTCTGGCTACTATTATCTTCCTGCCATCTTTAAGCAACTTCACATTTCTACATAAGTTAACTGAGTTATATAGAGTGTGATGACAGCTGTCTATAAAGGGTCGAATTGTACGCTTTTGCTTCTCAACTGAATCCAGCTAAACTTTTTGTTCCAGCAACTTGTGGCCTTGAATTTCACAGATAAGCTCCTCATTTCTCCAAGAAGTCATTAACTGAAAATAAATATTGCCCACTGGCACTTTCTGTTATAATGGATATAGAAATCCAGTTATAGAAATCCACTTCAAATAAGAAAAGGTTATATATTTTTATATAATACGTTCAACACTCCTATTGACAGGTTTTCTGCATGACAGTATCTTCAGTTTTCTTCTGATGGTGTCTGGTTATATTTTCTGAGTGGTTAGAATCAAGCCTCTCGGGAAGTGTCTGAGTGGTCCCAAATATACTTTCCCTGCATCAGTCTACTTAGCTTTCTCAGCCTCTCATCTTGTCAGTGTTCTTCTGAAGTTCCTGTGATCTCATGTCAGCTAACATCAATAATATCATCATGATAACAGCAAGCTTTGCTGTCCCTGTATATAAATCAAGTCATGCTAGTGTTTCCAACCTTCCAAATGTAAATGCCAAGACTGAGGACTTCATGTCTGAAAGAAGTCATCATTTGCCTCCTTCAACAGTATTTGCAAAATAAAAGGAAATCTCATAGATTTCTCTGGCTTCCTGCAGGGCAAATGCACTATCACCTTTTTCTCCAAAAACAAAATTTGAAGTTGTGTAAAGACCAGGGTTTTTAAATCTTATTCTAATTGAAATCTCTCTCACCATTCCTGACAGAGGACCCATTGATAAAGGGTGATCAAAATATAAAATGTTGACAGAAGACTGTAGCCTTAGCTGCTTGCTAGAGTTAATTTTCATACAGAATACTGTTAAATTAGAATAGGGCCTTGCTTGCCTACTCTAGCTTACAGACAAGATATGGTTAACTTTATAATGAGGATTCTAGCAGAAATGGAGGCCTTGGAGTTGTGATAAGGAGCTCTGAGGGAGACCTTGAAGACTGATAAAGGGGGGTTCTGAGAGAAGGAGACAAGATGAAACTGGTTTTGAGGTGAGTGACCAGTGCCAGCTCAGCATTCCCTGCAAAGCTGAAAAGGTCAGAGCCAAGGAAGATGTCTTACTTCATCCAAAAGACCCTCAGTGAAGACCCCCAAGGGGTATTCCGAGATGGAGTTATAGAAGTGGTATATGTTAATGATTTCCCCTC
Source organism: Corapipo altera (assembly GCF_003945725.1). Classification (NCBI taxonomy): domain Eukaryota; kingdom Metazoa; phylum Chordata; class Aves; order Passeriformes; family Pipridae; genus Corapipo; species Corapipo altera. The sequence continues at coordinate 837,185 of NW_020884903.1, forward strand.
CCGATTTTCAGGAATTTGCTGACACTGCTAATGCATATGTAACCCAACTAATGTATATGTAACACAACTAATGTATATGTAACACAACTAATGCATGTGTAACATTGTATTGCATTAAAAAGGCTGAACAAAGGCAATAGGTGTGCATGTTTGGTGAAATTATTCCCGGTGCTGTAAATAAACATACCCACTTCAATACTCTTTGTGAGTTTGGGTGTTTGTTTCCGCGAGTCACCATGGAGGAAATTTTACTCTGACTTGACCTTTTCAAAACTATTTAGCACAGTATGTTTATGGTTAACATTATTATCTTACCTAAGACAAGTGTACAGTTATATATCTCTCCACACATGTGATTGAAAGTCATCTCGAAGAAATAGCTGGTTAAAAACATCAGGTAGCATGATAAGGGAACCGCTGATTTTCTGCTTAGCTGGGTTTAACCTCTGCAGCAACCATGGTCCTTTTCAGACTTGCTCCACGAAAGGCAAGCATTATGAAAGAGGAACAGATGATGATCAAGCATTAATTGAAATTCCAAAGTAAATGTGACTTTAATATCCCTTTTTCTACATTATGTTATCTCTTTAATATGTAGCAGTAGATTTGCAGCATGATAACCTAAGGATAAGAGCAAATTAAGGTTCGCAGGGAAAGCAGGAAAGGATAGCTGTAAAAAAACCCAAGGCAAACCTGAAGCTACCTTTCCTTAAGAAACTGCTAAATTTACTCTGAGATAAAAGCTCTTGTATTTCCTGTGCTCCAGCTCTATTATTAAGTCTAAGGAAAAGGTATTCCTTCTCTCTACAAATCCTTCTTCCTTTTTTCATGCTCTGATTGATAAAAATCTTCGTGTTTTCCCAAGTGGCGGAAAGAACTTTCAATTATATTCCTGCACCATAGAAGTAGACTTAGAAGGAGCCAACATCAATTAAGGCTGAGCAATGTTGGAGGAAAATAGATGCAATTTACAGAGAGACTCTAGTCTTTCTGAATGTACCTATTCAGCTGCAGTAGCACTTTCCCAAAACATTTTCCCTTTCCCGCTCTATGACAGCGTGCTGGAAACTGCTTTGCTAAGGACTTTCCTCCCTTCCCCCATATCGCATTATTCTTTACATCTTCTCTCTTACACTAAGAGAATGTTGCAGAAAGAGTAGCCGGTGTTTTCCACACAAAACAATTCGTTGACTGTTAGAGGGCATATGGGCAGGACAAGCGCTGCCTTCAGCAGGGTATCTGTGCCCTCTGTCATTATTTTCTGCTCTTGATGCCCATTCCTAGCTCAAAGCAAGCCCTATTTCCGTCAGCTACTCAGAGCAGTCGTTTAAAGGACAAGAGATTTTTTTTTTAGCTGTGCTGCAATTCACAATGCCAACACAGAAAGCCTCCTTCCTTCCTTAGTTTTTGTCTAGGAATAAACACAAAAGATGGGGTGGAGGAAGGGAATGAGAGATGGGAGAGTGCCCCATTATTTCTTCTGGTATATAAAAAATTCCTTTCAATGTTCACAGTCTTAACATATATTAACTGGGTTACCTATAGAATATTAAATCATAGGGTCTTTAAAATATGCAAGGATAAGATATTTTCATTTCTATAACTATAGGAGAACAAATACAGCTGTTTTTATTTAGAGTAATTATACATGTCTGACAACTACTTTTTAACTGGCATTTGAATCTAGTTGCTATTTTGGTAAGGTACTTACTTTTAACCACATGGTAGGTAGCTTCTGTTTTTATTGCTGAGATTTATCTTCCATAATCCACTGCTATTATTTACTTAAAAAAATTTAAATGGGATTTTCCAAGATATGTTCTTTTTCACATATGAATTAAGTGTGGAAGTCCTTTTGTGAGCCTCTTTATTCATAGCCACAGTTTTATAATACACTAAAATCATGTATGCTTGCAGATTAAAGCAAAGAAGAGGCCTTTAAATTCCTGGAAATTTTGAAAATCATGTTTCCATGCCAAACAACACAGACTAAAATCCTTCTACTGTCAATCATCTCATCTCAATGTCTTTCTCATGTCTTTCTCAACTTACTGTGGAAGCCTGTCTTTCTTTGCTCGTATTTGCAAAATATTTTCAAGGAGTTATTTGTGCCATGACATGCAGGTGAAAATTCCCAATATCCAATTGAGTTTACCACTGTAAATTCAAGAGTAGATAAAGTTTTAGTGTACTTAAAACTGAGTTGAGCTATGTTAGATTTAGAACAGAGCTCAGTTAAGGACCTACAGAGTTGCATAGGACTCTTACCCCTAGAGGAAGTAACAAACACAAAGTTCCAGTGGCTTAATCATTTTACAATTAATTTAATTTATTTCTTAAATTATCATTTTACAATTACTATCCCTTCTAGCTTAAAAATAACAGTCAAAAAAGATATTGCAAACTTGTGCTATTGTCTTCAGTTTCTCTCTAAGAAGAAAACATACCTAGCCTGCCTTATAATAATTTTCTCAGTTATGCCACCCTCAACTAAGCCTCAAAATATCTCCAGGAAAGATCTCTGTTGTCTCCTTTTCTGGGGTGAATGTAGGTAAATTGCATTCAATCAAAGTTTTGCTTTGAGGATAAGCATTTGACCCATTTGATACAGTGAGATGATCAACACTCATAACTCAGTCACTGACACAGAAAAATTTCTTTCCATAAGTGATATGCATACAATAAGCAACGAAATTAAAAGATCAAAAACTTCAGTGAGACAAGGCGTACAAACACAATAAAATAAAACATTTCTTCCTCCAGATAACTTTTATCTACTAAAATCAACTGGAACTTCTTCATGTAAAATGTTGCAAATTTTGCAATACTTCATTTATTGTAATATAAAAAAAACATCATGCATCTAGGGAAAAGAAGGGGTATGGCATACTTCATGTCTACCTCCCTCTCCAGGTGTCAGAACGAGTTTGGCACAAAGGTAGATAACAAGATGACAACAGAGCTGCCCACCAGGAAGGCTTCCCATGGCTGTTCAGGCAGCAGCAGTGAGGGGAAAGAGATGGCCTTGCCCATACTGCACCTGATGGTAACGTCTGACTGGTAAATACAGAGATTTTAAAATAGAATTCTGATCCTTGTTCAAGGAGGAAAAAAAAAAGAAATTATATTATTTGTGAATTTAAATACTTTGAAGCCTTATGAAAGGTTCAAACAAGGTATTTTTCCATTTTGCATGTTTTCGTATAAAGTTGAAATAAAATTTGCCACGTTATGGAAATGAAATCCTGAAATTGGGTTGAAATGCTCTGCACTTTGTCCGTACTTCAAAATGGCATTGTCTCAGTGCCAGTCTGAGTCATTGGAAAATTTTCAACTGATTTCAGGTAAGTATATGACTTATGAGAGGTATATCTCCATCTACGGCATGAAGAAAAGTGGAAGCCATGTATTGGCCCTCAGTCTTGTCCTAAAACAGTGCAACACTATGCTCTCTGATACATTAACCTGATGGCAAATCTAACTTACCTCCCTGCTACAAAAGCACCTCAGGTATTTTTTAGGTATAAAAGTATCAGAACTTTTTGTGTTCTGAACAGCACAGAATAGCTTGAGAGCAACATTAACTTTGTATGAACTGACATGACACATTCACAGCCTTATTTGTTAAATGCCAAATGATGTTCCATTTTTCAGTGCTTAAGCCCACCATCTCTGCTGCAGAATTCACTGGTTTCTCCAGCCTACCTCAACACTGAGATTTTTTTGTTCCTGCACACAGCCGGTAGTCTGGCAAGCTAATCATCCTCTGCTGATTCTGCCAGATGCCAGTGAAATAGAAAGCTGCCCACCACCAAACAGACTGGCAGTTTTATGACTGTGACAATTGCTTGTGGCAAAATTATAATTAGTACACCAATGTTGCTATGCATTCTAAACTGGATCACACTGATTCCTGCTCCTGTCTTTTAAAATGCTCTGAATATGTTTTTTAAACAATGGTGAAGACGGCTGCATGCTGATTGCCGTTAAAACCAACATCTACCAGATCTTGACATCAAGCACAGCAATGTTTCTCTCTCTACTTCAAGAGATGGTCTAAGAGGTGAGAACTATGCTGTGTTGGTCCAGGGAAGGCTGTCAGTGTTGTTCCTAGAGTATAAAACATCTTTGAGTGATTAGAGATAACAGCTCATGTAATGTCTCCAAGTGGTTGCTAACATGCACATTATACAGATTTTTTGCTAAACAGAACACTCTACACAAGGCTGTGCTGTGATTAAATATTTTTCGTGTGTTTCCATTCCAAACATTTTTAAACACCTCTAAGCAAGGGAGAGTAGGTGGAGAAATATGACATGCAGAGAAAAATACTTAGAAATTTAACATTTCACTAAAAATATTATTGAAAAGGTCAGAAATGCAATGTTTCTCCCTCAATGCTGCCCAAAAGTGGCTCTTATCTCACTGCCTGATCTCCATGAATGTGGAAGCTGCAATTCCACCAAACTATTTCTTTTTAGATACTGCTGGTGTTTCTTAGGAAGGGGACATGTAAGGTGCACACCTCTGTTTAACCAGTGCAGCAGGTTATTTTCAGCCTAGTGCAGCTGGTGTGAGGTCTCGAGGAGGTGGCTGTTGGTGGGGAAGGAGGCATCTTTCCAGGGGAGGTGGGCTCTCCTGAACCAAACAGGAACTATCGTGGACGGTAGTTTCTCACCACCCATTGTAAAGCCTGGCTGCAATCAGCTGCTATGCACTTGCAGACTAGTAAAACCAGGCTAATGTGAAATGGAGAGCACAGCAGGCATGCTGACTACCATTTTGAGTCACTTCAGCTAAGAGCTGAGATGCTGTACTCGTGCCAGACAACTCTGTTGCAGCCTAGTCAAACCTTCCCAGGGACTCTTCCCACTCCGGGGTGATGACAGCTGCCAGGACTCTGGGCCTCCCAAATCCAATTCTCCTTTGTATGGGCCCGCAAGAAGGCCCCAAGGGGCTGCCCAGAAAAGCTTCACTACCTGATGCACACACAAAGCAGGTGGAGGGTGGGCAGCCCATGCAAAACCAGGAAAGTTTTGCCATGTATTTGCTAATCTATTGTTTGCAAGTTTTATAAATCATAGAATGATTTGGGTTGGAAGGGACCTTAAAAGTCATCTAGTTCCAACTGTCTGCAGTGGGCAAAGACACCTTTAGCACTTGACCGGTTGCTCAGAGCTCTGTCCAGCCTGGTCTTGGACATTTCCAGGGATGGGACATCCACAGCTTCTCTGGGCAACCTGTTCCATTGCCTCACCACCCTCACAGTGAAGAACCAAAACCTACTCTCTCTCAGCTAAATGTCATTCCCTCTTGTCCCATTACTATATGCCCTTGTAAAAAAGTCTCTCTCCAGCTCTCTTGTAGGCTGCCTTCAGGTACTGGAAGGCTACAATAAGGTCACCCTGAAGACTTTTCTTGTCCAGGTTGAACAATCCCAATTCCCTTAGACTTTATATGCAAGGTTTCGAGTACCACAACAAGCACCACAACATGAGTTATCTTTGCATCACTTATAGCACAGAAGCACTTGGGAAAAAAAACCCAACTTGTTGGACAGAGTTCTCAATGGGGAATATTCAAAAGAACACACCAGGAGCAGTGGCTCTTGCTTGCCTAATGACAGTGTACCTTGTAGGCTTTTAGTAATGGCTGCAACAGATACTAATAAAACAACATTCACATACTGCCACTGCAGTGCCAATGATCTTCTGTCCCCTTCTATTTTTCTACAAGGTAGGTTCAAGATCATGAAGCCAGAAGGCTTGGCAAAAGAAATGAAAAAATCACACAGCAGTGGTAGCCATTTCAGCATTTGCTGTAAGGCAAAGAAATGGAGAACAGAAACCCATGTGCCTGAGAATCTCCTGCACTCTATTCATCTGGGCATCTCAAAGGAAGATCACAAAGGGAGTGATCATCAGTTAGCTTTGAAAAATCCAGCTTTGAAGCTGAGATGTACTGATTATAGATTGCTGTGGTCGCCATCATTGTGCTAACGACCTAAACACTGCTTACTGTTCAGGATAGGCCTTTCTGTTGCTGCCACGAAAATACTCTTTTGAGACAATTTCATTATCCAAGGCCTGACAGCAAACAAGCAAATCACCTTAATACAGTGATTAGTCCATCTAGTATGAGAAGTTAAAAAACAGAGACAAAAGCTCTCTTTCTGGGCATCTTCTTTATCATTCCCCATAATGAATCTTAAAAAAGGAACATAAGTAAAAAAGACATAACTCTAAAATAAAAAAAATAAAAAAAAAAATTAAAAAAACCCCAAACCAAACCAAACCAACCAACCAACCAAAACAAACAAACCCCCCCCAAACAAACAAACAAACAAACAAAACACCAGCTTAAAATATCTCCCTTGAATAAAGAAAAGCATCAAATTAATTGTGTGGGCATACAAGAATTATTTTACTGATTACAAATACTTTTGAAGCCTTGTAGGTCAGTTTCATTTATGAATAAGATAAAAATGCTATGGGTTTGATGTTTTGGTTTGTTTTTTATAAATGGAGATTTGCCCAATCAGTGATTAGAAAGAATCACTGCAAAAGGTATCAACTCTGCTATTAAAGATAAGTATTTCTTAGCAATACAACTCAAGTCTCCTGGGAATTCAAGACAAGTTTCACTGGAACTACTGTTAAGAAGTACAAGAAAATTCAATGTTCATAAAGTAGCCCTCTGTAATATATCAATATTGACCTAAGATATTATTGAAGCTACTTGTAGATTAAAAAAATGCTCCCATTCGCACACTAATATGTTTTCTCTGGAGTACAGGAAATCGAGGAAGGAAGCAAGACAAGGAAAAAAACCAATTTTGTGGGTTTTAGAGACAATAGAAAAAGAGTCAGTGGGGAAAACCTCTTCTACTACCACAAATTGTAGACGAGCAATGAATAATGGATGATTGAGGAACAGCTGGAAACACCAAAGAGACCAATAGCTTATATTTTTTTTCCAGGCATGGCATATAACAAGTAGAAAATACTGTCATAGAGAAATTGCTTGTGTATTACATGGGTTTCTCTCACTGGTGCTTGCTCTTTTTAGACACTCTTTACAGTTTGGTATCATAGTATTTGGTACACTGTGGAAACAGACAGCAATTGGGAAACTATTGATTCAGATAAACATTAGGGACTTATAGGCAGTTAGCAACTAATTGGATTGATAATTTTGGTGCAGCAATTTGGAAAGGAGCTAGAAGACTTCAGGTATGTAATGGAAAAACCGCAATCAAAAGTAATCTCCCATCTTCTTCAAAACAGCTGCTTCTTTTCACTTAGCAATGTTGCATGTCTTGCTAAAATTTCCTATTGATTAACACACCTTGTGAAATGCATTTATTACATGATAACATCTTCTGTGAGGATTTTTGGTGACTGAAAATACAAGTTGCCAGAAATTCACAGCAAAATCTAAGCAAATTGATGAGAGTGAGATATTGCCCATGAGGATTTGCTCACAGGGTTTCTCTCACCTTGTTTCATAGGTGCTAGTCTGCTATCTTCAATGACTTATATAATTTAAACAATTAGCACAAAATCATCTTCTGAATACCATGGTTGGCACAGGAGAAACATCATGGTGATTAGCACTATGTAGCTAGGATTGCATGTGTGTGGCTAATGGACAAGGGAAAGCAGGATTTCTCCCTGTGCATATCTCCAGATGTTCAGAACAACACAAGTCATCATCTCTAGAATACAGCACAGACAGTACAGTAATCAAAGCTCAATTGAAAAAAAAAGCCACACACCAACCTGTTATGCATTTCCAGGAACAGTGAAAATCTTAAAGTCACAAATGTTACAGATTTAGGGGCTATATTGTTCCATCATGTTCCCCTGCCATCTCATCCTCTATTTCCTCCACAGTTGCATCCCCAAGTCCTACCCCATAGCCTCCTCTGTGGAAAACCAGTACCAAAAGAATGAAATCCAAGGAAATATACAGCTTTTATATGATGTTAGGTAATTTAGTTATTAATAACACTTGACGTCACACCTTCAGGGAAGCAAAAATGCTACTGAAGGGGAGCTAAAATAGGCCAGCTCCGACTCAGTGTGACTACAAGAGCTGCAGCTGGCCAAAGGCAGCCCTACTGTAACTCACCGCTCTAGAATAATTGTGTTCTTTAAACTATCTGGTCAAGATCTGTGTTTTCAGTGATTTTTCTGTCAGTAAATTAAAACCAATAAAGAGACAGAAAATATACTTGTGGTAATTTGAGTGCTATTTCATGTTAATTAGCCAGGTCAGCCTTGCTGTAACACTTGAATTAATTGTGAGAAAGTGGTATCATCAGTTCACTGCTAGGTAGCGCTGACAGAGTTGTTCAGCAGCTAATCCATCATTCAGAGACAGAGGCAATATTTTGAAAGAAGATACAAAGCTTTGGGCATTGCTTTTTCTCTGTGACCCACTGATGGAGCCTGTTATTGGCATTAATGTTTTATTAATGAAGATGATAAAGGAAAGAGACATTTACAGACATGCTTGGACTCGGGACTCCTAGCTGTCTCTACCACGGTCCATTTCCCAAAAGGACAGAGTACTTGTAATTCCAAATGAGAATCAGCAGCTACCTTTGCTTATCTGGCTAACACCGTGCCCATGGTCACACAGACATTAGGCACACACTGGGTGTCGTAAAGTAGTGCTCCCCCTTGGTACCACCAAACTCAGTGGAAGAAGGCATCAGTGTGACACTGCTGTGAGGCAAAACTTGTTAGCAAAAGGTTTAGCACTGCAGCAGCAGAGCTGTGTTTTCTCCCTGACTCCAGCACTGCTCTGTCTTGCTCGGTGGTAGCAATAAGTTTGTGCATCCCCAGGGGAGCCCACAGCATCCCTGCAATCTCCACTCTGATTTTCTGAACAGCCTTTTCCCTGTCTTCACTATAGAGTTATTATCTCACTTTGTTCTCCATAAATGCTGCTCAGAAAGCCTAGTGACAACCTGCTTAGAGGAGAAAAGAGGAGCATTTTTCCTCTCTGAATACAGTACAGCACACATACAAATATACCTCTTAGCTATGTGAGATTCCTTCCTCTTTCCAAAAGTAATTGCTAAAAGTTTACTCTCCGTAAGCCAAATACAGTTGATTAAGAGGGGTTACTGTTTGTATTAAAATAATTTTTCTAGTCATGACCAAACTCATTTAAATACTGTAAGAAACCACAGTTTGCTGCCATCAGTGAGAACTGTTTGTCATACAAAAATAGACAGTTAATGGGCATGTGAAATTATCTGATACTGATCCCAGGTCAATAGTTTATTATTACCTAATTTTCAGAGCAGTTTCCTGTTTCCACAACTGAAGACATCAAATTGGGTAAGACACTTCCACTGGATTAGCCTACTGGGTCATTTTCTGACTGTTGGTACAACTCATTGTATCAGTAGGTATGTTTTAAATATCAGCAAAATTTTTATTCCATTTATATACCTCATCATAAAAAAAATAGTTTAGCTGTAGCTTTTTGACCTAACCAAAAAAAAGACAGTAAGTCAGTAGAAAGACTCCAACCTCATTGATCACTCTTTTAGGTCCATGACCTCTAAGTGCAAAAGGTTAAAAATAAATAAACAAATAAATAAACCAGTAATAACTGTCAAGACATTTTATTTCTGGTCAGGCAGCGTGCAACTGTTTTGCTTTCCTGATGCTTCCACTGAAGATAGCATATGGCCATATAGGAAACTCTGCCAATGCAGTGCACAAAGCATCCACATCCCTCTTCCCTATCACCGTATTTAAAATGAAACAAAATTAGTTCTTCCTTCGAATGCAAGATCCTAGTGGATCTGCCACATTTTTTACCCCCAAGAAAGAAAACCATAATTTTACTCCCTGAAAAAAATAGAAGATTTTCAGTGTGGAACCATTATGTATGGTTGCTATGGTGACATAACAGTTGGTTAAATTCAATCGGTTCTCCCTATTATATGGCATTTTGTTTAAGACATCACTACTTAAAGAAGAAAACTCCCTTCCCCCATTCCCTTCACACACATCATTTAAGGGTACCCAACAGGCTTATTACTGTACTGATCACTGTGACACAATCTCACCTTGAAGTAAAACCTCTTCTTGAGGAAACCCCCAACAAGCACCAAGAATAACCAGCTAACAAACTGTGAAGACATATGACACATTGCATTCTCCCTTTACCTTCCTTTATCTTACCTGATACATTCCTGTATCCTTATACACTAACATGTCTTTGCAGAGGCTATTTTTAACACCTCAGCTACCTAAGCATCTGGCTTTTTTCTTCCCAACTACATTTTCCTTTTCTGACTTTCTTCAAATAAGTAGAATTACATTTTCATAATGCAGAAATTTAGCCACAGTGGAATAATTTTGAAACCCAACAGTAACATGTGCAACGTACAACATTACTAGGACTGGGAGCTTTTTAGAGTCACTAAAGGCAAATTTCATTTCCCAAATAAGAAAAGTATTAGGGCTTAGTGAAGGAGTTTGGAAAAAAAAAATCTGATTCAAGTAGATGGGAGGTCACTTTAGTCCCATAAATATGTCTAAAATGGTCATAAAAACAGTGAAAAATGAGTATAGTTAACATGGGATCAGAGAAATTTCAGCACAGGAAAGACATGGACCTGCTGGATCAAGTCCAGAGGAAGGCCAAAAAAATTATCAGAGAGCTGAAACATCACTCCTATGAAGACAGGCTGAGAGAACTGAGGTTGTTGAGCCTGGAGAACAAAAGGCTGCATGGAGACCTCCTTGCATCCTTCCAGTAGTTAAAGGGTAAGAAAGATGGGTACAGATTTTTTAGAAGGAACTGTAGCAATAGGACAAAGGGTAATGGTTTTAAATTAAAAGGAAGACATTTTTTACAATGAGGGTGGTGAAGTGGATTGCCCAAAGAGGTGCCCCATGCCTGGAAACATTCAAGGTGGCGTTGGACAGGATTCTGAGCAGCCTGATCTAGTTTGAAGATGTCCTGCCTGTGGCAGGGGGATTGAACTACATGATTTAAATGTCCTTCCAACCCAACCAATTCTATGATTCTGTAATTCTATAATTCTAAATGCCACCCAGTGTATTTGTTTAGGCTTTAGGAAACTGGTTGTTAGATTATTAATGGGTCTGTCTTAAAACAGAGCCTTATGTGCCCTATTTCACCATGCAAGAAGTCTCAAGAAAACTCCATAGCAAAAGCACAGAGAACAAGGACACAGAGTCTCTATCTTGCAGACAGAGTAAAATAGTGGTCTCTATGCAATGCCTTGCAATGATTAGGGTAAACCTGGATTTGAGCAAGACTTTTACATGGGAGTGTAGTGATAGACATGGGGTAATGACTTTAAACTGAAAAAGGCTACCTTTACATTAGATATTTGGAAGAAATTATTCGTAATGAGGGTGGTGAGACACTGGAACAGGTTGCCCAGAGAGAAGATGCCGCACCTCCTGAAGTTTTCAAGGATGGATGGGGCTTCGAGCAACCTGGTTTAGTGGAAGTTGTCCCTGCCCATGGCAGGGTGGGCAGAATTAGAGGTTAATTAAGGTTCCTTCCTTAATTAACTCAAACTATTCTATGAAGACTGCAGATACAGATGTTAGCAAGATGTAGTGTTTTTACACATGCAGAGGCAGACACTGAAATCCTAGATCTTCAGACATGCACTTCCCTTCCTTTTCAGCCCAGTCTACCCCTGTGTTTTCACCCATGGAAAAGGGTCTTAGGTTTACTGATGGCCTTGAGCCAGTTCCAGGGGAAATTAATTGTTCTACTCCCTCATCATGCTGTTGGAAAAGAAATGCTACTGGAATTGGTGATCTCTTGAGACAGATGTCTTCCTCAGCCTGAGCTGAGGAAAGCCTTGCACTGTCTCTGCATCATCTCAGTAACCTTAGGGGTTCTTTTCAGCTTTCTGCTCTTCCTTCTCATCCTTACTGTTCATTTGTCATAGAAACAGACAAGCTTATATTTTAATGACAACTTGAAAGATCTCTTTTCCTCCCTTTCTAGCTGAGGACATCAGATTCATCTCAAAATACTGTTTCAAAATGTTTTCCCTGCTTAAAAAACTCACTGAGTTTTTAATGCATACTTGAGGAATGCTAAAAATGTACTTTATGCAGCAGCAAAATTAGTTGTCCTGACAGCTAGTCCCAATTTCAAACTCTTTCAATAATAAAATTGTGTATTTGTATTTTAAGAATGCTTTTCCCACTGATGCGGCAGCACAAAAATCTCCCATCTAACCAAGGGAAAAGGTCTCAATAAGATGTATGGTTTGCACTGGCGACAAGCCTGAGGCCATAATTTGCCATACTTTTTCAATTCCACTTTTATTTTATTCTGAAGTTATGTAGTTAAGTTGACAGTAAAGAAAACAAAGTACACAGGTAGAGAGAATTTTAAGGCTTTGTGATGTCTTTTTAATGCGGTTTTACAAAGGATTGTCGGCTACAAATCTGCAAAGCAAACCTGAGACAATTGCAGAATGTGTTAGTATTATTTGCATTCATTTATTTGTACTAAACCCTCACTGACTGATGCCTAGCAGAAGAGATTTATTTTGTGCATCAAAGGATCTTCCATTTGGAGTGTACAATGAGCAGATGGAAGCAACTGAGAGTAAAGATCTTTTTCTTCCAGTATACTTAAGTGAGACACCAGATATTGCCTGGTGATACAACGGAATGGAACTAATGCCATCTATAGATACTACTGCATTTTCTATGTTGAGAAATGCTTAGGAATTTTGGACAGTTTTTTGGGTACTACCAAAGAGCCTTTTCAGGATCCTGGTCTCCACTGTGGAATAAGGTAAGCAGACAGTAATGGCATCAAGAAACTTTACTTGACAGGTACCATAACAACACTGCTATCAAACTCTGATGAGCTCTGGAAGGTGTCAGAAGCATTTCAGCAGTTTTATTGAATTTTCTAAATAGATTTACAAAGGTTAATGCACATCAATTATTTACTCACAAACCGTCTGAATGTTGTTGGGTTTTGAAGCATGTAATTGAGGGAGGATCATGAAAGTTCATGTTTCATGGACTGGCTCAGCTAGATGGGATAAACATGCCTGAGAGGCCACAGCCCTTCTTTAGAGCAAAAGTGTTCCAAAACTTTGGCCCAGGGACCTTGCCAGCAGTTCACAGTACTGTGAACTGTTGCATCGTCACTGCTAATTTGAGTCTTTTTGGGTTAACCTAGCTTGAAAATGCAGTCACATGTAAAGGAATGTTAAAGCTACCAAGACAAATTCTTTTGGCAGTATATGAGCTGTGCAAACTTGAGTGCAGGAGCAGAGATGGGACAACCAGGAAGCCAACATCAGAGAAAACACCCATGTGAACACTTGTAGGAGACAGCAAGTTATTACAGGCAGTTTTCATAAACTCGTCATGAAAATAGAACTTGGAGTTTCACATCCCTTTCTACTCTTGGCCTGCCCATAGTTCACCTTTTATTTTACTGTTCTTGGGTCCCATGTCCTCATTCATAATTTTTTTTCTTCAGAGAAAGACTTGGAATCAGTGAAGTCCCAGTACCAGCTGACATGAAAGCAAGCCCATTTCAGAAGAAGTATTACTAGGATGGCTACTGAACACCGGGACCTTGATTTTCCTAAAGATAACAGGAACTACTTAAAATTACTGCAAAATATGGAAGTGTTAACTGAATTCCTGTGTGTTGTCTTATTTCTTAATATTTTGTTGTCTTGAATTTTTTTTTTAAATCATGACTTTTCTAGACTTCCTGTTCAGAAAAGACACTACAGAGTAAATTTTAAAATAATTTCTGTGCAGCAGCATTGAAACATTTAACAAAGCGTTATAGAAAACATTTATTTCCAAATTTTTGTCAAAACAGAGAATACACAAAGAAAAAAATCTGCCCAACATTTAAACATGCAGAGTATTCACATGTCTCACTAATTTAAGCAGAAGAAAGAAAATCTTTTTTTTTTTTCCACAGAGAAGAAAAAAAGTTTGGAGAAATTGCTTTGGATTTGGTTCAAAAAGCAGCCTGCAAAGTTTCAGGAACTTCCTTCAACCACACAGTTCTGAGGAGATCTGCTCAGCTAGTGTTGAAGTTTCTTAGATTCTTTAAAGTTTTACTTCTGCACAGATGTGAAAGAATAACCCAAAAACCAAAGTGGCTCAGTGCTCAGCCATACCTAAATCTAATTAAGACTCAACATTTCTGTGCCCATATCTCTGACAGTTTAATCCAATAAAACATGCTGATTGGTACTACTGTAAACAAACAGGATTAGTTCTTCTTGCCATCAAGCACATTTCACCTAAGGATGGCTAATGCCACTCTACCTTCTGAGCACGTTTTATGAGAAAGAACCCTTTCCACTAACTTTCTGAAGAGGAGAAGTTTGTGAAGGAGAAATGAGCTGCAAGCTAGCAGGATGGATTTTCAGGCAAGTGCTCTAAGTCAGCAGAGATGTGGTGTGTCTTGAAGTATGACTCAAACCCACATCACTCCTCCATAGACTTGTAATCAAGGTAAGGTAGTGTACTGACCTTGGATAATTTTCTTTTCAGAGTGCTCTCAGATCCTTGTGCATCCCATCTTCTCTGCTAAGGAGTTTGGGCACCTGAGCTCAGCTTCACTGGGTACTGGTCCTGCTTATGTAAATCAAAACTTTTACAACACATCATTTAAAACAAGCCATATGCACTTTACAAATGATGGTGTGAGGATATTCCAAGCACAGGTGCATATCACTACCTGCCTTGCTCCAGCTTAGCCCAGTTTCTCAAGAGGAAAGGCTCCTACTGGCCCCCGTAGGGCTGCCTTGCCCCGGTGAGATCCTATGTTAGCTTGATTATTTCGGTCCAGCTCTGCAAGGTGGGGTTTCTTTGCAGTTATAAGAAGGATCTCTTTCCTCAGCTCAGCATATAAACAACACTCAGCTTTCATTTAAAAAAATAATACTTCACTTAAAAGGAGTGCACCACCTGGAATAGATCCTCTTTTTGAAATCTTGGACATGTATGTAAGAAGGAAATAAGTTACTATTTAAAAAGATTCTTCTGAATACCTTAATCAAATAGGCATTGATGGATGGCTGAGATAAATATTTCTACTCTCTACATTTTTACTTGAAGTCTACAGCTTATACATGAAAGTCCCCAAAGGATAAATATATTCCCAGGCTTCAGCAGCACCCAGAAATGATGCATTTTTTGTTACCTGTGATCATCTGTCCTCATCTGTTTGATTGCTAGGTTTTATCTTGAAATTGAAACGCCTGACGAAATTTCAAAGATTCATATTACATTCCACAGCGTGGTTGTGGTTTTTAGTTTTTTAAATAACTTGCCTGCAATGCTGTGACTCAGAAGAAGTGTGAATGACAGAAGGAAACTTATTAGATTAAAGACAGTTTGTTGGAGAGACTAGGGAAAATTAATTCACCCACAGGAACAAGTCCAATATTTTATTAGCAGAGGTTCAGGAGCCTTCTTCTGTTCTACTCCAGTTCCATTGTTCTGAGGAGCCATTTGAGTCAGGGTCATACAAAGCCTGAAAATTGATTAAATTTGTTTCAAATAACATAAGAGTAGTCCCAAACTCAGGTTTAGTTTAGGTTACATCTTGAAGAAATCCATTCACCTCTGGGCATTCCAAAACGTGGGATTTTCCCAGCTTTTATCACAGAAGCCCACTATGGCGATAGGTCTTTGTCTTTAGGTATTCAGCAACCCTTCTCAGTCAGTGCATAACCTGAAGTACCTTAGCAGATTCATACAATCTCTTATATCTGCTTTAAATATTTTACTCAGAACTGCCCAAATCTTGGACATACAAGCCACATGGTTTCCTACTTGGAGGCTTTGCCTCTAGGATGCAGCAGTTTCTTTCCTACTGCTGCAACTGAAGAAGTCAGGTGTGGTTGCACACCGAGAACACAACCAAAGCAAACCCCTCAAAGAGAACAGCTGAAGTGGGAAAAGATAGCACCCTTTTACACTTGGTGCGCAAGTAGTTGAAGTGAAGCCATCGAAGTCCCAGGCACAAAAGTCATATCTTTCTCAAGAAAGCAAAAGTTTGCATCACTGACTTGCCAAAACACCATCAGATATGTCCTGTGACTGCCTATGCACACTGTGCCCTACTACACATCAGCACAGAATTTGCACAGGAAAAGATTTCTAAGTCCACATAATACCTGTGAGATGAACAATAGCAGGTGACATGTCATGCAGGGCTAGAACTAGGCTGTGGCAAGTTTTTTTAACATTTGAGACAGGTGAACTGTAGTGGAAGAAAAGGCTGTGAAGTGAATGTCTGGCATTGTTCAAAGGGGAACCCAAGGGACAGAGGCTCGTAGTTTGAGGGAAGGCAAAACCTGGGAATTGCTGTTGCAAACATGATGTGATGGTGATTAGTACTGCAAATGAAACAGATAGAGAGAGACTAGACCACAGTGGGCTGAGTGGCAGTGCTGAGTTTAAAAAAAAAATCAGTTGTTAGTTATTCAAATGTATTATTAAGTATTTCTTCACAGAGTCTCACAATTTCTTTCATTGGAAGTGTTGCTCACACATGAACATATTGATATTTATTGAATAAGATAAAACACACTTTGATATCTCAATAGATCACTGAAGAGATCCATCTACCATGACAAAGACACTTAAGCACACATGCTCAAAAGGGCAAACACAGAGTAGGAGATAGTGAGCAGGTAGCAGTAGGGCAAAAGAAAGACCTGAGCCAGAAATTTCCATGTCTTGGGTTTGTGTCCTGATGTACCAGGTTATTCAGTAAAAGAGAAGTGATTCTTCTTTTTGTAAGGAACAGGCCAGTTATGCTGTTCAGGGAGAGGTCACAGCTTGCAAGTGCACAATGAAGAGACAGTCTAGCACCTGGACTGTGTGATGAATTTACACCCAAACTGAAATGAATTTCTGAAGGCAGTCACTCAGTCTTACAATAGTATCTTATAATGTAAATGTATCATAATGTAAATGTATCATAATGTAAATGTGTCATAATGTAAAATGATCAACTGAATAGAACAGCATATTATCACAAGACACAATAGCCTTTTAGGAGTTACTCCAAAAAGTAGAGTTCTTGAAGAGAGTGATTTTATTTATTTCAACAGATTTCTTATCACTAAAATCTCTCTCATTATTTTGAATAAAATATTTTTAAAAAAACCAACCACTTAGTGAAACAATTTATTCTGGTTTCCCTTCATAGAAATGTCACAGATAATATAGTAATTTTCTTAAGATAGGAATCCGAACATTAAAACCCAGCTCTAAAAAACCTTTAAAATATATACATTATCATTAAATCAGTTTAATTAATTTGCTGTCTAAAGAGAAAAGACTTTTTTCCTACTTATTCAAAATATTGGCATTAATTTAAAAAAAAGAAACATAAATTCAAGATTTTTTTAATTAAAGCAGGTTCCCACCAACATGACATTCTTCTCCCCCAGTTTGTGCTCACAAACTTGGAGGCTATGACTACACATCTGAACTCCACAGCTGCAATAGTACTTCAGCAGAAGGTAAGAAACACAGTTACTCATTACTCACATCATATTTGGTGACCTGATAGATGTTTGACTAGCAGCTGGGAAAGAAATAATTGACAAATTGAGTAGGCATTAAGGCAACATATTCTGCTTTTGAGAAGCAGCAATAGTGTTCAGGACCAAAATAGCAACATGCAGACAAGTGCTTTAGCAAGATATCCCAGGGAAGGAATAAAATTAACCGACCTCCTGACATAGAAAATGGCAGGCAAAACATTTGAGGACAAAGAAAAATAGGACTGTTTTACTTCTGATTTTGAAGAACATGAACGTGGCTTAGATTCTCTGTAGCATGTTGTTGTTAAATACAGAAAAAGTAAAAGTATACGCCACATCAAAACTAAGCCATAGAAATTCTTGTAATTCTTTTTTTTTTTTTTGCTTACAAGTTAAATGGACAAGAAAAATGAAAAATTAGTCCAAGGCTACCAGATATGTCATCTCCAACTCATTTGACAATCGATATTACAAGAGGACTATTATATCATTTTCTTCCTTCCTGTCTTTCAAAGCTACATGTAGCTTTCTCAGGTCCTCTGAGTGCAAGAAACGTCACATCAGATGAAATAACTATGGTAATGGCAAGGCAATTTCAGGTCGTGAAACAGAACTGCAAAGTAGAGCTGGAGAAAAGCCCTAAACTGAGCAAAAAGACTGCTGAATTAATGTAAGTACAAAGTATTTAACACAAGCTGTTGTGTTAGAAGCAGTTGCCTTGGCAAAGCAAAGTTTTTTAAAAACTCCAGTTATCATGCAAAACAAAATCCTTACAGCTTGTTGTACTGAGCAGGAGCAAAGAGACAGGAAGGACAGAGCTGCGCTAGTGTCTGCCTCTTCCTTGTGACTCTTAGTATCCTTATCCTCCTGATTCACCTTATGATTAAAAAGCAGTAACAACCAGAGGAAAGAAATCCTTAATGTCAGGGTGGTTTCATGTCTAATCAGTGGTGATGGTCTGTAATTCAAGTATTTAGATAGGAATGATCTTAGGTAGCTTTGGTTTTGGAGACTGAGGCCTAGAACTAAATCACAGAGTCATAGAGTGGTTTGAATTGGAAGGGACCTTCAGAGGTCATCTAGTCCAAGCCCACTACCATGGAACAGACACCTTCCACTACACCAGATTGCTCAAAGCTCTGTTGAACCTTCAGTCTTGAACACTTCAGGAGTCAGGCATCCAAAATCTCTCTGGGCAACCTGTTCCAGTGCTTCACCATCCTCACCATAAACAATTTCTTCCTTAAATCTAGTCTAAATCTACCCTCTTTTATTTTAGAATCATTGCCCCTTCTCCTGTTGCTACAAGCCTTGATAAAAATTATTTCTTCGTATTTTTTATAAGTCCCTTGAAGACCTTATACTTGAGGCAAATGTGCACCACGTTGTATACCACCAACATTCCATCCATAAGAGATTCTCAGAGTGCTTAATAAACACCTAATGAGCTTTATAAAACTCTGAGACATGTGCATGACATTTTATGGAGGGATGAATAGAAACATTGAAAGATTAATTGACTTGCCATACACTGACTTTGCATCAAGCACCTCTCAGATATTCTGAAATGCACAGATTACTTCAGCTTCTCAAGGAAAGTCAGAGCTCTAGTGAGTTTTACAAAGTTATGTCTACAGGCACCTGCTGAGGATCAGACCAAAGCAATGAGATTGCTTAGTAGAAATGTGAAAGGCAAACGGAGATTTGGTCCTGGTAAAATTTGGGTCTGACATCTATTTCATATCTCTAAGATTAAAATATTGGTCCCATGCAATATGCCCTGAAATGTTTCTTCAGGAGCATGATTTCTAATCAAAGGGTTTAAAGTTGAGGTTTTTGAAAAAGTCTAAAAGTCTTTTCAGAACATGGGGGAAAAGTCTTCCAGACTTTTTCAAATGTTTCATATCAGTATTTTTATTGTTGCAGAGGTCCAAATTTGGCATTACCGAAGCACATGCAAACATCAGCAAGTGCGCAAGTTATCCAACATGAGTTCAACAGTACAAATGCACCTAGAAGGTGATATGTTGAATCAGTTTTATTTAGAAGGTCTTGAACATAAACACGCATTTTCCAAATTTATTCCAGGTTCATCTTTCTATTCCTCCTTTTATTCTAAACTGCTGTTGTAGTACAAAGGTGTACAATAAAAGGGTTTGACACAGTATCCTCTACCTTCAATTGAAATGACTTGAATAAGAAATTATGCAGTGTTAGTCAAAGTTAAAAATTTCAAACCGTTTTCACAGACAACAAGTGAATGAGTCTTACGTCAAAATACATTAATGTTTCAGAAAGAATATTTTGTATTGGCAGGAATTGTTAAAAGCTGTAGACACCACACCTTTCTCAGGTGTTATGATTGGTATTTCAAGGACAAATGAAGCTGCTAAGCAAAGCAAGAAATGCTACTCAGGTTGTCCATTTATTTTAAGAAGTATTTTCACTGGAATGAATGTAGTGTGCATTGTCAAGATTATCTTTGGGAATAAAGCAGTCACAGTCTCCATGGAAATATTGTATACCAAAGAGCAAAAAAAATAGGCTAAAAAATGTGGGGTGGGATTTTTTTATTTGGTTTGGGTTAAGTTTTTTTACAGTTCTACAATGTAGCCTCTTAGAAATGTTTACAGTATCCCTTGTGACATCAAACTCTAGTGACCCTTAAAATACCTTCAAGTCTAGGCCCTAAAGTATCTGAAATTTTCACATATCTCCCCATGACAGAGGAATACTAGCTTTACAAGCCATTTAGCTCAAGCAATGAATGTGTAAATAATTTCTTTTATATGATTTATGTTCTCTTCCAAATAACCGTATGAGTATCCACTTCGTGGTTGACCCTGCTTCATTCTCACTCTTTAAAAAAATAAATTGGATATGATATATTAATATTACATAAGCCCACCGAAGTCCAGTGGCTATTTTGGTGATTTTTTTCAGTCCTGAGGAAATACATCATATTTACTTTAGATTTTAAACCCTCACCCTCCTTTTTTTTCTGTTTCGTGGAGTCCAACTGCAAAGCATAAGCTAAGTTGTCAGGTTTTGGAGTGCATTGTTTCAAAAAGGTACTGTCAAATACTCAGCCAATTTGTGTAAGCTACTATTCATGTGGAAAAGGATGTGCCTATCTTACTCCAGCCAACACGACTCATCTCACTTCTGTCAGTATAAATGTAGTTGGACTTCACCAACAATTCTTGAGGTCAATGATTTCCAAACCAGCTTATTTCTCAGCTGCACAGACTGAAACAGCAGCAAAACACTGGTCTATTTCTGTTCTTAACATTTAGTTCTTTTTCACCTTTTACCTGGGCTCATGACTCCATTTTGTGCTGCGTATTCACATACTGCATTGCTGTGTTGAAAGATAAATGCAGAAAAAGGAGCTACTGCATTGTTATAAGGCAAACAACACCCAATCCTATTTATTTTCTTCCTAAAGTATTGAAGAGTTGGCTCCATCCTATAATCTCTGCCTTCAGTTCGTGAAAAATAGCTGTTGCATAAGGCGTGAATAATATTGTGTTATATAAATATCTTCTAGTATATGAACATGAAAGTGTGTATTTATGGAGTGGAAAATGCGTAAAAAGCAAAATGCTTTCTTCCCCTTTACCTTAGTGGGAGTTTTCTCCAACAGTTTTTTAACTATACTCATTAAAGCTTAAGCATTTTCCAGGTGGATTTGGGAAACGCTGCAAAATTCCTTTAACTTTAAACCCTACAAAATGAGTATCATTTCTTCCCAGGTTCCTATGTCCTCACAGATATGAGCTGCATAAGAAGTCTCTTGCTATCATGCTGCTTGTCAAATTATTAGTGTTGTATCTGAAATATAAACCAGTAATAAGACAAGGAGGCCTGGGAAATATATGCTACAGTAACAATATCATGTCGATGTTGCATTCCAGTATTCCCTAGCTGTCACAGCAGTGGTGGCTAATTCTATTCAAATGGAATATGTGCTATTAAGTTGACTTTCCTATGTTCCTTTGCATGTCATTGTGAAAGTCCTTTTTTTTCCAGCTGGGTTATTTTCCTTTGATCTTGTTTTATTAGTGTGCATATCCCTTCTGTTTTGCTCATGCAAAAGGCTAAAGTAGAAAGCCAAAAAAGAAAACTGCAATAATTACCGTTCTGTACTTTTACTCTCTGAAAGAACTAGCTGGCAAAAGAGATTTGTAAGAGCTTTTATATATTTTTGAATCCAACATAAGGCAGTTGTCTACTGTTTGCCCATAATTCTGCTCTTTTTAACTTATTATTTATGCTTAGTTTTTATCCATTTTAGAACAAAGACATCTTTTTTTAATGAAAATATTTTTCACTCTCAGTGCTGTAGAACTGATGTAACTTAATCCATTTGTTTACCAATGCAAGCCAAAGCAGTTTTAAGTGTCCCCCTTGGTGCTTCAGGCAAGATAAACCTGTCTTCCAGAAGGCTTACCTTCATCTTTGCCTTCAAATGTTGTATGTTTTACTGAGGTACAACAATAAAGAAGCCAGCCTGCAATGTCACCACCTCAAGGTATTTCCATGCTTTCATTAAAATGCACCTTTCTGAAAACTCAATCAAGATTACTTTTCTCCTTAGCAAGACATAAAAATGCTTTTGAACAAAACAGAAAGGAAGTGGCCAAACTGAAAACTGGGGCTCAAATTAGTTTTGAAAACCAAGGAAGCGAAACTGCCTTAGGACCTCTTTCATACATGATTTTTATCTGTCTGTAGAAGTATGGATAGCAGCTATTTGTTACAGTAGCTGTTTATTACAGAAGCAGCCTTTCCCTGGGTCTGATGAATTCATTACCTAACAGAATAGCCCCCTTACATAAACCACTGACAGAACTGCAACTCCTATCAACCCAGTGGATAAATGCATGGCACTAATCAGAGCACACATTTGCACCACTATCAACAGAGAGGCTCTACAGGTATGTAATTTATCAGCACAGGCAAAAATTAATCTTACAAATAAGAAAAGCCAAAGGTGAGCAAGACATAAAGAGAAGACAGGATGCTTTAGGTAAGTTGTAAGCAACTGTAATTAAGCTTTCATTTGTTTTCTGCATTTCTTGCCCTTTCTTCTTACGTTGAAAGGAAAACCCCTCATCACTACTGCTTTACACTGTGTTCATCCCAGGGGTGACCATGGGGTCATGGAACCTCAAGACCATCAACACTTGGACTAAGCCAAAATCCAGTAAGATATGAAAGTAGACATTGGTCCATACCATCTGGCTCCACTCCATGAGCTGAGGCAGTGGGGAGAGGTGGGAGCTGCAGTGGAGGTGATACTGAACAGGCACCAGTTAACCTCAGAGACTCCAATTAGAGGGAGAGAGAAACTGTGCTGTGGAGCATGCAAGATGTGTCATACTGTAAATCACAACTCTGCAGCAGTTGCTGTGGTAACCACACCTTTTTAAAAAATCTGTAAGAAGATAAAACATTTATACACTCTCACACCCATCCTTTGCACATAGGTGAAGGCTGCAAAAGTATGCATCCCTCACTTGGAATAGACTTTATTTTCCTTCCATGAATTCTCTACCACACCTCTCCAAGTACTTGAGACAGGTCTGCAAAGAAGCAGAAATAGACTGGGTTCCCCAGTTTCCCTGTACAGCTGTGAATAGCAGCAGCCACTCAGAGAAAAAACTTTCATCCTTTATTGCTTTTATCTCCTTTCCCAATTTTCTCAAGGTTATGAATGCATCATTCCTAACCTGCATTTCAGCTGAGTTGTCTTACTTGTTTTGATACATAAACAGTTCTCTTTCATAAATTTACAGAAGAAATGTTAGCATATTACAGTGGGCTTGGAAGCTTTATTACTTTTATTATAAGAAGGTACTGGCTTAAATGCATCAATATAATGTCTTATCAATTAAAGAATCTTTCACAGCCCAATAAATCCTCATGCTTGCCCTGCAGAGGAGAAATGTGGGACCTATATTTGAAACTGATCCCAGTTCACTCTAAGTGGCTTAGTTTGGCATGCAGAAACCACTAATGTCACTAACATTGTTTCATGTAATAGAACTATGCTTGCAACCTCTCCTTTGAGTTTTCCCTTGGTGCGCTGGATCTGCTTTTCTCCAAATCACTTAGAAAAGACATAAATGTTTATCCTACAAGAGACTTCATGACGCACTACAAGCCAACTCAACACAGTCAAAAAGCTTATGGATGGATTGTTTTAGATTTACGGAATTTCTGTATCGTCCCAGGGATTCTGCATGTTTATTAATGGATGAATTATCACAAAAGCCTAATAGCTAGCTGCTGCTGAAGGCCAGTTCAGTGTAGTTCATTAGACCTGAAAACATGATATAGTATATTATAGGTACATATGTAAAATGCAATTGTCAACACTAAGCTTGAAACGTGTAGATTTTTAGCTTACTGTCCTCAAGATCCT
The DNA here is from genome assembly GCF_003945725.1 of Corapipo altera. Taxonomy (NCBI): domain Eukaryota; kingdom Metazoa; phylum Chordata; class Aves; order Passeriformes; family Pipridae; genus Corapipo; species Corapipo altera. The sequence goes on from NW_020884903.1 coordinate 861,196, forward strand.
GAAAACAGAAAGTTTATCTATGGTGTCATGGGATCTGTATAATGCTCCTTAGTATTAACTAGCACTAAGTCAAAAGGAAGAAAAAAACCAATCCATGATACACTGCTTTTGTCCTTAAGGAAGTCAAAGTACAACACAACACGGTCTCCAGACATTTCTATCTTTCTTAGGGGGGAACACATGGCAGAAAACAAGCCAATCATGTCCTGTGCTAATCTACAGAAATATATTAGGAATTTATTTAGAAGATACCTTGCCAAATAGATGTGTTATAGCAGTTGAGAGCGAGACTTTATATATGTAGTTGTTCACCACCATCAAAAAGGCTATTTGTGACCAAAACAAATGAATATCAGAGGTCAAGATACAGAATCAGAACCGAGAGGGTTTGATAGCATGTAAACACTGGAGGTTAAAATGCTGCCATGGTTCATGCAGTATCTATATACTCACGCACGAGAATTCAGGACCCAATTTATTCTCTGATGATATTCAGAGAGAGAAGAAAAGTTTGAACAAATGTTGTCATTGCAGTTTCCTCATTTTGAAGGAAGAAAAGAAAGCAACCAAATCTGGGTCTAGGCAATACACGGGAAGGTGATAAATGTGCATTCCCACTACCTGTTGTGCCAGTGGAAGGTGACACCTCCTTCCTGCCAGCCCACCCCAGCTGCTCACTAGCAGCCGGTTCTGGGAATTTCTGCCTTCCTCAAGTCCCCTTCCATCAAAACACACGAAGACTGATCTTTACACCTTGAACCAACCCAGATAATTTTGCTCAAGTTGGGAGAATTGCTCACTTGCACACCTCAGCCAATAAAAACGAGGGGGAATGACACTAACACAGCGTGGGGAAAATAAAACAGGTTAGCAGGCAGAGGTTTTCTGCTTACAGTTTAAGTGTTGGTGAGATGACTACTTTATTTTTTAATTATTAATTTCTTAAACTTGAAATATTTCTCCAAATTAACATCTCAGATTTAACTGAATGTTGAAAAACTGCATTGAGGATTATAACAGAGGCAGAGGATAGCCTATCTTTCCGAAAGGGCAGGTACTTGTCAGTGAGCCAGCAGCTCAGGAGATAATATTTCACTCAGGAAAGATGGTGCAGCTTCACTAACTTTGTCCTTTAATGCCTACCTAAAAGGATCTTCTACATGTGTGATAGATGATCATTCTCCAACATTATTGGAGGTGGTCCTCACTATTTTTATTTCATATGGTACACTCCCCAAGGCATTTTTGTTATTTCCCCTATATATGATTTAAAAACCCTAAACAAACAAACAAAACCACACACACACACAAAAACAAACAAACAAACCAAAACAAAAAACCTGAACCTCCCCTCAAAAATAACTCCAAAACTTCAAGTACTCCTAGAGCTCCTGTTGTTTTTTTCTCCACCAAAAGGCCACAAATCAAAAAATCTAAACTAGCAATAATACTTTATTTCAGTTACACATTATTACTGCTATGTTCTACTCATTGATTTTAATAGCAGAGAATTAGAGTGTATTATAAGGCTATTTGTGTATCTTGCAAAGCTGGGACTTCTATCTTATTCATCTCTTGAATACGTAACTATGTTTACTTTCAATATAACCATAATTGTTCTCATCAGGAGGGAATCTGGCTTATTATCTCAAATGTTATTGCCATAAAGTAATTGCACAAAAATACTAGTAAGATATCCTTTCTCCCTCCCATAAGACAAAGATTATTTTGCTCTAATGAACTTGTCTGTTATTAGAAGAGAAAAAGGTAAAAAGCAAGAGCATCCTCCAAAAATGAAACAAAACTTCCACACATGTTGTTATCACACTTTTGTACGAATAATGACAGAATAATGATTTCTGTCTATGCTATCCTAGATATCAAAACCATTTCTAATGCTGTTGCTATAACAAAGCATCCTGCTTCTACAGTGGGAAAGATCTTTTACCCTCCCCCTACCTTTTTCACTAGTTGTTCACATACAGCATGTCTTCAAAGCCCTGTTAAAGCCTGAAAAACACAGCACTTACTCACTGATGATTCCACTATTGATTTAATGGCATTCAAGTTATTATTAGTCTCTCTCTATGGATGTATCATCAGCAACACCCTGCTGACTTCCAATGGTAATAGTCCACCTCTGTTAGACTGAAATTGTCAATATCTCAAATCAAAACAATGCTTGAGACCAACTTAGATCAATAGAGCTGATGAATGATGCACACTCCCACCTCGCTTAGATTGTTAATACAAGAGATTTTAATGGTATTTCATTCTGTAGTTCCTATAGCCCTGTTGTTAGCATTCTAGGATAATTGGAGTTGAAGGATTATTGAAGGGAGAAGTGTGCAATTGAACCAAGGTTTTGTTCTTCCCCCACACTTGTTTCCAACCCCCATCAGGCATGGTAAAGTCTGAGCAGCTGTTGTGTCCAATCCATGTCAGGTATGAAGCAACTCAGCTCTACCTTTTGTTTTTTGATCTTTACAGCAGGTCAATGTTGTTGCAAACTGAAGCAGGAGAGAAGCAAAAGGAAGGGACAGAAAAGGAATAGAAAAGAATGGAAGGTAGAAAGAAAAGTCCACCATCAGCTTCCTCCTCAGAAAGACCACTTACAATAATTTTTTTAGTCCTAAACTGATTATTAATGACTAAGTGTAGCCATTAAACTGGTCCTGTTGATCATAAGTTAAATGTTCTCAAGATGTGGAGCTATGTTAGAAGTAAGTACAGAAATGTCTGCAAGACCAGGAATATCTGCAACACCTGACACACTGCTTCAAAAAAATAGTTTTTACACCAGGAAACTAGCAAAAAAAAAAATTAAAAAACCCCAAGTTTCCCACTTTCAGAGTCATTATGCCAAGATGTCTACGAAGGTCTAAAGCACAGCCGGCTCCAACCCAAAGTCTCCTGCAGTTGCTATAAGAGAGGCTTTGGATACTTTGAACTTCACTACCTAATCCCAATTTTTACTTTCTATTGATGCTCCAAGGCACACTACAAAACATAATCACAGAAACAAAACAGTTGAGTCTTATGATGGACATCAACTCCTCTCTGATAGCGCCCAGGCTCAAACCAAAGGTAGGGTCACATACTTAGGAAATCAAATTTCACGAAAGCACTGGGCTGCATTTGCCTACACCAAGCGTCTCCATTAACACCCTTGTAATTTATCATAGGACTAATTTTTAAATAGAACTAAGGTCTGCAAGAACAAGTTCTTTCGGCTCTAAAACTTAATCCTTAAAAAAAAATTTCCTCCTGTCATCTCAAGGACTCTGCCAACCACTTTCCTCAAAACTTTGATGTCTTAGAAGGCTTAGAGCATGCTTTATTGTGCTTCTATCAGAGCACTACATTGTTAGTCTTATGCAGATGTTCAAAAAAGTATCATTTTATCAACATATTGTGTGCATACTGGCTAGTTCAGAAGGTCTTCTCTCCAGAAACCTTCTCTACTTCTCAGTTTTCTCTGTTGAATTCAACATCAATAACTTTCCATAGAATGGTGTGCCTTTTAATGTCATTGTAAGATCATAAGCATCAAAGGTCTTCTAACATGAATATAGTGTTTTCCTCTTCAGTCAGCAACAAACCCCACCAAGCCCTCTGTATTTTTTTTTTTTAATTTTTGATATGTATTTCAGAACTGAGAAATCAAAGTCAATGCCTTTCAAAATGAGGTCATGCATAGCTCAAAACTTATTTCCCTGTGAGGTTTTCATTTTAAAATAAAAATAGAAGAGCAGAATTTATTTTTATAGCAGAAGAATAATCTCTGTTCAGGGGTAGAGATTTTGTTTATCCAAACATCTGAAAACAAATATCTGGCTCTACAGGGGGGGCTGAAAAATATCAGTTTAAAAGACAAAAACAAGAAGTCACTGCCATTAACCAGAAAAAGGAAGCTGAACAGAGAATATTATACAGCAGATGCCAAAACAAGTCCTGCCAAGGCCCAACAGTAATACTTAGCATTCAACAGGTTGCATCCTCAGAGACATGCAATAGTGCACACCAGCAATTTCTGCACAGAACTAGAGCTCCCACTTCAGCCTTGGAGTGTTTTACTTCAGTCATTATGTAATAATTCAATTTTACAGTTCACTTTGACATTGTAGGAGAAAGTAATTTACTAACAGGGGGACATGATGTGCTCCAACAGGAAGCCCATTACCTCGCAGCTCTGCCTGATTTATTAGTTTCAAAGGGAAAAGAGAATGGCAGCTGCAGCTAAAACAAGGTGTTTATTCTCTTTTCAAAATCTACCACCTGTTAAGGAAACTAGAGAGAAAGAAACTTTCAACAATCATAACACACTAAATGCAGTGTAAGCCCCAACATGTATAACACCCAAGGTAGTGGTGGTAACATTTGTTCAAGCCCTATCTTGAAACAGCTTATTTTGTACTGTTGAAAAACATTCATATGTCAAAATGATGGGCGCAAGCATCACCAGCAAGACAACTTCCTGCAAGATCTCGGAGTAAAGTGGATTCTGCTGTTCAGCCTTTCATATCCAGACAATATCATTCCTATCGTTATCCCCACCACAGTGTACTGAAGGAGTTCTTTCAGTGGCATGAAATACGTCGTTTTTCATCTCCACCTGACTGGTGACTTAGGAAGCTTAAAAAACCTGTGCCACTACATCTTTCAATGGACAGACCTGAAAATTCAGTTTCTGGGAGACACTTATTTCAGGTTGTGTCTTGTTGAGCAAAAAGGAGACTAATAGCAGGCAAGAGCTAAATAGAGGTATTTTCCTATAACATCTACTTTCAGGATTAGTTTGAAAGAGTAATACTTCCAACTTTTTCTTTGAGGTTGTTTTTGCTTACTGATCTTTCTTTCTGAATTTGTTGGTTTTTAGTCTCTTAAGTTAGCTATCATCATCCTCGAGAAGCAGTTCCCGAGCAATATATATCTGTGAGGCCTTCTCGGAGATAACTGCAAATTACAAGACAGTAATCATTCATTACTAGTGAGGTAGTTTTGTCTTTTTAATAGGTTAGATCCAGGTGAAGCTACCTTTATGTCAGTAAACAGACTTGTGAAGTCCTCATGAGGTTAAATATCTTCTAAAATTGAGTCGGCTTCTTGTCCCTTTCAGGTGCTACTTCAATCCCCTTTAATTTGTGTATAAAAAAAAACCAACTGAAAGTTTCAGAAGTTTGCAGGGCACTCTAAGTTTTATGCACATTCTATATCTAGTGAAGGTTTCTTGCCCACCTGTTTTAATTTTCTTTTGCTGAAATGTGGCCCCAAAGTGATTTATTTGTTCTATCCTGAGTAAAGTAGCTTGTGCCTGTGTACAATATTGACAAACTGCAGTACCACACTGATTACAGCATTGGGGTGGGCTATCTGTACATTGCGTGAAATGCGCAATCACTGTGCAGTATCACAGTCAGAGCTAATATGCAACACAAATTCTTAACTACAAATGCCAGGTACTGTCCTCAACATCCAGACTTGTTCCCAGTTGCTAGAAGCATAGACACTTTCTTCTTAGGCAACTCACTCTACGTATTTTCAGAAGCAAGGAAGAGATTGGCAAGAGTCAAGACAAAAGTGTTACTCCTAGAGAGATATTGCAGAACCCAAATTTTACTAGGGTGCTAATGGAACCTCATTTCTCCTCTTCCCCTTGTGAAAAGCCCAACGTAAATTTTGTTATGTACAGTCTAACCTGCTCAGCAAGTAAAACATTAAATTTAATAGTCTACTGTTGCAACCATGGAGATGCTTGTGCTGTTCTGGTTTTGGGGTTTTCTTGATAACCCAAGAGAAGGTCCACTCACAGAGTTCCAAAAATCTGTTGAAAAAATGAGGTTTCATGAAGTCCAAAGGTACAGTTCTTCAGCTCTGGCTCAAGTGTCTTTCTCCCCCTCAATGTAACCCCCAGTTTAACTATGCAGTTTTGTTTCCAAGAATAAATTTCCATAACCACACTATTTTTTACAGTTCAATTTTCCTGCTTAGTGATTCCAAAACAGAATATTTTAGACTGTTATTTTACCAACTGTAAAATCTTGCAAACTGCAGAGTTTTGGCCCTCTTACTGTTTGATAGTACAAAAAGCTGTAGCTTACAGACATGCCAAAAATATGTTGTCATACTTCAAATAGCATCTTATATTTATCATGATCATTCCAGCATAGATAAGATTTTGGAGAGCAATTGGCACCTTTGTGTTCAACTTTAAGCAACATAGGAGAGATCCATATTGCAGAGAAATGCTTATTGTTCTCTGAGATTAGAGACCTATTCAAGGTCAATTGAGCAACAGATTTGAAACAAGAAATTTTTGGCTATTTCTAGAAATCTTGGCTGCATAGCTTGCAATTTGTTGATTAGTGATACTTTATTAACTTGCAGTTATGCTAAAATCATGACACACTTTGCTTCTTCAGTGTAAACAGTGCATGGGAAGTGATTTCTGTTCCAGTCAGGTGCAGTGTGTTAAGGCTCAAACAATATGAAAAAGAAAAATTCCTATAGAACCATAACAATAATGTATCACTTGCTTAAAATTTTTAGATAAAATTTTAAATATGTGCAGAAAGTAGATAACACAACCTTGTAGTGGTTATAATAATTACCAAGTAAGCTTTCTGAAATTTTAACGCTAATGGCATTGCACATTGAGCAGACACTAAGCAAAGGAAGTAGCAATTGTAAAACAATTAACCTTGTTCTACTGCTGTAACTTTTTAGGTTAATATTAAAATTAAAAATGCCATTTTAGACCTTTACAGAATAGTGCAAGACAAGGAGATATTTTTCAACCAAGAAAAAATTTTGTTTAAACGTGTGTTTCCTTAGCACAATTTGGAGTGATTGGAACCTACTTTTAGCTCAAAGAACAATCTCATGCTGTAGTAAATAGCTTCTGAGATATTAAACTTCAGTTACCGGTCAGGTTAAACCTTGTTCAGGCTGGTGAATTTAACTCTCTGTTTTAAGTAGTTTAGACAGCTCTAAAAAATAGTTAGACACACCTCCATTGAATGGGCAAGTGCAAAGGACTTCATGAATAGAATGCTCTGGCTTGAGGGACTCCATTAGTATTATATGAGAACCAAGATAGAGAGGAAGCAGTAGGCATGGTATTTATTATTTGACCTTGACCAAAGTAAAAACCTCATATTTGGGAGGTTATACACAAGCATGGATGAAATGCATGACCAGTTACAGCAAAACATATTAGCAAAGATTATTACTAAGCTTGGGAAAGTACCTCCAGTGTAAAGCACCTGTGTATCCTGAGACAGTCTCTCTTCTGCATCTCCACTGATGACTTTGAGGGAAGAACAGATTCATATAAAAACTACAAAAAAAAGGAAGTACATAGATGACACCAAGATGAAGAAGTAGGAAAACAGTCTCGAGGACAAAGTCAGCATGACTAGGATAAATTGGACAAGTGGTACAAGAAGATAAAAGACAATAAAGAATGGAGTGATTGATTTCCTGTTGCTAAATCTAACACCCAGCTGCAAAACAAGGACCACAGCCACCATGGACTGCAGTTTTAAGTGCACAAGAACTAAGTAGGAGTCCTTCTCACTAAAATCACTCTCTAATGGATATGAAATTGTGTAGATGTGCTGCATTTCTGACAGGGAAAGGATCTGTTCTACTCAATACTGGTGACTGCATCACTGAGTCTTCAGTTTAGAGCACTACACTTAGAGAGACAATAAAAGTAAATAATAATAAAAAAAAGTAGAATAAGACACCAAGTTGCTCATTCCTATTGCCACCAATGTGAGAGGGGTCAGGCTGTATGGCACCTGAAGGACAGGCTCCTAATGTAGCTACTACCTCTCCCATGCTTCCCATTTCACCCAGTAACAATGATCTCACTCTTTCTCCCCTTGCCCTCCTGTGTCTTTGATCTCTCATAAGAAGTGTTAAGTTCTATTGTTTTATTTTCAGTTCTCATGTAAGCATGACTGTACCTGTACTTTCCAATCTGGAAACATACATTGAAATCGAGGTGTACTCTTAAATCTGAATATCCCAGGTAGATTCAGCTTGCTCAACTGATAAGAAGTTCTATGAGTAGCAATGCTACTAACCAAAGAGATTAAATTGATAAACTGATGTTTTGGTTTTTTGGTGTTTAATCTCAGAAGGTAGTTGTATATGTTGACACAAATAACCAAATAGAAAAAGTGTTGGATTGCATACTGCTAGAGAGATGGTTTTGTGCTTAAAATTTGACCAACACTTCCCTTGGATTGATATTCATGCCGTATACATCCAATCTTGCAATTCATGTAAACAGCCTTGAGGGAAGAAAAAAAAAAATTACCTAAGACACTCTGGTTCAAATATTTCAGTGCAGAAGTTTCCCAGTCAATTAGATTTTCATGCCTTGGGTCAAGTTCTGTGTCAAACCAAGTTTTCTGTGCTGTTCTATATACTATCAGCATTGTGATAAACACCTTTATCTTTGAATTTTATACAGTGATATTTCAGTTTAAAAAAAAAAATTCATGCAGTACTGTTACATTAATTCTGTGTTGTAGTTTAAACTTCTAGTTTGTATGAACAGCATTATGAACCTACATGTTCCCTTACTGCATGACTCTTCTGCTGTTTAATTGCTATAGCAAAAAATGAAAACTTGCATGCCATATATTAATATTTTATGTTTTCTGTTCTTTTTGGATATCTTACTATTGAAAAGGCATGATTACAGCTTAGAACATGTGCAGTTTCTGTCACAGCAATATAAGAAAAGACATTAAGTTATTAAAGAGTGTCCAAAGGAGGGCAACGAAGATGGTGAAGGGAAGTCGCATGAGGAGTGGCTGAGGTCACTTGCTCTGTTCAGCCTGGAGAAGAGGAGATTAAGGGGAGATCTCATTGCAGTCTTGAACTTCCTCATAAGGAGGAGGCAGACGCTGAACTCTTCACTGTGGTGGCCAGTAACAAGACCCAAGGGAATAGCATGAAGTTATGCCAGGGGAGGTTTAGGTTGGATATTAAAAAAGGGTTCTGTAGCCAAAAGGTGGTTGGGTGCTGAACAGGCTCCCCATGGAAGTGGTCACAGCAACAAGCTATGTTCAGAGCTCAAGACAGCATTTTGACACTACCCTCAGGCACATGGTATGACTCTAAGGGATGATCCTGTTCAGGGCTAAAAGTTGGACTCAATGATTCTTATGGGTCCCTACCAACTCAGTATATTCTTTGATTCTGTGAATGACAGTAATTCTTATTCTAACCTTTGGTTTTGCTTAAAATATCATCTACAACTACAACTGAAAAGTTTGTGCATATTGGAGTTCACTGTAGAGCAGAATTCTTCAGGGCCTTCTGAATAACTATATTCCTTCGAACTCAGTGATGTCCATTGAGATGCGAAGTATAGTTAAAAGTATAACATACACTTGTCTAAACTATAAAATAACCTACAAGATTCTATTTTTTCTCCAAACTGAATCTCTTGTATACCACCACAAAGCTGTTTTCTTCTCTTCAAGTTTGAGATTTTTTTTTTTTTTTTTTTTTTTTGGTGGTGATGGTGATTATGTGGTAGTGGCAACTTTTTTGTCCAGGAATCAAGGTTTCCATCTAGAGATGTAGAACAGTAGAGTCCAAGACTACCATTATCCTGTGTTCATGCTTCAAGGAACTAAGGTGGCTCAGGTATTTTAGGACTCACCTTCTCCAATATTTTCAGAGGACCATTTGGCTGCTTCTCTTTCTAAATTCATTGTTGAACTAAATTATGGTTATGAACATCTTCAGAAAAAAAAAAAAGAAACTTAAAACTCAGGTTTTGAGGGGGTCAATGCCCACCCTTTAGCACTGCCTCATTTTTAAGATATCCACTACTCACACATTAGAGTGGTTTGATGCCTCCCTCAGAAGCAGGAGGACAGGAGAATGGATGGATAAGCAAACACCTACCCTCCTTGTTCACAGCCAGCTGGCTCAGTCCCTAGACTGAATTTTTCAGGAGTGAACCAGTAACTGTTCTCCACAGGGAAATAGTGGGTATGTGTGCATTCTTCCTGTTTCTCCTCCACCTGTGAATATACTCTAAACTTTTGGCACGTCTGTAGCTACAACATAAAGAACTAAAGATAGTGATATTTGCACTAGCTTTACCTGCCTTGTATAGTTTGACCCAAACTTCCAACATTTTAGGAGGCCGGAGCACATGCTATTTCAGAACAAGAACAGACTTTATGAAGGTGGATGCTTACCTTATCACACAGAATAGGTAGGGTTGGAAGGGACCTCTCGTGATCATCTGGTCCAGCCCCCTTGCCAAAGGAAAAGTCACCTAGAGCAGATTACACAGGAACACGTCCAGATGGATTTTAAATATCTCCAGAGAGGGACACTCCACAACCACCCTGCACAGCCTGTTCCAGAAGTTATTCCCTGTTCCAACAAGTAAGTTCTTCCTGATGTTGAGGCGGAACTTCCTGTGGTTTAGTTTATGGCCATTACTCCTTGTCCTGACACTGAGCACCACTGAAAAGAATCTGGCACCATCCTTTTGGCACCCATCTTTGAGATATTTGTGTATATTTGTGTGCATTGAGAAGATCTCTCCTCAGTCTTCTCTAGACTGAACAGGCACAGCCCTCACAGTCTCTCTTCATAAGAGTGATGCTCCAGACCCCTAATCACATTATTGTCCCCCCTCCCTAGACCTGCTGGGCATGCTGCTTTTGATGTAGCCCAGGACACAGCTGGCTTTCTGTGCTGCAAGCACACATTGCTGGGTCATGTCCAACCGCTCATCCATCAGAACCCCTAAGCCCTTCTTGGCAGGGCTGCTCTCAGTCTGTTCATTCTCCAGCCTGTATTGATACTGCGTATTGCCCCTACCCAGGTGCAGCACCTTGTACTTCATCTTGTTAAACCTCGTGAGATTCCCATGGGCTCGCTTTTCCAGTTTGTCCAGGTCCCTTTGGATGGCATGTCATCCTTCAAGTGTACCTGTGTCTCTCTTGTACCATTGAGCCCAGAACTGAACACTGTGCTACTGGTTTCACACAAGTATTTTTGCAGTACTAGACCAACGTATGCAAATATGACAAGTTTTCTCCCTATAATTTCTGACTTTCCTATTGTGAATGCCACTTGCAATTTTCTAGTTTACCTTACTGTCTTACCCTTTTACACAGTCATTTAGCATTTGGGCCAAACTACTGTAACAAGTTCTAATTGACACTGCGCACCTCACAGTATCTGTCACCGAGGGTTTATTTTTGGGTTTTCTTAAAGATAAATCTCTCTCCTTGCATTAAGCAGAACACAGAGAGTTTTCCATTACAGTTTTCTCTAGCAAAACAGTGAGAGGTTTGTTATCTTTGCTGTTGCTCTTAAGCGCAGTGACATTTTACAGAAAACTGTGCTGTGCATAAGAACATCAGGGAGAGATCAGGGTCTTCTCAAAAAACCCACAAAAATCCAAACCAAACACAAACTAAACAACCAACAAAAAAAACCAAAACCAACAAAATCAACCAAACCAACCAAGCAAAACCAACTCCTCCCAAAAAAAACCAAAAAAACCCAACAAAAACCTCACACACAGTAAAAAGAATAGCTGAGAAAACAAAAACAATCAGATACTGTGTAATAGCTAATTGAAATGCTGCTTCATTTTACAATTCTCTGGTGAGGTGCACTATAACACAGTGACTGAACTAACTTCACGTAATGAGACTACCTCTATTAATCTACTTATAAGGAAGCTGTTCATTAATTAGGGTGGACAGAGCAATCACAGGGTTGCTGAACAAAAGCAATACCAATTCATGTTGTTGACAAGTATCTAATTAGGAATTAATGGCAGAAAACTGTCCAAATATATAAGCTCCATCTATCAGAGAAGCACATGGCACAGGTGTACATAATGAGAGACTAGCACATCCATCTTCAAAATAGATTCAGGAATCTGTTTAAAAAGCATTAACCCTTCATTACACAAGTAGTTTAAAGCAGGTTCCTTGTAAAACTATCTCATTACTTCTGTTGTGAGTCCTTTGTAAACATCCAGATTTTTAGCTACTTAGAGATTAACATTCCAACACCCACCAAAGAATTAAAGAAAAAACCAAATAAACAAAGCACAACCAGGCAACCACAACTCAAACCAAACAAAAGCACAAAGCCCACCCAAACACATCAACCCATATTACCCGGGAGCTGATGAGCAGTTTGACCAAAGCCTGTCTGGAAAGATTTTTAGAACTTCCCAATGTTTCTCTGTGCAATAAAGACAATATAGTCCAACCCAAGTTATTTAGGAGACATCCTTCCACCTCAGAACAGCATGTTATGAAAAAATTATTTATTCAAGGCTAACATAGCTAGTTGTGCATGTGCTTAAATGTCTGGATTTATTCGGGTTTGGTTTTGTTTAAACTTTCAGAAAGTTGAATATCTGACAGTGGTGTTTTCTGTCATCGTCTCAAGCAGGGTACAACAAATATTTCACAAACAGTTTATTCATCTGGAAATGTTGATACACTTAAAAGATTGCAAGACCAAGGGCTTGATAAGCAAGCATATTGCAGTGCATATCTTACCTCCTCAACAGTTTTTTATTTTTTAATAATAAACAACATTTATTAATCCCATATCTCCTCACACACCATGTGAAACTAAGCAATTAGTGCAACATCTTTCATAAGATATGTTAATAAACCCCAGCATCTCTGTGTGCGCTTTGGGAGAAATTCAATAAACAAAAGGACTAAAACTTCCAAAGAACATTTGAGAAATTCATGTCTGAGGCAATTTGTCTTCCCTCTCAAAAACTCTTAAATATGTCTTTTATTTGTGATATCCTAGAGAAGGAGGAAGACCTGACCTGACCTCTTTGTATGTCTGTGTTCTGGGAGTGTCACTGGGTCAAACTGCTCACCATTGGGGATCAGAAATGTATACTTATTCCCCTGAGTTATGTTAGGCTTCTCAAAACAGGCCTTTGGACTAGGCAATATTTTCTGGCTGTATTTTACATGCAAATGTTTGGATGCTCTGGCCCAGAAGTTTTCTTCAGTTTGGTGCTCTAGTTTTCTAGGTTGAACAAGAAAGGGTTTGTTTCTTTTTTTTAGACTATCTAGTAGATATCCATCTTCTAATCCTCAGCTTTCCAGAATGTGTTTCTGCTAGTACAATAGACTCTTCCAACAGGCAGAAGCAGCCTCTACCATAATGGAAGGCCAGTGCCCAGGTCAGACCCTGAAAGTGCCAGGCAGGTAACCCACACTCTTGCTTTGGAGGCACAGACAGACTCCAGCTCCATCCCACACAGCACACAGCTGCTGTAGCACTCACTTGGCTATTCCTGGACCCTTAGCTGAGGTGCTGGCTCTTCCTCTATCTGAAGGAAAAAGCTGGCAAGCCAGTGTCTTGGTTTCAGCTGAAGTAAAGGTAATTTTCTTCTTTGTATCTGGTACAGTGCTGTGTTATGGATTCAGTATGAGAATAATGTTAATCGCACACTGATGTTTTAGTTGTTGCTAGGTAGTGCTTCCTCTGAATCAAGGTATTTTCAGTTTCCCATGCTCAGCCAAGACACCAGGAGGGAGCATGATCTGGACAAGTGACCTGAAATGACCAAAAGGATATTCCATACCATAGAATGTCATTCTCACTATATAAACTGTGGGAAATTGGCTGGGAGCCACAGATTGTTGCTCAGGGACAGGTTGGGCATTGGTCAATGGGTGGTGAGTAATCATACTGTGCATCACTTTTTTCTCTTGGGTTTTTTTTCCCTCTCTCACTTTCCTCACAATTATTATCATTATCAGTATTATTATTTTATTTCTATTATTAAACTGTTATCACAACCCACAAGGAGTGCCTTTACTTTCCAATTCTCCTCTTCACTAAGGAGGAGGGGAAGAGATTGTGTGGTACTTGACTGATAGCTGGCTTTAAACCACACCTAGAGGCCAAACCACTCTGCAGTTAGCTGAGTACCACTTACACTGTAACTGAAATGCAGATTTTGCTTTTTACCTTCCTTGTTTGCAGAAACATGTAATAGGAAGACACTCAGCATTCTGGCACTGTTGATTACAAATTCTTAAATCAAGGCCGGTAAGTTAGTCCACCTTTCCTTGTTTTGCACATCTTTTGCAGGCTACAGAATGTGATGACCTCCTGTCCTGGCACTGCAATACTTGGTTGTGAGAGAACCAATACAGACTTGTCTCCTGCTATTTGAAATTGAGCAGAGAAAGAAACCTGTTTTTTTCTTACTGCTGTGGCCCACACTGCTTCATCCTTGAAATTAAAAGTGAGGGATGAAGCAGAGGGAAAACACCACCACTGTGAATGTTGTCTCACCAATTTACTTTTTGTATTAAATGTGAATATTTCCCTCTGTTTAAGTACCATACAGTTTTACTTCATCATTTGCAGTCAACTATGATGCTAGAAGGTAATGATTCCTTACCGTAAATTAGATCCTATTGTATGAGTTGTTTCAGATTGGTATCTTGACATTGAGACAACGTTATATTTTTAGAAGTAGACAGTAAACTTGGTCTTTCACTTTGGAAACCGTAAGCAAAATTTTGCTTTTTCAAAATGCAGACATTCATGAATGGCTAAACCAATCAATTTCCCCATGGACATGCATCATTTATCAAATAACCTGGAGAATCTGATCCTACAATCCGTGTCATACAACAGTCCCATTGAGGCCAGTAAGGTCATTCTCAGAGCTACAGGATCAGGCCTTTGTGTTTGCTAGCAAAAAAAGCAAGCAAACAACTATTTTGCAGACTATACTGAATCCACTCTTTTGAAATATCCTGAGTTTCAAACAGTGACCTTTGGATAAGCCCTCACTGCTGATCTGTCCTGACAATTTGGCAATAACCTCCAATCTCAACATTTCAGAATTGCAAGTAGAAATTGAGAAGATGATCTGTCTCTCTACAGTATGAGAGTACGGTATATTTATCTCAGAGAAGCAGCTCATCTTTAGAAAAAAGCACATCTAGGAACAGCTAAAAAAGGGGTAGAGAAATAAGAAAAAGAAAGGAGATGACATTGAAAGGTAATGGACAACACAAGAAAGAGAGCATGAGTTGCAATCAGATACAAGAGCAGTGGTGCTGCCTCAATTGTTTATTGTTGTGTACATACCACGGACAGGGGTGAAAGCAGAAAAGTACATGGTTATCTGTTCCTGTGACTAAGCAGTCTGACACCACACTGGCAGCTGCTATTATCAGGAGCATTGGTAATCAAGCAAATTTTCATGTGCATGCATGTTCTGATGTAATCCCCTGCATCTGTTTATACTGGAGTACTTGCATAAATTACGTTGGTTTGTAATACAAATAGAATTTGGGATAACTATTTTCTTTCCCGTTAAATCTTTAAGTACTTCTGAAAATGCTAACAGGGAATTGCATCATTAACAACTATCAAGGCAGCTTATATTTTACTGAATTAACATCTCCAGATGACATAGCACTGGTCTTAAACAAAGACCAGTAAGGTAAACATGGTTAGATTTACAGAGCTTTCTTCAGAGAAAAAGTAAGTCAATTTTCCATACAGGCAATGAAGACATAAGGGCATTTCAAGAGTACTCCAGAGTCCTTCAGTCACTGCCTGTGGAGCACATCTTCTGAAAGGCCCTAGAGGTCATGAAGGACAGCAAGCTGAATGCAAGCCAGCAGCATGCCCTGGCAGTGTGGAAGGTTATATAGCAATCATATATTATCAGAGGCACAGTCAGCAGATCAAGAGAGGGGATGGTCCCTCTTGGATAAGTATTTTCTTATATTGTGTTTAGAATATTGTGCACAGATTTTGGGTTCCCCAACAAAGGAAAGACATTGTTAAACTGAATGAGTTCAGCAGAGGACCACTACGTTAGTCAGAGCTAAAACACCTGCCCTCTAAAGACAGGCTGAAGGACCAAGGCCTGTTTAATCTGAAGAAAAGACAGCTCCAAGCACATCTAACAGCAGAACCTCAGTACCTATGAGGTTACCCAGTAAATAGAGGCATGCTTACCACAGCAGTGCACAGAGAAAAGACACTGGGCATAAAGAGAATGAGAGGAACAGACAGAATACAAAGAGAAACTTTTCACCCCAAGAACAGCTGTACACTGATTCAGATTGGCAAGGGAGGCTGTGCAGGATATATCTTGAGGTTTTCAAGACCAGAAATACCAGAGTAATATGATCTGATCACACAGCTGACTCTGCTTGAGAAGAAGGATAGACCAGAGATCTGCTGAAGTCCCTCCCAACCTCAATTATTCCATCCTACAATCCACTTTGTCTGCAGTCCCTGCTCCCAATGCAGTCTTTTGCTGTATATGTCCATGAAGCAGAAACCAACCTTGAAAGACAGCTGTTCTCCAGCATATCATCCTCACAGCAGCTCCACTTCCACGCAGTTGTCCCACTGCTTACTCAGCTGAGGTCTGCTCAAGCTGGTAACTCATCTTCCTTCGGGTGCACAGCCAGGTCTCTAGCCTGGTAACAGGGGCAGCATATTGAAGCTCAGAGCTGTGGATCTCAGAAGAGAAGGGGCTTAGGTCCAGGTCTCCTGCTTTCCAGAGAAGAGAAGGACAGAAATAGCAGCAACACCACTGACTGCTGTAGTGCTGAGTATGAGCTGGACATAAAGCTACCTGTTTCTCCAGCAAAACTAAGAGACTGACTGGATTTCAGGTCTGCCTCAAAAGCAAACTGACTACTAATGAACAAGAATATCCAAGCCTGGAGTACAAGCTTTCTTCAACAGCTGAAGGGAAGGCTCTGTTGGATTTGAGGGGTCACCACTGTTAAATGGCACCATGCATGGGCAGACTGAAGAGTTTTCTTGGCTGTGGAAGACAAGATTTCACCTAAAATGGACTCATGCCCCTTTGTGGGCAATCCATAGCTTTCAGTGATTTGGGCTGGGGGAGTTGTCAAAATTTAGTGCTTATGGCACAGCAGAGCTTTCAGAAGAAAGAAAAATCTCATACTTATATTTAGCAAGTGAGCAATGAAGCAAAATGGCATAGCAAATGCTGACGGTAGTGGTGAGGCTGTGGGGGTGGGAGGGAGGCGTGAAAACTGGCAAGAGCTTCAGAAGAGCGAGTTTTGGTATTTCAATTTAAGAGGTAAAGACTAGATACTCTACAGCAGGTACTGAAATTCCAGTGCTGTAGAAATTTAAACATCATCTGAGCTTTCTCCCATCTCCCACCCCTCTGTCTTGTTTAAAAAATATTTACAAGGGGGTGAAAGGCAACCTTTAGATGTGTGACCATAGCTGTGTGCCAATGGTTTCTATAAATAGGGGTTTGCTGAAGCACTAAACTATGTTTTGCTGCAGTATGGCATTATGGCTTCTGCTCAATAAAAGCTGTTCCCATTCTCATTTCAGACCCCTGCTAGTGTTGGCATCTGGCTCTCAACTACACGACTTTTTTGCCCTCCATCATCGGAACAGAGGAAATTCCAGCTTTGTCTTCAAAAAAAAAAATTTGGTTTTATAGCTCAGACCTACCTAATGAACAATACAAAATTCATTTAAAAAGTCTGATGATTCCAGACTATATTTTGGAATAAAAATGATTTTGTGCTTAGTCATCATTCATTTTGTGGTTTTGTCTGGGTCTGTTCAGAGTTCTCTGGTGCATAATTTAGACAGTATAGACAATTTGCATTTTATTTCCCCTCCTACCTTTTCTCAACTTACTCTCCCTTTTTTCAACAGTCCTGACACCTGCAGGTGTGTCATAGGCCCATTTGAAACACAATTGCTGTGGGGAACTAGCATGAATAAATTTATATGCACAGTTCTTCAGTGATAGCAGGAAGCTTGCAAAAAGTGTGGGTTTTTTATTCCCACAAAATCGTATACCTTTTACACCTTGTCCATACTATAGAGAGGCAAGTCCAGTTCACATTATAAAGAGAGAAACTTGGTTAACCTAAATGTAAGAAAGGGATATGTACTGGAATAATAATTTTTATTTTATACCAGTAAACTCAAAACAAAATGGTTGAAACTTCTAAAAAGGTCTGTAGCTACAATTATGTATAGAATCAGTAGCCAGGAAATATTGTTTTGCCTGCTTACATCATCATCTTCCTCCACTGAGAAAACAAATGAAGCCAATAAAACATGCAAGCATAAGACTTTCAAAAAACTCCGTTTTCTTCCTCCAGTTCTTCTCTTCCCCTTTACCGTTACTAACTACTCTCTTTTTCCCTTGTATTTTTCTCCTTTTAAAAGCAGATAACTTGTTTATGTACTTATCTTAGATTTATTTTATCTGTACAAAGAAAAAAAAACAAAACCAAACAATTTTTTTCATGCACTTTGTTATTGAACTTCTTCAATTCACACATTGCAGGTTCACAAGGCCTAAGGTGATTGCCATGCAGATTAGTTCAGACTAAATAGTATTGTGTGGTTCTGGATGTGCCCACCCATGAAATAACCTCATGCCTGACCTAGCAGCAAAAATTGCTTCCAAATTCTATTTGTCTAAAGACCTTCCTGCTTTAGCATCTATGCCGACTTGCTTTGGTAGTTTGGAGAACAGCCAAGAGGGAGATCAGTTTGAATGAAGTTTTTTTAAATGATCTTCCCAAAAGCATCTGTTTCAAACATGCCTGGAAAGAAGCTGTTGGGCTAGATGAACCTCTGGTCTGACCCAGTGTGGCTGTTCTGCATCCTTTGAGAGCAAAGGTTCTGTAACATTTAAAGGAATTGCAGCTAAATAGTTCATTCCAAAAAGTGTTGAGATACATGTTTGAATCATGTTGTGAAAGACAAGGTGTTGGAAAACCTGCTCAAGAACTGATAAATATGTTGTGGATAGACATGTTCAAGAAGCAACAAAAACAAACAGAAAGCAGTTGTAAGCAAGTGGTGGAGATTTGTTAATCCAAAAGTTTCAGATTTAATCACTGAGAGTAGTTTTATTTTTTAGTCTTTAATATTTCCTTTCTTCCAGTTTTTTTTAAATAAAAACCTATTCTAATAAGCAACACCATTTTGAAAATAAAAACAAAGTTTTAAATATACCTATATCTTTCAGATTTGTTCATGTTATTTTAATCTAGTAGCAAAGATTTAGAGAAAAAAATATAATCTGAAAGAAGAGGAAATCATGAAAACAAACCCCAAAAGAGAAACAGCTATACTAATTCAACTTTGGAATAAAATTTTTCTTAGCTGTGAGAATAATTAGACATTGAGAGAGCTTATCTGGTAGGTGGTAGACTCAACAGAGACTGGAGCTTTTAAAGATTAAATATTTAAAGAGAAAACTCAATCTAATGTAGGAAAGAAAAAACCCTGAGGTCCATAACATAAAAAAACCCCAACAAAGAGTAGATGACCAGAATAGTCTCTTGTGACCATAAAAATCTCTACGTAGAGATAACACTATATATTTCCTCCTCCAGTAACCGTACAGGGGACAGTTTCAGACACCTTGGAGGCAGCAGGAAAAAAAGGCTCTCCTTTCTCCTGAGCTTGGATCATGTTGTCAGACAGGAGCTCTCAGCCTCCATAAACCTCCAGAGCGATCTACACTTGCTTCAAGCATCCATGTACAGGGAGCAGAAAAGGCTGCTCACCCAATTTGTGTCACTGGGTGGACATACACCAGAACTTTCATGTGGCACTTTCCTCTCAAGAAAACTAGCTGGCTGAAGGCTGGATTGGGCACCGTAGTCTCTAACTGAAGGGTATGTTGTGTTTTGGTTTGGTTTTTTTGGTTTGGTTTTTTTTGTTGTTGTTGTTGTTTTGTTGTTTGTTGGGGTTTTTTAAGCAGACTCCAGCACAATTCTCCCTCTCACACAAACTGCATATGACATTTCACCAACTTCCCTGCTGTTTCGGGAGTCCTGAGCACTGGGAACAGCTGGGAACAGTCACTCTTGCTCTCTGCCTGCAAGTTTATTTTGCAGGGACCAAACCGTATCAGGCTAATGAAAGATCCACTGGGCATAGGTTAGGTCATTTGAGGGAAACTTAAAGCTCAGAAGCAGTCAGGCAAGCCAACAGATAGGTTTTTGTAATTTAAGACCTGAAAAACCTTTTTAAGCTGCAGGTTTGCTTTTCACTGTAGCTTCCCTACAAAGCACTAGCAGAACAACAGCAGCAAGGCACAGTGCTATTCTTATGAATCATTCCCCTGTTCTGCTGCATCTCTATTTGTGTTTAATGTCTGACATTAAGGGCTTTACAGAGTGTCTAGAATCACAGAGCAAATGACAATAATGTCTTATCAAATAGTCTCCCAACTATATAAATAACACTTCATACAAGTCTTCCCATAGCATACATTTACATAACTTTTTTTAAAGCCCACGAAAATTTACCTGCCTCACACTGTTCTTCAAAACAATAAAAATCTATTCAAGACTCTTGAATGACTGTGTAAAAGATTAACATGCTGTGAAGCAACTGTTCTCTTGGAGCTACTGGGGACCTAAAGATATTTTTATCCTTTTAGAGCAGTGGATTTTTTTCTTGTTGCTTGGAGAAGGGCCATTGTCAAGTACAGGTTTTGCTTTCATCACAGATGAGGCCAGCAGTCAACCCAAGCTCCACTTTCTTTTCAAACCCTATCCCTCAGCATATGCCCCCAAGCAAGCACAGAGTTTGGGAAAGCTTGTGTGGCTATCAGGGAGCACAACTGACACACCTTTCATTTCACTAAGGGCTGACTAGATACAGCAAAACACTTGTGTCAGTGGTGACAGAAAGCTCCCTAAAACTGAAACTGGTTATCTTGCTCCAGTTGTAACAAGTGTTAAAGGATAATTCTAATTTAACCATCTTTGACACTGGAACATCTTGTTGCCTCAAAGTTCAGGTTTACATGTGCCTTAGTTTTTGTAGCTCTTCTAGGCCATATTGTTGCTGGAGCACTGGCCAGTCTTTCCACAGCAAGATGAAGTCCAGTACAAGTCAGATCACGTCACTATTTTGGCCTCAGCGATCTCACACCAGAGTTCTTCGACACTGTCCTTGGCAAGAAGCCCACAAAGAAGTTCCCATGACAAAACATCTAGATATGTGAGGTGGGGAAGGGGGGTGTTGTTGGCCATGCCAGCCAAACTCCCTCCTCTGGGAAGCTGCTGCTCTCTCATTCAAAATTTTAAAGAACCAGGTGTCAATAAATTTGATCTCATACCCTCCAAGGACTAGACAACTCTTCATAGTAAAACTATAACATGCTTTTGCCCAACACTTTGTTTTAAGCATCCAATTACCAAACTCAATGATCACCACAAACTTTTAAAAAAAAAATAAAAGTCACAGACCTTGAAGTACTTTGTCCAATTTGAACTCAAGTCTGCATACTCACATAGCAGCTCTACAGATGCAAACCACTCTTTGTCTTCCTTTCAAAGCAACAAGCACCATGGCTGCCCAGAGAATAAAATTTCCCCTAAGCTCTTATTTAAAAGAAGAAGCAGAAAAAACCCCATCAAGTCACCTGGCAGATGTAAATGATGTTCTCTGCTGCACCAGTAAGTCATGTTTTGCTGTCAGCCATACAGCAAGAGTGGGGCAGCTCCAGCAGATCAGGGCCTACTAGTTTGTATTGTACCTACCTCCACCCCTTCATATCCCTTGGTGGCATGGAGAATATGGGAAAGTTTTAGTCACCTCTAGCCTCCTGCAGTTGAGTTTCAGTTTTTAGGAAAGTGATACCCAGAAGACAGTTACTAATCAGTTTTTAACCAGAATACATGAACTAAGAATAGAATCACCAGCAATCTTCTTCTAACTAACTTCTTTCTAATGACCCATAGCAGCTAGAACTTGCACACTTATGTAGCTTCCCCAAGAAATATATTCAGCTATTTTACAACTCTCAGCATTGGTCTGTCACTGAAAAACATGGAGTATAAAACAATTCTCGATGGGTTTTCATTTTTATGCAATATAAACATTCCCACCTTCCTAAACCTGGACGGATCAAGCTAAAAATTCTCTTTGGCTTCTAATTTAGGTATTCACTCAGTTGCTCTTCGTCACCTCAGAAACTGGCCCAGAGTCTGGATAAAGTTTCAGTTTAATCTTTTTTTCTACTGTAACCAGTAATGTGATGTTAGTGGCTCACCAGAGGATGGTTTCATTTGGTGCATCTTTCATCCATCCTCAAAGGGCTCCTACTGAGAATTGTCCCACTTGCTGCTATGAATTGGGTCCTTTCATTATTCCTTTGGTGATTTTTGAATGGCCACAGCCTGGTTCTCTGAATGGTCTTGAACTGGTCAGGAGTTTTCGTTCCTCTTTTTGTTACCTCCCTGAAATCACCAGGGCTCTGCCACCACTGCACAGCCTCCTCAGAGTAACACCCATTAAAACTCTGCAGCTTATTGTGAACTTGGTAGATCAGAAGCATTAGGTCAAAGATTAGAACAGACATAGAATTTCAAACAGTGATGTTAACCTCAAAAGTTAGAGACTGCCCTTTCCAGGCCATCTGAGTCACTTCCAATAGCTGTGACAGCCACATCTCTCTGCCACTTTGCAGGGAAAAGCAGAGAGGCAACACTCTTAACACACAAGTGCACAGTTTTTACACCCTCTTCTCTGGCTGACCACTAATC
Source organism: Corapipo altera (assembly GCF_003945725.1). NCBI lineage: Eukaryota > Metazoa > Chordata > Aves > Passeriformes > Pipridae > Corapipo > Corapipo altera. The sequence continues at coordinate 883,812 of NW_020884903.1, forward strand.
TCCCAGCCAGATGCACCCACTAACATTTGTGGTTTACTGAATATCTATCTGTTAAAGGGAGATGCTGAAAGTCCTGAAAGTAACATGTCAGCCAGAATTTTCACTTCTACCCTACTACCTCTTTCAGATACCAATCTCTGTTGGACAAAGACTTCTGTTTTGCAAGAGTTTGTGAGAATTTCTGACAACCTTCCGAGATCAAGGATTAAAATAAGCAAATTGGAGTCCTCTTGTACAAATCATTCAAGCCAGAACATAAGAAATAATTAGTAATTAAGAGTTGCAATATAAGTTTTTCTGCAGTGATCCAAGTTAGCAAGGTCACGAAGAGAAACAAAATGCGCAATCAGCTATTTCCCACTAGACTAAAGCATAATAACTCACTCGAGGTAATTGTGTAACTCACTCCACATAAGTTGGGTCCAGAAAAAGCTACTTTCTCTCACAGATATCTAGGTTCAAGTGCTTGAGCCAACAGTAGGTGAAGATGTGGCCAAGACTTTTCTAATCACAAATCCAATTTGAATGCTGGTACATATTCTCATTTAACACATGAAGTCAGTCAACACCCTTGCAAACACGTTTCCTAGGTTTGCTCTATCTTATAATTAGCACTAGCTGATGAAGAATCTTCAAAAAAGCTTTTTCTATAAATGTTATATCTTACTTCAAATTCAGATCCCACAACTTGTGGTCTACTTATTGGCTTATACAAACAAAATAGAGTAATTAAAGCCTAGGCTAATAGCATTTCATATTTACTCCTATACCAAATTCTTACACTGATTTCTAGAACACATCTACTAAACAGTTCAGACCATTGCATGACTAGGGATTGGATAGTCTTGATTTATCATACAAATAGCCAAGATGTTCAGACACTCAGCAAGTCTGGGCCCAGAGCCTAATATTAATAATCTTTTAGCTTATGCCAAATGAGCCATATCTTCTCTACAAAAATATTTTCCTGTAAACCAGTCACAGGAAATAGCCAACACAGCCAACTAGGGACTCAGCATCATCAGATGGGGTATTATTTGCTTGAAAGTTTAACAAAGAGTCTACAAATCCAATGTGAAGATGTCCAACTGTGTTTGCAGTCATGGGGACTAGTTAATCCTTGGTAAAATCCAGCTGGAAAAATTTGTAAGGCCTGTGCAATGATGATCTAAACTCCACTTCTGACTGGATCTTCCTATTCATTGTTTCCACTGGCAAGATCTTCTAAATATCTGCCTGCTGTTGTATTTGCAACACCATCTTCAGTGTGTTTGCTTTGCTCTGGGTGCACAGCCACCAGTCCCTGTACAGTTCCCTCTACTCCTCCACACTCCCTGCTCCTTGTCCCACTTACTTGCTGCTTAAAGCTGAGATGGGAAAGGTGTGTCACCAACATATTCACTTAAGAAGTTCCTTAACTATTCTTCTGTGATACAACTCAAGCCTCAATTTTCTCCCATTCCTCCTTTCTGGCCCTATACCAACCCAATTCTTTCTTTCTGCTCTCTGCTCTTTTCCACTGCTTATTGCACTTCAGAACTGCTCCTTACTGCTCACACTCCCACTGCAACCCACTGGAATTTAGCTACTTCATCCCAGCTAAGCATTAGCTAAATATAGTGGGGTTGGGGGGGAAATCCAAAAAACAAACCACAAATCAATCTCTATTCTGTACACAGTCACAACAGGTCCTCAGCCACAAAGTTCTCAAGATGCATGTAGTCATGTACACAATTGATGAGTGTGTAGAGAATGGAAGGGGAGATACAGTGACTATTGCTGCCTGCAGGCAGAATATTCCAAGAATTCAGGATGTGTTCATAAATTAACAAATATCCTGGGATATATAAATCGATTTTTTCTCCCTCAGGTATTTAGCAAACCCCGTCAAAAGCAAAACCCTTGCTTTACTTTTGAAGGCCACCAGCTGACAGATTTAAATCCCTGCATCAAGTCACAATCACAGAATCATCTTAAAGAGATTGATAGCCCATCAATTAAAAAAACAACAACAACAAACAACCAAATGCCACAAAACTCACACACTCTCAAAAAATCCACACACAAACAAAATTCCTCCCCATACATTTTTCCCTTAGCTTTGTCTTCAGCTAACACGGTGCTGTCATTTCTTGACTTAACTGAAGTCATTGCAAGCATAGGAAATCTGGGGAGTAAGATATTAACTTGAAAAATTAAGAACTAGGAAAATGGTAAGTAACCAAGAAAAATGTCTTGGAATGAAAAGTGCTATGTAGCTCTCATTGTAAGTGTAGTGTCTGAGTATCATTCCATTTACCATTGCCTTAACAAACAAAGACTTTACTGTACCTAAACCCAAGTGATAAGATGTAAAAAAGAGAAAGGTTAACACAACATTAATTCTTACTCAGTATTAATTCTTAGTATGTATCCTGCTGGGGAAGACTTTTAAAATAGAAAGTTAACATCTCTGTGGTTTTCTTCTGCTGCACTTGTGAACTAGAAAGTAGGATTTATTCTCCTACAAGGAAACACAATTGCCTCCATCAATCTCAGGTGCATTAGCAGGGAAAACAAATGTTTTCAAATGGGGAAAAAAACCCCCAATGACATAAATATAAATGAATCAGTAAAATTGCATAATCAGATGCATCAATGGCCTTTTTTACAATTACAGACAGTGCCCTGGAGGGCAGTCACATCAAAGTAAATAATTTTTTTTTAATGTCATATGGGTTATATATTGCTAGTTGGAGTGAGAACGGTAGTCTAAGATGAAAGTCAATACAGAATTTAAGCTTTTTAAGCTGCTCTTTCATGTCTACTTGAGCTGTATATAATCAGGGACATCCATCTTAGAAAAACATTTTCCAACACATTGAGATTACTGCTGCCTGGAAATTTTTTCAATCCCATTTCACTTATAGCTTCTGACAATGTTAGTGACAGCCATGTCACAAAGCATTAGGTAAAATTGTGAGAATTAATTACATGCTATTTGTTTAACTTCTCTTGTCATCCATCTCTGCTTCTTCTATTTGAAAATTCATTCGCTTACCTAAATCATCTTCCCCTCACTCGCACTGTGTGTTACCCAGTTCCACTTTTGCATTGAGCACCTATGTCTTTTTCTTCAAGAAAGGAACAAATGGAAAATGCTTAAAGTGTTTATACTCCATTAAAACTTAATTCTGCTTTTAATCCCAGACGAGAGTGTTGATAGATTCATTCATATTAAATAGAACTTGAGTCTCTGTGGCCCCTTTCTCCCTAATGAGGCTAGAACAGAAAGAGGATGCTACTCATTGCGAGCAGGAATATCACTTTCTGGTCTCACTATTTAATTCTGTTTATTATCGGTGCTCAAAACTGTATGTTATCCTATAGCTCCCATTTTAACTTCCATTAACTACATTGTCACAGTTCACAGAACAGAACTGGAGCAATTGCTATGAGGGACACAGTTATTTAAGAGGGAAAAGGTAGATGAGAAATGCTATGCTCCCCAGTTGTTAGAACATAGCTGTTTGGCTCAAATATTCCTTTTACCATGCCGGGCTATTTTTAGGACCCATACAGGTCCAACACGTACCTCAAGACAAGCTATAACACTAGCATGCTTGGAAATATCTGTTAATGTGATTTGCTACTAATAAGGTTCCTGAAAACAAACTGCAAGCAGAACATCATTGAAATATTGTCAGTATACCAGGTACATGTAAAAAAAAATAACAACAATAAACCCCAAAAAAACAACAAAACAAAATAAAACCACCCAAGCCCATACCAGCACACCTCAACTCTGCTAATTGTTTCTATTTATCAAAGCAATCCAGTCCCAATGAGACTAAAGTAGAAACAAATATTCAGCCAAATCAGACTGTTTTGCAGACTTAAAAGTAACATTTAATACCTTTATGCACCAAGTTTTCTTTCTAATCATTGCAATTCTTTGAAGACATAATATAACTTTGCAGAAAGCCTTGTTCTCTAAATCCCTGCAATGCCAAATCCTTCCCTTCACACCTGGGAGGGGTAAGGGAGGGGAGTCACCAGGGAAAGAATATTTTTCCTGCTATAGCACAGCTGTACTCAAAGTGAACCTACATTTGACAACGCTCACTTTCTCAGCTCAGCCCCTGGAGTTTTTTCTCTGGGGTCACTGCTGTCCCTTGAGCAGGCAGTGGCATGGTCAGCTGCCAGAGGCGCCACCAGACAAGCACTATTCTCTTCTCACAGTTTGCTGCTATCCTCATATAAAAGAAGTTGTTTCCCATGTTAACAACACTACACTGACAATGAAGACAGCTTCTTACCCGCCAGTCAGGCAGCTGCTCCCACTCCCATGGAGCTGCAGATTGGCAGAGCCTGCCTGCCTCCACTGACCTCAGTGCCACTCTGTCTACCACGGCTCACTCCACAATGGACAGTGCTGCCCATCTTCTGCAAAGGTCTTTTGGCTTTCTGCATCCCTCGGGACAGGGGGATAATGTGTGTTTATTTTGGCATCTTTGTCACCCCTGCACTTGCACCAGCCCTCTGGCAGATCCCCAACCGTATTTCCTTCAGCCCAAGAGGAGTACGTGACGCAGCAGAAAAGGCAGTGTATTCTACTGAGGACAAAAGGGATTTGGAGTGACCAGACTTTGACTGCCACAAAGCTTTTCTTACAGTAAGGCTTTTCTAGGAACACACTTTTGCTTTCCAGCAAAACTGCTCAGTCTAGCAGAGGTCTGATTAAGCCAGCAACCCTTGTGATTGTGTCAGCTTCTGCTATGCTGCCCCGTGGTATCAAATTTACTGGGCAGGATTTGACTATGCTTTGCTGCCTGGCAGACATGTGTGAGAAACAGGCACTTCAGCTGCCCCAAGAGGGTAAACCCTGCTGGTAGTATGGAGCTTTACAGCTTCTCTGAAATATTTAGTAAAGAAAATGTTCACCCAAACACAGAGACACAAAGTGCTCCTTTCCCTCTGGACAGGAGGCAGCAAAAGCGAGGGGAATGGTAAGTGGAAATAAAAAGAAAACCAATTATTAACTGTGGTTTTTCCAATGGAAATGTACCTGCATTTCAGCCCCATAACTCCTGCTTATTCTTTAGCTTGTAAGCTTACAACTGCCCTGATCTGATGGAAGTAGAAGCAGCAGTGTACCTGGATGCAGAAAAGAGCCAGTAGGTCCAGGCAGTGGTCTTTTGGAAGCAAACAGCAGGAACTGCTAATAGTATAACACATGAACAAGTCCAAGTGCATCTGTAAACAGACACCTTAGGCATGCCTAGAAGGGCATTAAGATTCACACAATCCTCACCACTACAACATTTAGATCACATAAGCTCACTGACTACTGTGGCAACATCCTCAAAATTGTTTTCTTCTCCACATAAGTAAAGAATGGTGGTTGAGCCAGTAACTATTTATTGCCCTATGCCAACGTTGAAGAGAGAGGAAAAGGTCAGTAAGGTATGTTCAGCAGCATGGTAATGTGCAGAAGGAAAACCATCTGCACTGCCATAGGCTGTGGGGAACACCACCCTTAACTCCTGGATTAGATGTAACAGATGAAACAAGCATAGAAGCATCTGAAGTGACTCAGAGACCCATTAAAAAAAAGTCACACAACACTAGCCAATAGAAGCAATGAATTGTCTCGTTTGGGTCGGGGCAATTTAAGTAATAATTGCTTTTTGAGCAAAACACGCCAAGTGATAAATGCAAGACGTATGTCGCAACAAGCTGAACTTGTTCAGCAGCACTAAGACACTTCCCTCTCGGAGAGGGAAGAGAGCAGGAAGCCGCCTTCTCTAATAAAGACAAACTGGAAATCTTTATTATAGTCAGATCAAAATACTACCTTTTTGAAAACAACACTTTGCAAGCTTTCTGTAAATGCATTTTCTTTTGACTTCATCTATCTTCATAAAAGCTTTCCTCCCCTTTAATCTCTCCAGATGAAAACTACACTTCCTTCCACTTCAGTTTCGGCAAACACTTGCACACTAAGCAGCTCCCTACCTTTAATTAGCTGTCAGCAGCAGCTATCAGGACAAGGAAAATGGAAATTGGAGCATTTGTCAAGTTGCAGCCAGCAACGCAGGGCAGGTAACTACCTGCTGGCCAGTTTGCAGCCATAGCCCCACACCTTTTCTGTCTTCCCTCACTAGGCTGTTGGAGAGATACTTAGACAAGCACCTCGGCACTTCCTTTGAGAAGCACAAATTTGATCACAGCATGTGCATACTCGGAATTATATGGCATTAACATTTTTTTTTTAGAAAAACAGAGGTACTCCGTCACTTACATCCTTAGTGAGAAAGGGGGGGGGAAAGGTAGTGTTCCTCCTCTCAAAGGATCATGCTGTGAATTATATCACGTACATTTCAACAGCTTAAGCACTAATCCAGAAAGATGTACAGAGAGATGAGGGGCTGCAACTGCATACAGCAAAGCTGAAGGGATTACAGCATAACATATATTTTGCTTTTGGTAACCTTAGTTATTGAACCTTCTGTCTAAACGCAAACTCAACAGACAATCCACAGACAAATCCCCAGTGTGATATTTAAAGGCAGTTGGTGTAAATAATGCATAAGAATTAAAAGATGGAGCTTCTAGCCAGCACAGGGTGATTCAAGTTACACATCCTCAGACTCCGCTCTCAACATATAGAATCCAATCGTAGTTTCTACACTGAAATATTTGTGACACTTCACTGCCACCAAGAGCTTCAAGGACCGTATTGTGCCATTTATTTTTTGAAACAGGTATTCTCCCTACTTCAGCAGAGAAGACACTGACAGACAATAAAGAGCTAAGGCTATTTGGTTGGAGTCATTCTTTTTCTTTGCCACTGCGAGTGTTCCCTCTCCCAGCTTATCATAACATTCCATTACACAGGGAAGCAAGTGTTTCACTTCTAGGGCTTCCACTGCTTCTGTTTAATATCAGCAACTCTTATTTCTGATGCAGAGCTTATGATTAAAGCCGGTTAGAACTTCAAGAAAGAGGAAGCAAGAACATACTATGTTATTTGTACAGAAGCAAAAATATCATTAGCAGGAATCAGTTGTAGCAATATAAGTCAGAACACAGGGGAGGGTATGCACTACAGTATATCAAGATGTTTGGTAGCAAGTGCTACCTCATGTCAATAGGTACTTTATGAAAAGGATGCATATACCTTTATGATTTGCAGTATGAAGAACATCCCAAATGCACATCCAACAGGTCTTGCGAGGCAGTGCAATCTCTCACCTGTCACCATAGCAGGCTGCAGCATCAAAAGGTTACACTCTCACTTTCCCACCCATTACTCAGGCATGTCTTTTTCTCTTCATTCACCTATGTGAGATGAGGGAACAGATGTTGCCCCAGTAACTCGGTTAGTCTGGTCTGGTCTGGTCCATCACCCTGCTGCTGGTATTATCTCCAAATCATTACATAGGCACCTGGAAAAGCAAACAGGTGACAAAACACTACAGCTCCCTAAAAACCAAATCTTTCACAGCTGCTGATTTTGAGTTTTACCTTCCAAAGAGCAAGTATTCTGTGTTTGTTTAGGCACTGAGAGGAAAAACTCAGAGAAAGTGTCAGTTCTCAGTTCTGATGTTACCTGGGTTCTTTTCAATGTGTAACAAAATCCATCGCAAAACCAAACCCACAATGCAGCCCTTCTGTGCCTTTCTAATCCTCTATTTGAATATGTGACCATTCATATATCAAAGAGATACTTCATTAAAAAACATTTTGCTCTTTGGAATTTTAATATTTGTTTCTGTAATTACCAGTAACGCAGAAACACTAAAATAAAAATTCTTTTGTGTGTGTCACTGTTTCCTGTGAGGATTCCCATCATACTTTGGAAACCTTATGGACCAGGACACAATAAATTACTTTACTATATACCGTAATTCCACATTTCTAGAACAAGTAGCAAACATTTAGATGACAACTTTCGTCTAGGATTTTTTCAGATTGGATTATTGCATAATAATTCTATCTGAGAATTTCCTGCTTGTGTAAATTGATATAAACCTGATTTCTGCAGTCTAGGGTTTGGAGCAATTCAGATGAATTCATATTTATAATGTTTGACAAACACGGCAAGAGGAAACAACTTCAAATGTTACTCAATTAACCACCGATCAAGTAGTCATTAGTCATGGAAGTGATAACAGTAACAAGTCACAAAGTACATGAAATAACATCCTCACCATTTGTAAATGTTAGAACAGTGCCTGAGGGCTTCTAATAGGAAGTCACTGTTCCAGTAACACACAAAGAAGTTGGCCATTATCCTTGGGAGGCTTTTGGGTTCTGAATGCATGAGAACAGCAGAAGAAGCAGGTAAAAATAGTAAGATAGAAGCAAAACAAATAGAGTTATGACACTCAAGTATCAGATTTTTAAAAAATTTTTAAATTTTGGTCCAGGACTTACTTAGAAAAGAAGCATTAAACCTAACGAAGGGTAAGAAAATAAGTGGAGTAACTAGAAGAACGGAGTCAGCCCAGGTCACAGGAAGGGAGAAGTGCCTCTCAAAAGTCCAACTAACCCCACAGGGCAGAACAGCCCCCCCAGCCACAGATCCTCTGAGCCCACTACCACAGTACCTTTGCCTGGCAATCTCTTCTTCTCAGTGCTCAGGGCATAGCTTTTCCCTAGAGTGCTCCTAAACTTTGACAACCAGCAGAGTTGAGATAGGAACAACAACTACCAAATCTCTCAAGAGAAGCACATCATGCTTTCTTGTAGCTGTGGGTGGTCGGAAGATTAGGGGTCCCAGATGGAGCTTGTTGCCTCCAAAGGTATCTGAAGTAGGTCTGCACACCTATTTGCTTATATTTCACAGGTGGGTATCGAGATCATTGTGCTTAATAAGGAGAATATCCTGAATAATTCAGTATAGACTTATTATAGAAATGTTGCAACGCTAAAGTCAAGTGATTAATCTATGCTTAATTAATATAAAACCATAGAACATCCTTGTGATGCTCCTTATCTTTTTCTTCTTTGCTCTCCTGGGTCATAAACTGATGGAGTGTATCAGGGGTTACTAGAAGGTACAAAAGGGGTGAACAAGAGTAGGCATGTATGTGCACTGAGAGACAGATAGCACAGTAACGGCAGTAATACCTAGATTGCAATGCTGAAAACACTGTGGGGAAAAGAAGTGAGAGCCCTTAGCTCTGAAGTGTGATTACCTTACTTTCCATCTAGGAGCAGAAAGCAATTTGGTGAGATTTTCTGCTCTAACAAAAAAAAGGCTGTGCAACAAAACTCTGGCTGCAGCATACCCAGATGTTTATCTTACAGGTAAAGTGGAGTTAAAATCTCTCAGGTTGGGTACCACCAAGATGTAAAGTATCATGAGATCTTCAGGTTGCCTTAGTACCTGAGGACCACACTTGTGTGGTGTGCCCACACCTGTGCTTTAACTGGAATACCTCTGTATGCTGCTTTAGGATCTCAGATGGTCTCTCCCAGAGTGGCTGGGAGAGTCTGTGAAGGAAAGCAGGTTGGGCAGTACTGCACACCACTGCATCCTCAACTGGAAAAGCAACAACAGAAGCATGAGAGATGAAACCAGAGTCAGAGCTGGGACAAAAAGCACATGAAGTAGCACAACTGACAGCTCAGGCAGGTCTATGTGTCTGATAGGCAGGTGCAATGTAGTGTGCATTATATGAGAGGAAAATAAAGCTTCATGCAACCATCACACTCCTAAGGAAACTCTAATTGTCCCATAAACCACTCAGGTTTTCCTTCAACTGAAATTACAACTTTGGAATGAGGTTACTTGTCGATACTGGGCTGCATCTTCAGCCGCTGTAAATCTGCATGACTCTGCAAACGCCCAGCCAGTTGTGCTGATTTAAACCAGCTAAGTACCTGGCCCTGAACATTGACCAAAGAGGTATCCTCTGCCTGCTGGATTTATGGGCATGCTGTGTTAGCATGGACAGCCTCATTCTTATATTTCACACCTTTGTGTGGTCCTGATGTTTTGAGCCTGGAGCCAGCTCATCCATGCCTGTACTGTACAGCTGCTGTGCTTAGCCCAGACCAGAGTGCCCTGCTTGTCCATGTGCCATGTGGAGAGGCAGGGATGCTGCATCCTGATGTCCCACTGGGATTCAGCTGAGACACGTGCTCGGTCCTGGGGCTCCCCGGCTCCCTCCGTGACCCTGCTCTGTCCAGGTGGAGGAGCATCCCTGTCCAGCCCTGGTTTCACCAGTGCTGCAGTGGGAGATAGAGAGCACACAGGGCTGCTGTGCAGTACTCCATGATACTGCATCTGGGTCTGGTCATTAGTAAGTATAAGAGAAGGTGTAACACTCCAGCACTGGAGCTGTGGGCTCACAGATTTACTCTAATATATGTATATATAGGGTTTGATAACATTAAGAGAATAAGCCATGGACTTGTTCTCAAGAGGTATCTTTATTAATTTAGGGAAGAAAATAAGGAAACTTGGCAAAGGTTCAAAAAAGGCATTACACAAGATAGACAAAACGTTCCACCACAATACTGATTCAGTATGTACTAATCCACAATACTTCAGTCAAAATCTAATCCCTTCAGCTCCAAGCCACCCAAAGCATCAAGAAAGGAGTAAAGAAAGAGAAGCAGAGGGAGTAAGAAGAGAGAAGGAGAAACAGGGAGAGACAGATCAAATAACTACCGCTGAAACTTTCTAGAGATCAGCTCCCACATGTCCAGGTGGCACGGTCATGGCACGAGGCAAACACATGCCTTTGGTTTTGTCTGCCCTGGTCCCTGTGGCCAACCTCTCCAGGTGGGACCTCTGACCCACCAGCCACTCTGGGGTTCCAGGCCAGGATGAGGGGCAGTGTCCTCATTGTCCCTGCCATTCTGACCCTGGCTTAGGGGCTCCAGGAGGTGTGATGTCTCATAGTTTTCCTGGGCTGTTTGTGACTGACAGCTGCTCCAGGGCTTCCCTGTGTGGGCTCCAGGGACTTGCCATGAGGGATACATCACTACCACACCTCTGTGAGGTTCAACCCATCCCTTCCCCCTCCACACACACACACTCCCCACAAGGTGGTTCTGACCCAATAATTACTGATGTGGTGTCTAACAGAAGGCATTAGATGTCACCTGAAAAATTACAGTTTCCCTGGCTACTTTTGTCTCGGGGTTCACTGCATAAAGCCCATTTGGAGCTGTGTTCTCAACAATGTCTGTTTACATAATTAAGAGTGGCTTCTGCTCTAACCCACAACCTGGGCTTTTTCTCATGGCATAAGGAGGTTGAAAAGTGCACATTGCTTTTGAAATCTCTCTCTGAACATTTCTTCTAGCAGCAACCACGGATCTCATCTCATAAACAGCCACATTTTTCAATACAAGTTAAACATTTTTTGGTTCTAATCTAATTATTTATAGAAATGTCCTTCTCCTGTGATCCACAATCTTTTCAAACCTCAGTGGTTTCTTGCTGTGAGAAATGATTCACTCTGGGCTGAGTGTATCATGGTAACTGCATATTTGTTCACTGTGGTGCAACTTTTGATCCAGAAAACTGAGTTTTGTGGTCTATAATGATTCCTGGGGAATAGCTCTCCTGAGGAGCTCTGCCAATGGGGTAATCCAGTCCCCAACTGTTCAAGATCCCCCTGAAATTAACTAGAAGTGCATGCAGAGGTACGAGTAAATGTCCTTGCACATATTCTATCAAATATTTATAGCATCTATTTTCTCCTAATTGACGGATTTTGCAACAAATGTTTTAAGGCATTTACAGTCACGGAAGATTAGCTCTTTGAATCTACAGAGTTAATTCTAGTGATTGGATGGACTCACACAGGTTTAAATTGACAGTCAAAATGAGAACTCGAAAGCTCAAATGTCTGAGACGAACTTACACTTGAAGTCACACCATTCAGTCGCATGCGAAAGTGAGAAAACCGTTCACTGACCATAAGGCGTACGTGTCAACAATTATGGGGGCACTCTGTCAGAGCACTCTGAAGGGCTTATTGAGATTTACTCTTAAAAAAAAAGGAAAGGCCTAAAAAAACAGAAAATAACACGACCACGAGGCAAAGTGCAATTAAAGCATCCCCCATTTGTTACAGAGAACAATATTAGGAAAATTAACCAAGTTATGGCCCTGACTGAGGAACCAGAGGTGCAAAAGTGCAAGCTGTGCGAGGGTGTAAGGGGAAAGAATGGTCCTGAAGCTGGTCGTGATAAACCTCACTGACACCGGGTTGCTGATTTCACATGAGAAATATGATTAAGAGATAACCTGATACTTCTTGTGTGTCATTAAAGCAAGTATTAATTGATGTTATGTCCTGGAGGACTAATACTAGGTACTGGAACATTCCTCGTATCCGGTGTGTGGGGAGGGGTCCTTTATGTATAAGTTAATATTGGGTAGGTTTTAATCCAAGGTAATGAATTTATTCCTAGAACATTATATGTTTATTCCTTGATGTGGGAATGTGCCTGGGTCTGTTATTGTCTTGGTTGGCGGCTTATGGGGTAAAGCATAAAAATTAATGTAGATCATGCGTACAAGTTATCTGTAATGTTCCTACATGGATAGTGTGTATAATATGGCAATGCAAAGTAATACATATTATAAAATATGGATTACTGGGGGGGAGGGGGGGGGGGCAGGGCGTTTGTGTGAATGTCTACTAAGCCTTCTTGATCCTTGAAACCAGACACAAACAGGGGTTATAGTCCTTCCAAGGCAGAGGGTAAGAGCAAAGGAAAAGAAGTTCTTGGGAAGGAAATTGACCCTAATTTTGTTGAGCTTAAAGAGCTTCATTCATATCTGGTTTACCACAGGACCATACCAGTGTGCAAACAGTCAGAAATTTCCTTGAAATTTTTTATAGTATAATTTTAATAGTACTATTCAAGGTAAAAGTTTGTAACTGATGTTTTTTTCCCTTTGAAGATACATTTTTACCCTGGAGTGGAGAAAGAGGTATGTTGTTTCACCATTGAGAAAGATCCCACACAATTATTTCAAAGGATGGAATTATTTGTTTTGAGAAATCACTTGGGTAATCCACATTAGCATGTTAACCATGATTCAGCAAGTTTTCCTTGGCAGCCTAATGTTGATGTTGATTTCTCTGGTTAAGTTTTGTTAAGAACTACTGTAGCATGGTAAATGGAAAATAGATCATTGCCGGAAAGGTTTGCTTTGTCAGGTGTCATCCTAATTGGTGATGACTGCAGCTGCATGGGGAGGGTTAGATGCATGGGGCTTTCCCATGCAACTGAGCTGGGTTATGTGACCCCACGGCCCTGCAAACTGCAAAAAGGAGCATTGTAAGCCAGTTGTGTTTCAATCAATAATTGGACTCATTAGCGTTGCATGGTGACGAGAAGCCTCGTGCTTACCTCAGCAGCTGTGGAGTACTGAATTTGTGTCATTTCTGATTTCTCCCTTCCACATCACAGCTGCTTAGTGTAGATAGTTTTCACAGGCAATTAAAGGACCTAAGACAGGAACAGGAGTGAGAGGGAAGACACTGTGTGTTAATTAGACTTTTTTTCAAATTATTGACCCAGTCATGCAAAGGCAATATCTGAGATTTTTTGTTGTTTTTACTATTTTCACGACTCCAATATCTGAAGCAGTTTTACTTTGAATTGACTTAAAACCTACGACAGACATGTAAAGTTTCAATAATGAAAGGTTTTGTTCTTTAAGGGTTTTGGTGTGGAAAAAAGGACCCACTTCTCAACTGTATCTAAAATATCTACACCAAAACAATACTAACATTGTTTTCTAGAATGAAGAAATGAACATATATATAAATATAAAAACTATTATCACAATGAATAAAACAAATTTCACATTTTGGTATTATTACCCCAATAATCATTTGGTAAAATATACAATTTTTTAGAAATAATATGAACAAAAAAATTCTCCCAGTTAGGTTGTTAATCATTACCCTAACACCTTTTTATAAATTTCATGAGGAATAATAATAACAATAATAATAATAACAACTTCTTTCTTAAATGAAATTAGATTTGAGCTATCAAGCCATGTGGCTGTCTACTGCACTTCCCCTCTCCTTCTTCCACAGCCTTTGGATGCTGCTGAACAGCTTCAAGGAAGTAGCTAGCAGAGGTGCATGTCTGATGCTTTGAAAACTAGAGCAAGATGTCCAACAGAAGAGAAATCTTGTCAATGTACTCACTGGAAAAGCCCATGAAAAAAACATATCAGAAAAAGGTGCAGAAAAAAAAGATTTCAACATTTCTACATAGAGCAGGGTATGCTGTGTCCATTCTGCTGGGCTCTGTACTCCAAAGCTGAGCCACTCTGTTCTCTGGGTGAACTCAGGGATATTAAGGGTATAGGAAACAATCATGAAAAAAATACTGAAATGTGTCTAAATGGGATTTAAAAAAAAAAAAAAAGAAAGAAAAAAAAAGAAAGAAAAAGGACTACATTTGTGTTGATCTTTATTTTCCTAATTTAGTCTCCTAGATGAGTCTTTGGTGGCTAAGTCTTGTTCCCTATCCAATCTTTCAAGGTTTGCTGGGGCACTGACTGTTTGAACATGCTAGAAATCTTGACTTGGATGCATGTGATCTTCTTTCACACATGTACAGGCTTTATCTCAACAGTATAACATCTGTCTTTTGTCCAGGTATCGTGCTGATGCACTTCTTCCACGTTATGCCTTCTAAGTCTTACCTCCGTCATTTGGAAAGCCATTAATTCTCACCATGTCCAGGGATGTGTGACTTCTGCCCTGGCAGTAAGGCTCTTTCATCAGTAGAAAGGGGACAGCTTTGTGATAGCAGCCAGACCGAGCAGAGAGGCTGGAGAATTAGCAGTCAGAATTAGTGGGTTTGCCAGCAGCTACTTAGATTAGATTAGAAAAGGTGTTAGGAGAGATTAGCTGGGGATGGGCTTGGAGATAGTGATAGGAGTCAATGGGGACATTAGAGGGCACCCAGGGACGATACTTTCTGGACAGCAGCATTCCCCAGTCTCAGGGGAAAGGTTGTGTCAGGTATCACTCAGTGACAGGGAGGAGGAGGCAATGGACACAGTACAAAATGATCACATCCCATGGGTTCTGTCTGAACTGTCACAAACTGTAAATTGTCCCTGGTAATCAGCTGGTCTGATGCCTTCAGGTTCCTGGGGAAATTCACAGCAATGTTGAGAATACTTGGCAATGTTGAGTGCTTCCCTGGCGGACCTGGGTTCCTCGGGCCTGACCATGAGCTGATTTTACAAAACAGGTAGCTTTCAGGACAATGTAGTTTCTGACAGGACTTACGTAAACAAGAGATCCTTACCTCCCACAGTGGCACTGCCTTCATCAAGAAACAGCTGGTCTTCACTATGAATATTGCCTGACATGTGACGTAGTGGTATGTTCATCCTCCCCTTTAGCCCCTACTCTGTGTTTCTGGGGTCTTCCCATGCTGCCATGCTCCAGTTGCAATTCTGCAGCATCTCAATCTTCATCTGGAAACAACTGTCTTTTTCTTTCCTCTGCTGCTCTTCCATCTCTCACCTGGAGTTGATGGAAATGAGCTTGGAGGGGACACATCTGGCTTTTTTTTTTCTTCAACCTTGTAGATAGATGACTGCTGAAAAGTGTTCTCCATTTTTTAATTCTTTCCACAAGGTAATATGCTCCTACTTCTTACCTCTGGATCCTCCCTCCCCATCTTCCCCTCCTGAGCACTTCTCAACACCCCCAGTGATTATGGTTACCAGATCCACCACAGGGTGAGACAGGAGCCTTGTGAGTTTGCAGTTTTCCCTGCTGGCATCTGCAGGGATTCAGGGGGGCTTAATCCCTACTCTGCATAACACACCCCTGTCTCAAAATCCACCTTTCCTCTAGTAATATTGAGGAGCATCAGCAAAGGTGACTATGTGGGCAAGGTGGTCCTCAAATCTAGAGGCCAAGAACAGCCACAGCAGGAGGAGTATGATAGGTGGGTAAAGGACATTCTACATGGAGGAGAAACCCCTACATCTGTAGGTGGCATGGTCTGAAAAAATAGCCATAGGAAGGAGGGCCCAATAGACTGGGAAATAAAATGCTTTTACAAATTTAGAGAATGGAAATGGAGAGTGTAATTTTTAAGTCTTGGCTCTACCCTGAGCATATAATGAGTATAAATTCCAAGTGGACAAAGATGATAAAGGCAAAAATAAAGGACGTGCCATAAACTATATTTGCTCTTTGCTCTTCTAAAAAATGCAGACACTGCAGTGAGCATCCACAGGGCTGTGAGTCACTTTGTTCAAACCCAAAAACCAACAACAACAAAAAACCACACCCCAAAACGACAACAAAAAAATTATAACCTAAACAAAATAAACTTGTAGCTATACAAAATAAAGAACTTTTTGCCACGTGGTAGCTAGTCTGCTTACTCCAAAACAATCACAGCGCTAACAAGGATAGCTGCTAGGGTGGGAGTATTTGGAACAGTGAAGGTAAAATCTTCAAAGTAACAGAATAACAAAGCTTGAACATAAAGTATCTTTTGTTGATGAGCTGCACGTGTTAGACCGTTGTTTTACCAGTATAAATAAATATTTCTAATTTCATTGACATCTGCCGCGGTTGATTTGACTCTCTTCACAGCTCATGCTCGTTTGTCACAGCGGCTGCTGGCAGTGCCGTCCCCGCCCTAAGCGGCTGCATCCCGCTTATCCTCAGGGAGCAGATCCCGGCCGGGGAGCGGCGCTGCCCCCGTGCAGGGTCGCGGAGACACCGCGGCTGCGGTGGCGGCGGAGCGGCGCCAGGTGGTGCTATCGCACCACCGGCCGCCTCCGCATCTCCCGGGCACCGGCACGGCACCGCCCGGCACCCACCTGGCACCGACTTGGCACCGGCCTGGCAGCCCCGGGACCCGCCTGGCATCTCTCTGGTACCACCCGGCATCGCTCTGGCACCGGCTGCATTGCCCAGCTTTGCCGGCATCGCTCAGCATCACTGCAATGTCCAGCAGCACCTGGCACTACTGGGCATCACCCTGGCATCAACCCATCAGCACCTGGCACTGTTGGTTATTGTTCTGGCGCCGACCTGACAACACCTAGCACTGACCTAGCACCTCTCTGGCACCACCCACATCACTTGGCATTGCTTGACATTGTTGCACTGCTTGACAGTTCCTGGCAGTGCCTGACATGGCTTGGGCACCACCCCAGCACTGCCCCACATCACTGCAGCATTGCCCAGCATTGCCCAGCATCACCTGGTACCAAACCTGCACTGCCCTGGCATCACCCAATATCAGCCCATCAGCAGCTGGACACTGCCCCAGCACTCCCCCAGCACTGCCCAGCATTACCCTGGCGTTGCTTTGGCATCACTGGCCTTGCTCCAGCACTGACCAACACCCTTGGGGAGACTCAGCAAGACCTGTTCATTTTCCTTTGTACAATTATTATAAATACAGTTTACTCAATACATTGATTACTTTCCATTTTTATCCAATGAATTATTCAGGATGAGTACTTTATTAGGCTGTTTTTCTTTCCTCCTTCCCCCTTGGGCTGGGTCTCCCATATTTATAACCACAGGGATGTGGCACAATCATTTCTGCAGGAGAAATACTTCTCTGGGGACTGGTTCTGGGTTTATGCTGTGTGGGCAGGTTTTCAAGTGAAGTCAAATTTTTCTTTTTCCAGGAGTAGAGGTGTGGTACATGAAACAAAAGTTTCATGTTGGAAACGCAGTTGATCACTCAGTGTATTTAAAGCAATTCGTTGGACTGTGGTGCTTTATGTGACTTCTCAGTGCATCCACATAAATCATAAAATCATTTAGGTTAGAAAAGATCTTTAAGATTATCAGTTCCAACTGTTCAGCCCAGCACTGCCAAGTCCACCACTAAATCAAGTACCACATCTACGTGTCCTTTAAATACCTCTAGGGATGGTGACTCTACCAGTTCCTTGGACAGTCTGTTACAATGCTTGACAACCTTTTTCATGAAGAATTTTTTCTTAATATCCAATGTAAACCCCCTTAGTGCGACTGGAGGTCATTTTCTCTCATCCTGACACTTATTACCTGGGAGAAGAGACCGACACCTTCCTGCCCTCGCTACAACCTCCTTTCAGGTAGTTGTAGAGAGTAATAAGCCTCCTTTTCTCCAGGTTAAACAACCCTAGCTCCCTCAGCTGCTCCTCATAAAACTCAGGTTCCAGGCCCTTTACCAGCTCCGTTGCCTTCTCTGGACACACTCCAGAACCTCAATCTGTGAATATCAATGAAGTGTGCAAAATAACTACTTTCGCCCTGAGCAAGTGTTTCTCGCTTTTCTAGTACAGACTCCAAAGCGGCTATAAAAGAACTGTTTCCGAATGAGGGAAAACCCCACCAGATTAGGAAACAGTTGGGTGGAATACTTCTGTTCTGTCAGCACTGCCCACAAAAGCTGGGGCATGAAGTTGGGTGACAGTAGACACATCAGCAAACTCAGTGGGCTTCAGCTCTGTGCATTTCATCTGTCCTTCCTACACCTTGAGAGGCACTTCAAGAGAAACAAAAAAGAATAAAACAAACAAAAAAAGAATCAGGAATTAAAACCTGTACAACTGTTGATAAATTTTGACAGATTCTCTGTCAATCGGTTTTCTGTGCAAGTTAGATATGCTTTTTCAACAGCTTTATGAAATGCAATTGCTTAAAGCCACTTGGCCACTATTCTTTCCCTTAAGATAAGATTTCTGAAATGCTTCTCAGGAACACTGTAGAAACCATTCTTCAGCAAAGGATTATGAGGATTTCCATGCCGTAACAGCCACAGAGGGAATGTCATCCTGCAACCTCTTGTTCATACAAATATTAAATGATTTCCAGAAGGTCCCTTCCAACTTCAACTATTCTGTGATTTTGTGAAATAGCTTCTACTCTCCTAACTCTCCTAACCTTTCCATTGCCTTGTTTTACTGCTTCTGGGAGGTGTCACTCATTCTCAGTGCCCGTAAAAATCCATGGGACCTGAATTATTCAGCGCTACCCTTTCCTAGACTGAGCCCAAAAAGTCTAGAGCTAAGCAAGTTTTGGAGAGCAACTTCCCAGAAATGGTGTTGAAAACACCAGTCCTTTCAACAGCTCTCAAACAGCCACAGCAGAGATCCTTCTCAGCTGGGCTGCCCAAAAATACCTGCAGAGGACAACCAATGTGTCTGTACCCAGCCTGAAGAGACTCACTGCAGGGGCTACACCCTCACACCTCACAGAGGAAGGACAAAGCAAAGCAAAAAGGTCCAAACACCACAACTGAGTTTCAAAAGAAAGTGAGTGGCTTGCTACCTTGCTACAGAGAGATAAGCAAAGATTTATTCTTTCTTTTAAACACAGAGTAGAATGGTATTGGTATGCATGTAATCAGTAACCCATAAAACACAGGGAAGTTTTATCCCAGAAACTCATTTCTGTCCCAAATGATTTAGTAATAAGACTTGGGACACATGGGATTATGAAAAAAGATATTAAACATTTTTTAAAATGCATAATGACATATTCTCTTAAAATATTTGGAGAAAGGAATGCTGGAATCCTTTGAAGTGACTTTCAATTAAGCTTTTAAATTAATTAGGATGATATTTTTGTGTAACAGCTAGACTATAAATTTGTTTTCTAATTAAATACTGTATGAAAACTTCATATCACATGTCACTGCTTGTGAATTTATTTGCTGTCGGATTTGACCGAAGTTACTTGGAGAGATGCTCTTTTCTCCTTCTCTGGGGGGAGAACAACTTCCCTCTGGGAAAACAAAGGAAAGCTAAAGGACTCACCATTGTGTTATTGTATGAAAAAAATAACAGTTTAATTACTATTTTCACACAACAAGATTTCTTTTGTAGTTCTGGTCAAGATTTCACTGTAATTTCTCTGTCACAGTCCTCCAAGGCCTGTCTCTATTCTCTGGAGGAAGCTGCTAATGCCTGGTGTCACATTAGTCCTCAAAGGGTTAATTCATTTTTACTGGACCATTTTTAGTCATATCATATTTTAAGAAAAATACGAGCAGGTTCCACTGTATTGTTACAAAAGCTAAGGAGCAGATAATGCCAAGTCCTACCAGCAGCAATATTGGGCAATGCATTTTTAATAATTACACAGTGTTACAGGTATAGCTATTTCTCTGAATATTAGGCCTGAATAACTCTTTTGTCTCTGTCCTTTATTACCCTTTAATTCCTCTGTCTCTTCTAAGCATCTCTTCAATTTCTTCACCTAATTTAAAATAAAATCCCACTATATTTCTGGCTGTAAAAATAACCCTACCCTCTTCCTTTTGTTCTCTCCTCTTTTATCCCAAGTGACATCAGTTCAAAGCAAAATGTTACCGTACACCTGAGCTTTTTTTTCCAAGGTAACCCTAAAGTTTTTCCAGCACTTAATGATGACCAGTTACTTGAATAAGGTTAATAGTTCACTGGGACAAAAAGAACATAAATTTCTTTCAGCCTAAATAATTTGATAATAGTAGTCATCAGGGAATCACCTCAGGCTCGTTTTTGAGCTTAGCTAAAGAAATGTGTCTCTCTATCAGCCAAATTGCTGTGGGTTTTTTTCCCTGGACCATCATGTTAAAGCTGTGTGACTATCAGGTCAACAGACTGAGTTGAGTGCAGTATGAGCATGGTGTTGGGGGAGGGGGGGAACACGATGCAATACAATGCCTGACCCTGCCTCTTGCAGCTTCCCACTCAGAATGAAATCACCCCCTTAAGATGGCATTGCAGAATTACTTGATATGACACACCAGCCTGCAGCCTACTCCAAAGGTAACTTGGTGATATATTGCTAAGAAGCTCATGGAGGCATTTGTAGCACACATTATTTCTCCTGTGCTGAACAATACCCAAATGCACTATGAACTCCTACTCTGTGTTTCTGTTTGAAGCATTCATACCATCACAAGCCTGCAGGGTCTGGGACACCAAAGATACAGCCACGGGTTTATGCTGCTGAACACTACACTGTCCAGTTACTCTGCCTTGACCATTCAGAAGGGCTTTGGATAACATCTCACACTTTTCAATCTAAATCTTCTCATGCATCTGTGATTTAGGATTCCCCACCTTAACCATATATAAAGAGTTTCAACAGTCCCTGTCTTTCATTCCTGAAGCCAAGGAATAAAACTGTGCTCTTGTTTTTACATAAAGCAAGATAGCATAGATGGTTGTTAATACTTAACTGTACCCTAAACTTCATTTTCATTAGTAATATTTGCCCAAAATATGTGGGGGTGAGAGATGCCTGAAACAATTAGGACTTGGAGACCATCATGTATTTTTGTTTTTAAACGACTGAGCTGGAAACAGAAGTCTTCTCAGTCCCATGCAAAATAGCCTGATGTAAGAAGTGTGTAGTAGACACTGGTCTGGGTATTAAAGAACCTAGAAACAGATCTTTTTTCTTGGAGATGCTGTAGACAATTAGTGTCTCAAAAAAACACCAACCAAACAC
Organism: Corapipo altera; assembly: GCF_003945725.1. Taxonomy (NCBI): domain Eukaryota; kingdom Metazoa; phylum Chordata; class Aves; order Passeriformes; family Pipridae; genus Corapipo; species Corapipo altera. The sequence goes on from NW_020884903.1 coordinate 905,279, forward strand.
CTCAACTGGAGCCTGTCCATGCTTAGACTGTAGAGGCTGTAGAGCCCCCAGAAAAGTCCACATATCCATTGTAACTCTTGACAACTACTGCAATCTAAATTCTGACACTTTTACTAGTAGGTATTTTTCCTACTTAACAGGCTTTACCATTTTCCTCCTTTTTTTTTATTTAATATTAATATGAACATAAGGCAAGATTTCAAAACTGTTGACTGATTCTGAGTGTTTGATTTGCCATCTCTCCAAGGCCCTCATTTTCTAAGTGATTCTCAGACCACATTAAAATGTCATGAGTTAGACAAAATACAGGCTCTCGAAGTGCCAGTGATAAATGGCATGACTAGAAGAGTCATAAATGAGATGAAGAAATTTTATTACCAGAAAACATCATTACAGGGCTCCACTAAAAGCCATGTTCAAATTAAGGCTTTTACAAATACATGGCTAAAGAGCTTTCAGATGAACAGAAATGGGAAGGTGAAGTCTGCTGAGTCTCTTTTCTGTTTTCATACAGATTTGACAAAGAGAGAAATTAAGCTCTTGCAAAGTCTGTGAAAACGGCTGGCTGCACAGACCACTCAGGGAGTGTCTGTGGTGGGAGCTCCTACATTACGGGACACAGGAGAATCCACTTAAGAGAGAGATTTGTCAAGATGCCATCATTAAGGAAAATACTTTTTTTTTTTTTGATACATCAGTCATAAGACTTCAACTCTAAAACCAGTTCCAATTAGCATTGTGCTTACAGAGCAACTTCTACCTTTGGCTTTACAATACTTCATTGCTCCAGAATTTTTCCCTCCAACGAGTCCCTAGAAGTCCTTCTGCTGACCTGTGTTTTAGAGGATATTATTTTACTTTTCAAGGTAATGCAGTGACTTCGTTGGCACTCTGTGAAAGTCACAGAAATACAGGTTCCAGCTTTACAAAATTGACTACATAGATGAAATGACAACTCGAATGCCTCTCTTGGCATTTCTGAAAGGACTCAGCTTCTACTAGAAAGAGTGCAAATACATCAGTCTGTTTATTGACCACACTCCTGCTAACTTTTTGCCTGAGGACAACTCTTTCCTGTCATGATATTTACTATCCACTTGGGTACGTAATTCTCACTAACCAGTGGGGAGTCTCCTTCATCCTTAGCACTGCAGGTCCTCTCCCCTCTCCCCACACGCTTTTACCAATCCAGCTTCTTGAGTTGCCAAGAAGAAAAAAACCCTCTCTCTTGCTGATCTTCAGTGTGAGTCATGGATCAGAATTAGACAAAAGGATTATTCAAAAGAGTTAGCCTAATGGTGTCAAAATAATCAATATATTCTAATATTCTGTTTGGAAAGCATTTTCTGCTGGAAGATTTATGATCTTTTATCTACAGAAGCCATTAAAAATATTCAGAATTGTGCTAAATATGCAAAATGAAATAATTACTTGAAGTGTCCTATGATATTTCAATATGCAGCGGCAAGAAGTGGAAAAGGTGTGTTGATGTGGAAAATTCTTAATTAACATTTGAGTAAGTATTCTCTGTCTGCTTACTCCTCAGCTCACTGTGCAATATTTTAATATTCTCATATATTCTCTGTGCTATAAATCCTCAGTTCTACATCGGGGAGTGGCATGTATGATCAACAGTTTCACATTAGAAATTGTGATAGGCCCTATTGATCTACCTTCCAACGGGATACTTGCCTTTGACTTAAAATGAATATTAATAAAGCTGTTAGTCCTCCATCAAAAAAACAAGTACTTTCTCTGTTTCAGTAACTTAGCACGATAATTGTCATCAGTGTCCCTAAATATCAAGTTCATTATTTCACCTCCAGAGGAGTCACCCTAAAAAGAGATTTAACATAGTTTTTGAACATCAAAATTATTTCATTTTGAGAGAACTTGCAAGAACTTTCTCTGTTTGTCGGGAGCAGTTCTTCTGTTTTAACAGTGATGAAAAGGTGTACCAAACATCATTGAAAATCTGTGTTTTCACCATTGACTTTCTATGTTAGCAAGGCTCAAACTCATTTCTGATCAATGAAGACAACGGTAGATGAAGGAAAAAAGTGACAGATATTTCTGTAGGGCTGAAGGGCACCACATAATTTTGTTGCTGTCAGTTTATTTATTTTTTTCCTGTGTAAAATAAAGGAACCTGTGGCTGGTGATCAGGATTGCTAGCTGTTGCTGGTTTCTGTTAAAAAGCCTTTTAATACCTCTCTCCCAGCTTTGCAGCCTATGCTAAATTTTTCGTAAGAGAAAATTACAGGTCTCAAAAGTGCAACCAAGGACATGTGGAACACCCTGGGGTTATTGCAGCAGGCTGGCAAAGATGGGATGGAGATATGTGGGAGGTATCTGCAGTATCAGAGATGCATGAGACACTACATCACTTCTCTCTCTTCTGTGCCAGTTGCATACTCTGCAAGAATCAGACAATTGCTGGAAGTCTGGGAGAGTGAATGAAGTGCTCTGAAAATAAATTAAAAAAGAAAGAAAGGTATGAAAGGCACTCAAAGAATCACAGGAGATCTTCCTCTTCTTGCTAGACAGTCAAATTTTGAATCTAATTCTCATGTAAACTGATCTAAAATATTCAGAGTTTACAAGACCCCAAGGTACACTGTAAAAACCCATACAGTGAGAGAAAAACTAAAATTTCATGTGTTCAAAGCCCAGGGGAAGGTGTTCACAATACAGGTTAATTTAGGGATTTAATTAATGACAAATTAACGTGGGTGTTGTGCTCAAGAAGCTATACACCTTTCAAAATCTCAAGTATTGCATTACTGGTTGATGAGAAGCTCAACATGAGCCAGCAATGGGCACCCACAGTACAGAAAGCCAGCCATATCCTGGGCTGCATCAAAAGAAATTTGGCCAGCAGGTCGAGGAAGGTGACATCTAGAGCCCTCTTGCAAGACCCCACCTGGAGTTCTGCATCCATCTCTGGGGTCCTCAGCACAGGAAGAACATGGACCTGTTGGAGTGCATCCAGAGGATGCACAAAAATGATCAGAGATTAGAGCACCTCTCCTGAGAAGACAGACTGAGAGAGCTGGCGTTTTTCATCTTGGAGAAGAGATGGCTCTGGGAAGACCTTAGAGCACCATTCAGTGCCTAAAGGGGCCTATAGGAGAGGGAGAGCTGGAGAGGGACTTTTTACAAGGGCGTGTAGTGACAGGACAAGGGCAAATGGCTTCAAACAGAAATAGGGTAGATCTAGAATAGATACTTGAGAGAAATTCTTCACTGTGAGGGTGATGAGGTCCTGGAACATGTTGCCCAGAGAACTTGTGGATGTCCCATCCCTGGAAGTGTTCATGGCCAGGTTGGATGGGGTTCAGAGCAACCTGGTCTAGTGGAAGGTGTCCCTGCCCATGGCAGGGGGGATGGAACTAGGTGATCTTTAAAAGTTACTTCCAACCCAAACCATTCTATGATTCTATGATACAGCATCAAAACTCATAGAGAAAATAGCTACTTTCTAATGTTTGTCCTGAACAATACTGAAGAGAGGGCCACTAAAAATGACCCATGAGCCACCAGTGACAACTGAATTGTCAGATCAAAAAGTGCTTGGTATAGCAGGAGTGATTTTGCATCCTCTTTTGTAGGTCTGTTTTCAGAACAAGAAATGGTTCAGAAAATGCCAAGACTGTAAGGGCAACCAAGGTTAAAAAGCAGGAGCTCAGTTAGAGTTGCACCAACTAGGTGGGCCAACCAAATTAGAGGCTGCCATTCCCTGGTTCATGTGTATGTCCACACTTCACACCCATATGCAGCTTGCTCTGCAGCAGGTGGCAACAGCTTTTCACCCTCCTTGCAATTGGTGCACAAATTGTACCATTTTAAACAGCTCTAAAATAAACCAGATTGCAGTCACATTGAAAAATATATATGTGTGTGTGTGCGCGTGTGTGTGTGGGTGGGTGGGTGGGTGTCTGAAACCTGACTACAATCTAATTTCTTTAAAGGTCGCCTGATGCTGACATCACAAGAAACATTTCTGCAGAAGCAGAGATTGATTCCACTTCCCCTCTTTTGCCAGGCAATAGCCTTAGAAAAACTTTCATATTGATGGTGATTCACTAGTTTCAAAGGCTAGACAAAATAAATCTTTAATAAAGAGTTTTGCCCCAAGAAGGAATAGGCAGTTTAAAGAGTTTGGACCTCCAAATCGTCAGCCTGTGTGCTCCCTGTAATTTAATATTGCGGATCTTGCCTAACTTCATTAAGAGGATGACAGTGAAATTGAGATAAATCATCCCATGGTGAGTGAAGGACCAATACCGACAAAATTATAACCAGCAGGACAAATAAGTTATATTATCACACAGATAACTTACTTCCACACTAGTATTAAAACGATTTTCATTAACACAAACTAGGTATTTTACATAAGGCTCATGCTACTGTGAAATTAAGTACATTGTATGATTCACACAAATGCATCTGTAGTTGATGGACCATTCTTAGGTTTAGTTCTTGATTATTTTCAGCCCCTTCTTTGAGCGTGAATTTTGTTATCTTTTGTAGTAACTTCTCAGTTGAAAAAAATTACTGTTTTGATGTGTATAAAGACTTTTCCTCCAGAAAGCTGAGTCACTTTTTTGATTAAACACATTCAGCATAAAATGTGCATTTCAATAACCTTTTTCCCTGGAATTTTGATAAAAATTTCATGGAATAACATTGAGTTCATCCTACCTGGAAAAAATTTAAATTCAGAGACTATATTTCAGGTCTTGCAATAGCAGCTTTTCAACACCAATCCACTGCAGCTCCCCACTCTTTTGTGTCTATTCCTTTTCACAGGCAGAGTGGTTGATGCTGAGGGAAAGGCTGCCCTGGCATAGCCATTCTCTTATGTGATCTTTGGGCCATCGGTGGTGCATATCTGCAGGACTGTTTTCATTCTGTGTTTTGGAGGTGACCTGGAAGGGGTAGGTGTGGGTTGTGACTCTGTTTTTGACTAAGCACCATCCTTCTGCTCTCATCACCTAAAGGACACTTATGGACTACAGACATAACTTTAGCAAATGAAGTTTAGTCAGTACAGATAAGGAGGACACACACCAAAATGGGTTCTGTGCTACTCGTTGCCCAATTCTACTTCTGGACTCTGTGATTGTGAATATATTAATTTCCTGAAACAAAGTTTGTACTTCAGCATAAAATACTGTACTGTAAGGCTGAATGAAACCCAAGAGCCTTGGCTGGACTAGGAAATCTCTTTTTAATAGTTTTATCCTGTTTGCATTGAGTTAGAATGCATTTCCTTAGTACAGGAAAATATTCTTCTTATAATTGATTGATTTAGAAGGGTTCTGCTCTATATCATCAAGGGAGAATAATACAGATCGGTCATGGCAGAAAACCTTATTTTGAAATAAGAGCACTAAACATTAACAACTGCAGTAACTGACCTGTCATGCCATCTACTTAAAAAAGACTTGAACAGTTACTTATAATCTAAACTGCAAAGTGGAGAATAGTCACACTAGCCATGTGTGACTGATTCCTTGCAGATGAGAGCTTTATGTACAGTTAGGGCAGTCACAGGGGCTGCACATATTCTTGCCTGGTACCACCACCCAGGACAGGTCTCCTGACTCTTGTGTGGCCATCTGTTGTGGCAGCCAAGGACCTCTCTGGGCCATGAGGTGGGCTATCTTTCACTGGGCAGGGAGAGGAGGTGGCTGGTCCTCCCCTGGCTCTCGCATGGGGGGAGAGGCTGTGGTGAGCCTGTTGACCAGGGCTGTGTTCAGATAGCTTTTGAATATCTCTCAGGATGGTGATCTCATGATCTCTCTGAGCAGCCTGTGCCAGTGCCTGGTCACCTTCACAGTACAGTGTATACAACAACACTAGATAATCACAGAATTTAAAAAAAAAAAAAAAAAGTCTGAAAGGTTGCTGGGAAGATTTCTAAACCATTCTTTATCTAAGGACAGGAGCAGCTCTTTCTAGCGGGACACCACCACAAGAGCTCCCTAAAGTTCCCAGGCAGAGCTACTAGCCATGCAAAGACATGTGAGCCAGCTCATGGGGATTCTGCAGTTGGCATGGCATGGCACGGCAGAGTGCAGTGCTACCTGCATGGCTGGGGAAGCTCCAGGGCTCTGTGATGGTAATGGAAAGGGAAAGGTACTGCTATTGAGGTTTGAACAATGTTTAAAAGGAAAACTAAACTGAAGGCTTTTGCAAAAAAGCCCTCTGAGATATTGACCTTTTTTGGACTGCTCAACAGTAACCACTGACGAAATAGCCTTGTTTTCTAGCATGCACAAAAACTCAGAGCTACATGTCCTGTTAAAAAACCCCAACTTCTTATATTGATGGCATTTGGTTGTAGAAAAGAATCAAAGACTTCTTTAGTAAAGATGTGTTTTCCTCTGATGTCACAATTTACAGAAATATTAAATAGTCCTAAGGAGGTATTAAAATATTCCTAAGAGTTAGAAATATTTAGAGATTTACTACAGTAATATAACTTTGACAAATCCCATGTTAGTGGCTGATAATGCAGGTAAGTATTTTCATGGGAAAATATGCTGTCTTCATTTGAATTTTCAGTCATTTTCCAAGTGTTTCAGACTTGGAAGTGTGGTATTTGACTTAAGCGTTCAGAAATTCTGAGACATATCTTCATTGAGTGGTTAATTTTGCATTTGCAGTTGAAAGAATCTTAACAAGTTCTCTACATTCCCATGAATTCTGTGCATCCAGTGAAGACTGCACAGCTGCAACTTTTTTTATATATATTAAAATATATAAAGAAGCCTCCAATGAATAAATAAATAATACTACTATTTCTTGTACAACATGAGGAATTATTTATGACACTTTTGATTGTTAAAAGCAATTGGATCCTGTATTTGCTGCAGCTTATAAAGTAATGCATTATGTGAAGAGTAAGCTGCATCAAAGAATAAATGACAAGTTATTTGGTTGTAGATTATCTTTTAGCTAAAACTCACAATTGCAATGGAGAAGCAAAAGAAGGAAATATAATTTGTTTGTGTATCTTGGTACTAAAGTACGAAGTTTGATTCCAGCTACTTATTCTGACTTTGTGCATGTGTCTTAAAAGTTTTAAGCATTATTGAAGCTATGAAACCTGATAAAAGTTGAGCATACCATATTTGTATGAAGAATATTGAAGGAAGTGAATGAATTCCCATGTTTTATGAACGCTTCACTCTCTCCTTTTGGTAAAATGTGTAAATTTTGTTTTTTCCAATCCTTTGTAAACGCACCTATGGAGAGAGTATTTTCCTTTTGTAGGTTGGCTTGGATAGCAAATATTGCTGTGTAGGTCTCAAAAGAGTGTTCCTCTAATTTATGTAAAGAATTTAAAACCTTAAGAAAACACATCTAAACCTCCAAAAGCTCAGGTGCACTAAAATGTTTTAAAATTAAGTAAGACTTGTTACAAATATTAACATAAACCCTAGAGTAACGAAGTTATTTATAAGAGTGTGTAGCTCAGGCATGCTCAGGAGAAATGTATTTTCCTTAGAGCTTCCCTCAAAATCAAACCTTCACTGCTATTTTTTCCTGGATGCTCCATTTCAATACAAGAAGGGGTGTCACATCCTGAGACCCTTCTGTCAGGTTTTGTTGCATGGGCCAACAGATACAAAAGATTTTGGGAGGCACAAGCCCAGACAGTTAATGTGAACATGTAAACCTCACTTCCTTAGGAAGTCAGGCAAAGAAAACTTTACCACTGACCCCAGATGATCACATAAATGGGTAACTGAGGTTCAGCTGAGCTCATTGTGCATTGTTGCATATGGTTTGTTGCCAAGGTCTGGAGTGTAATTTGTAAAACCTGAAAGCAGCAGTAGCAGCTTTGAAGCCAGTGTTAGAAGTGTGATTGGGTAAAATCCAGGCTCCTTTCAGGATGGTCAGAAGCCTACCAGGAGCTTTCAGGAGCTTGGGCTCATTAACTGCAACCAGGTTCAGAAATAAAGGCAAACATGACTAATAATTTCTCAGCTCCTAGGAAAAATATTCTATGGTTCACTCGAGGTATTGATTTATTTACATAACTCTTCTAAAACAATAATTTTAAAAAGTAGGTAGGTTGTAGATTTCAAAATGGGAATGAGCTAGAGCCAGCGTACCTCCAGGTGCTGTTCTTACAGAAACATCATGTACCTTTAACACAATTAAAACATAAGCATGTACAATTCCTAAACCACAGCTGGAGCCTTCAGCTTTTTTTCTTGATTTGCCATGATGGTTACAGAGCGACGCATAATGGCTAACTCAGCAGGCTGCCTTTTTGCAGAGGGACAAGTAGAGCTAGTCTGTACAAAGAGCTGACTTAAAAGAAACCCTTATCCCATTTTCTAGAAAAAAAATTACTCCCTATCATTGATTCATCTCTAGAAGGTGCATTTGGGAATATATGTAAAACCAAGAAATTGCTCATTTGAGATTTTAGGACCACTGTGGATGGTACAGAAAGATCTTAAGAAGTTCATTTACAAGTTCCAGGGAAGTTGCCTGTCAAAAGTAAAGCCTACTGAATATGTATCAGCTACCTCTGCTCTGTCATGTTCCAGAAAACACCCTTAGAAATCTTTGTTTTCTGAAGTTATTAATGATTTCCGAACCTACCCATGTACCAAATGTGAGCACAGAAGTGCAGCTGCTCTCTCACCCCTTGATTTCTTTTAGCTGCAGCCAGAACAGGTTTCTTTGTTCCGGGATAAGTTAATGGTTTCTCCTTACCAGCAAAGGAAAGACTTTTAAGAAAGATAAAGACTGCCACAAACCTGTCTGTCTCTCCCACATATACAAACAAAAAACTAGTCAGCAAACCAGAAACAACCAGGAGTAGCGTGCAAGATTTTTGGGATGGAGTTGACTACAAAAACAATGCTGACAGCCTGAAGGATATGTTCAGTTGTGGGTTTTGCATCACATGCAGGCTTTCTGCTGTCATGCACAGGCGGTAGATTTCACCTATCACAGAGTGTTCACAGCAAAATTACTCTGTTTGTGGGGTTATTTTTCCATGCATATAGCTTACATAAAGAAGGCAAAAAAGACTGAGCAGTGAGGATCTCTTATGGTCTGGGCAAGTTTCTGTTGGCAAATAATTTATTTTCTCAAAAGAGGCTGCTGCTTCATCTCACCCAAAACATACCACAGTTTCTGTTATAAAGGCATAAATATTTTTAGGAAAAATCTGTAGGAAAATTGCTTCCTCAGAGCAGCCCTGTAGATCAAGTGTCCTCTCAGAGTTTGGACTGATGTTTTCAAGGGTCTTCAGTGTCCATTTATGGCCTTTTTTCCTGTACCTTTCTCCATTCCTTCTGGTCTGGTGATGTCCTCCTATATTTTGATAAGGACGGCCATATAACATAAGGGGCCAAGGTCCCTCAACCCCATTGCTTAAGCTGTTGCTCCATTGCTGCATGCCAGAAAGACTGGAGAGGGAGTAGATCTTTTAGCTGTGTTCTTGTGCTGCTATGGCAAAACCGTGGCTTCATCACAGCCCTTTATACCTTTATACCTTTATACCCTTTATACTGTTGCTCTCGATGTATCTGCACTGTTGGAGTCTTAGTCCAAGGTGGAGGCAAAATCATAGCAGGAGAAACTTAGTGCTTGCTAATAGCTGAAGTGACAGTCACAAAACAAAGAGGAGTTATCTGTCTCCTTTAGGTTTCTGCAAACATATACTGAAGCCTCAGGCTGATGGATTGTTCCTCTAGAGAGGCATACTGAGAGGAAATTGGGTTTCTTTGCCCTTTTGCAAAGCGTTTGGCATCTCCCTGAGCAATGACACATTTTTTGCCACCAACATGAAAATTCCTATGTGGAAGCATTTTTTTGCTTCCATAGATATGGATGCTTGGGTGAACTGAAGGGATTACATAATAATAAGGAACAGGGTCATTACCAGCAAAACTCATTTGTTATCTGCTGTCGAGCCTCAGCAGTGGAGGAAATAGAGTCATCTGTGTGCCCTAATGAAATGTGACAGACATTTAGAGAACGAAGGCTGATATTTTCTGACAGCATCACCATCTGCACTCTGAAAGCTGCTAGTATCTGGACATCATAATCTGCTGTTGGCTGTTTATTATTGTACCTCAAAATCGCAGGTCACGCAGATCCTGGACTTATATGTCATCAGCTTTGTGTGCAGTCCCCTTACCTCAGCTAGGATCTTAATTCTCAGTGTCTCGCTGTGCTCTCTAGTTGGATGTTTAACTTTACAAATAATCAAGCCAATAGCCTGAGATGTAGATATTTGAAAGGGAAAAAAAAAGAAAGGAAGAAAGAAAAAGCCTTCTAGCCAGCCAGTAGTGAAAATAGATGTTAACCTAATTCTTACCAGGGCAGATGGAGTTATATAATCTGATTTCCAAGAGTAAGTGATTTTTCAAGGAAGTAAGGTTTTAGTATATATCATGAACGGCAGTTTTTGCAGCTTCAGAATTCTAATGTGGCAGTAGTTTCTACAATCCTACGCACAATGCAGGTACAGGGAACAACATTAAAGAAAAAAAGGTGCAATAAAAACAGGGGGATTTAGCTTAGTCAAGAAAAAACATGTTGCTTCAGATGTACGGGAACACAGAGAATAAAACAGTTATTTTTTTTAAGTAGTTTTCAGAACAAGGGAAAAAGTGACCTTGAAAAAAACCAGTATAGGTTAATTGTAGAAAGTAAAAAAAAAGGCACAGAAAAACCTTTAAAGAAAACCCAAAGAGTGAGAGTTAACTTCACTTTGCAGACTCCAAGATTTCCTTGCATTATAAGGAAGAGGAGAAAAAGCTCAAGGCACAAGTCAAGTTACTGAAGCAGATGTGCTACTTTGGCCTTGAAAATATTGTTTATTCTAGGTAAGGTCTCCGGAAGAGGGGTCCTGAATTTTCAGCTTGTTTCCTAGAGTGCTGGGTTTGCTTTCCTCCTCGGTAGTAAACATGGGCACTCTAGGTATTTTTTTTTTTTTAATTATTAAATAAACAAAACACCAACACAATCTCGCATAAGGAGGAATATTTCTGATCAGGTAAAATCCTAGTGCCTTCTGCAAAGTTCTATTCCTCAGAGCCTGGCTTGAGACATGCTGCTTTCTTATCCACCCAGCTCCTCTGAGCACAGTGATGAGCAAGCTGTCACCTGACTCAGGACTGATCTTTGAAGACACATTTAGCAAAGAGAAGGAAGAGTTTGTGTATCTCCTGAACTCAAAGAAGCTCTTGACTTCATGGCATCTGAATGTCTCAAATGTTGAGGAAAAATAGAGATTTCAAGCCTTGTGTTCTTTCAGCTAGTTACCAAAAGGAAGCATGCCATGGGGCTGGTTTCACAGAATCATTTGGGTTGGAAAAGACTTCTGAGATCATCAAGTCCAAGCTTTGACTGATCACCACCTTATCAACTAGACCATGGCATTAAGTGCCACATCCAATCGTTTTTTGAATATGAAAAGCTATAAACCTGAGGATGATATAAGGACACACTGTGCCTTTGCACCTCTGGTATCTCAGATATCTGTTTTGTGGACATCCTGTCGGGAAGTGAATACAAGAATATATGAAAATAAAGAAACACAAGGTCAAGAGAGGAGCCACAAAAGCAGCACTGAGAGTGTCATTTTCCCAAACAGCAACACTCTGTCACTCCCTGCAGGTTTCAGTGACCTAAATAGAGGAGGACAACAAGATTCCTTGTTCCTGGCTATAGATTTAGCAAGTTTAATGCTCAGTAAAACAAAGTGGTTGTAGAAAAGTATCTACAGTTCTGGGAAATATGATGGGAGGAAATACAAGATCTGATAAAAAGTTTTACTTAACGTTACTGGACTGCATACATATAAACTTCTTCATCAAGTGGAGTACAAAGATACTCAGTAATGTACATATTGGACCTGAAAGTCTGCTGTTCTACTATAGTGCGTAAAATACAAACCAAGTATGTAGTCAGCAGAAGTCAGCTGGAGCTAAAATCTGTGACAAGTCAGGACAAACTGTGTCCCAGGAGTAGGTTTTCCCTTGGAAGGCAATATTGAAGATCACTGCTTTATGGGTAATCCCTCAGCAAGAGATAGCAGGCAAGCACTGGCTAACAGTGTTGTCCTCCTTGGAAATAACTACTTCTGTGGGAAAGGGTCAATATCCCACCAATGAGGCAAAGAAGATTTATTATATTCACTCTCCCCATTAGGAAGCAGACGGCTTTCATATTTCATCTTGTAGCTGAGGATTTTTAGAATGAGCTGCTTCATGGGAAAGAAATGAGGGGGAACAGCATTAGTAGGAGCTATGTTTACTAAGCAATTACAGGGCAAGGGCAGCTACTATAGCAACTGGTCTAAACCTTCTGAGATGCACGTGCAAACAGAAGAGTAGCTCTTTGCTCCATAGGGCAGGAGCAAATGTGTCACCTTGCCAAAAGACACAATTCAAAGTTTTCCATAGACACAAGGAGGTAGCACTTAAGTCTTCAGAACAATACAGTAGTGCTCATTTTCCACCTCATATAACAAAGCAAGCAATTACAGTCTTCACTAGCTGGTATTTCTAAATGGGGTTCAACTCTCAAAGCACTCATGGAATATTTTCCGTAAAGCTACCAGGAGTGCCTTACTCTAACATTTTAGAATCAGCTCAGTTCAGCTTTGAATAGCTGGGTTCAGTTTCCATCTTTCATAAGAGTTAATTGTCTCTCTTTCTGTACAAGTTCTACGCTGAGCTACTGTCACAGCATGTGTGAATGATTCATGACGATTTGCCCACATGGCCTCTGGCATTCTGCTAGAGGCAGCTGAGGGAAAAAAACCTCACAAAACCCCCACCACAACTACAGCACTTCCCCCCCCCCCCAAACTTCCTTCTCTTTAGAACATCATTTATTGTTGTTACTCACCTTTAGTAAAAGGAAAGACAAAAGCCATACCACAATGTAACGTGTAACACCACAGAGGTTCTAATCAAACCCAAACTAAACACAAACTATTGTTGTTTTAGTGTTAAAACTAGCAAGCTCATATAATAAAATCCAAGTAGCAAGTCACTGGAGGAAAAGTTATTAGAAAAGAAAAGCTGATTATGTTAATTAAAAAAAAAAATCTGCTTGGCAGACAAGAACAGCTTAGAAGCAAATAGATTTAAAATATGTATCTATTTCTTGGTGTTCCCTGGAGCACTCAAACACTAGTATGCAAGTATGTGTGATCATGCATTCAGTCTTAAGGATTAAAGAATTGCTGGGTAAGTTGACTAAATCCAGGGAAGATTCAGTGGTCTTTAAAAATAAAATCCCATGTGTGTCCACAACGTTTTGTGAATAAAGCTCTGGAAGCAGAGAATAGAGACCTTATTTCTACTGGTTTTGACACAGCAGTATACACACAAATTAAAAACCTATTAGGCCTCAGATACCCCCTTTGTTCTGGAAAACCTAAAATAGCAAAAAAGATTCTACCAGAGCAGAAGGCTCCAAAAGCCTATGATGAGAAACCCCATCCATTAGAAACTAGGCTCCATCAGTACTACTACTCACTCCTTACTGAGTGTTAAGTAAAGAAGATATTTACCAACAACTCAAGTTTTCTCCTCACTCCCAGAAACTCTTTAACAACCTGATCCCTGTGTTGCAGAAATCCATTGAGAGAAATCAGGTTATGTCAAGAGTCAGGTTTTCATTAATTTAATTTCTTTTCAGACCTGAGTGGATAACCAAGAGACTTAGGGTGAATCCCACATACTTTCAGGAATTTATTGTACTTTCTCTTATCTTTCTCCCTAATTGAAATTAAATTGTTTTCAGAAAAGCCTTCAGTAATGACACATTAATCCCTGCATTTGATATTAACACTCATTTAAAGAAAAACTGCAGCGCATTTCATGGTAGTAATATTGAGAATAGTTACCTAGCAATTTTACTTACCATTGTAGACATACTACATTCTGAGACATTTAAAAAATGTCAACAAAAACCAAAATAATCAGACACAACATGAGTAGAGACAGTAATATTTTTAGGCGGTTGTTTGCTATTGAATAAATATTCAAGAATTTTCAACTCTTAAATATAATATTATCACAAAATGCTTTTATTTTTCTGAAATGATAAAATTAATATGGCTGTTTCCAAGTCACAGTTGTTGGTTTTATTTATTTTAGAGCAAGTAATTTCCAATGTAACCACACAGAACCAAAAACTTGATGTACATTGGCATTTGGTAATCTCTTACAACATTCTGCTGTGGCCACGCAAATTTCCATTTAAGCACTGCTGCTTGATTACCCTTACAAAGAATAGCACAAGTATGGTAATAAAATGCGGATAATCAAACTGACTGAAAACATAGCAGGTGTAGTGTAAGATTGCCACAGACACATGACTCTTCTGTTCTTTTGGAGTTGAGATAAATACAATTTCACATAGTTGTACAACCCTCTACTTACCACTGTAAGTGCTAAAATGTGGTGAGTTTGTTTTAAACACCTATGATACCATTTTGATTGTCTTGTACTTCTAAGATATGAATTATTGTGCTGAATAATGCATTCATTACTACAAATCTCATGAGCACAGTTTGCTTCATGAGATTGTCTAGTGAATCTGAAAACTGCTTCCCCTCTTCTGACAGGAAAAACCAGAGACATATAAGGTACTAAGAGTTTCTTTAGGATTTCTTTTTTATTTGTAGAAAGACCTACATCACATCTGTAATAATTTGTAAAGTCTGTATTTTCTCCATAAAATATAATCTGTCAGTGAAGAAAATACCAAAAAATATCCGCTTTCATCATGTAGTAAGCATATAATGAACCAAGGGTAAAGTTTACTTTTGTGTAGTTTTCTCACGTGGTACAAACCTCAGTTGCATATCCTGGATGTAAGTGGTGTGCAGAACATCTGTTATCAACAGGAAATACTAAATGCATGCTCTAACTTAGGGATGTATACTCTAGATTGGAGACACATCATTTGGCTCTCAGGGAAAACTACACTATTTAAGATACAGTATTTGTTTGTCCTCAATAGGAGACTATAGAAAACTTCCTCAAGGCTTTGCTAGGCTTCCTACCATTTTTAGTTTTCCAAGATATTAGACTTCTGATGGCATCGGTATTCTGACAGTGGTGGACATGAGTGCTAAATGGTTGAGTAATAGTGTGTCTGAAAGGACTAGGACAGTAAAGAGATATTGTATAACAGTATAGTGGGAGGAGTGGGACCAGGAGTGGAATAGGGTCATCTAAAGCAGTGGCAAAAGCCTGGAATCACTGGCTTTTGAAATTATTCTTTCTCTAAAATTAAAAATTAATTAAAAAAACCATGACATTCAAACAAGTTTTAAAATTATATGAAGATTATTAACATAATTACCAGGAATACAAAAAAAACCCCAACACAAACACATTTCAAATTTATAGTGACAAAAAACATTAAAGGAGTAGAATAATTTCAAAGAAATTGATATGTTTGATATCTCTCCTTCCTGCAGCATTGTAGGTGAGTCCGTGGCAAACACTGTTTTGCACCACAGAGTCTCTCCAAAAGGTTTGCTCTCTCTCATCCACTGGACTTGCCTGCTCATCAGTTTCAGAATTGAACCTTTAGTCATGATCAGTTTTCTTAGGCTCTCAGAAAGCAAAGATGCAAAGAGTGCTTAGAAAAGAGTTACCTCCCAACCAAAGGTGAACTGACAAAAAATCTAATGGTAAAACAACTACTATTAAAACAAAACACATGCCTCAAGACCCAATCACTTTCACCTTTCAAAGTTTGCTTGGCTAAAAACATTCACCCAGTGTTTACAGAACTGAACCATCTGTGTACTTGGAATCTGAGTCAGTTTTCATCATTAGCTGATTTGAAACAATTTTAATCATAATGAATTCTTGTTTTAATTTTTAAGTGAAAGAAGATTGAGCTAGATTATTATCTTGTATGAGTCGGTGCTGTTAAGTTAAAAAAAAAAAAAGAAACAAACCAAGCAAATTTAAAAACTTAATATTACAGTATGTGGCTATTAATGGCTAAGCCTCTGGCCATGATGAATCCAAAATTGTTTAACACAGGCAACAGGACACAGTAAGTAATAGCCAATTGTTTAACCCACAACCACCCTGAGAACCACCTAGATGAGTAGAAAAGCAATTCACAGTTTTGCAGAACATCTGCTTCTCTATATTTCTAGGTGCATTACTACAGGAATTCAGTTGAAGCAGAGTTACAACCCATTTCTAGAATTAAACACACAGTTATTAATTTCAGACGTATAATAGCACAATCATCATTACAGAAAGGGAGCATAAAAGTGAAGGGAACATTTATTTAATTTGTATTTTCTGAAACATCATGGATTTCTTCAGCTATATAGAGCACTTAAAGGGTAAGCTCTGTATTACCAGCTTAATGCAGTGCTATTTAAGGTGAATCTACCTTACAATTGCAAATATATAAAGTCACTTTAAGCACAGCAGGTGAGAAATATCTACCGTGACAGTATTCAGACACAGTATATTTTCATCCTTCAAGATATTAATAAATTCAACCCCTTTTTTAAGACACTCCAGTCTTGTAAATCAAGCCCCAGAAAAGCTGCAAAACTGAAGAATATATTGGTGAACTCCTTATCATTGCATCAGTTTATCTTCTTTCAATATCAAGAAAATTAAATAGAATAGTTGAGGCACAAGTGATTTTTATGCAGAAGTATAGAAGTATTTCAAATCAGTAGACTAAAACTTCAGTACTTATTTTAACTTTCTTAAAAAAAGACAGAGATCATAGGTATATGATCACAGTAATAGATCACAGTTACTGCAGTCTTACTGGATTGCTCTTTTTTTTTCCAAGATGAAAAAAGAAATTGGTTCACAGAACTTGCCAAATCCACTTTATACTCCATTTCACATAGCTCATGTCTAATCAAAGCAAAGTACAAACCCGTGCTTCAAGGGAGACTGAAATCATTCTGCTATACTTGACAGTAAACTATTTCTTCGGTAAAGACAACTTCAGTGAACCCATTCGCTCAAAGAAGAGTCCGTCCAGCTGAACTGACATAAATGTTGCACTCAGAACTTAACATGAAAGTGCTCTGACAGCAAGCTTTGGAGAATAAGTTCATATCATAAGAGTTTGTGCTTGAAACTACTTTTATAGCTATGGTTATTGTTTCTGTTAAGAGGCACTGCATAAATATGGAGTTATTCATCTAATGCACTTAATATTTCTCAGCTGAGGACTATTGCAGTTTTACCCTATGTCTAGGTGTGATAATACTTTGGTTTGCTTTACAACAGTAGCATTGCACTGGCAATACAGTTGATACTAAAAAGAAGGCTGAAAACTCTGCAGACTGGAGGACTGAAAAAACCAATCTGTTCCCTTACTTCTTTTCATGCTTCTTGGTTAGTTTTCCTCTTTCTAGCTGGAGGCTTGTACTGTTTGTTCGCTTCTCCTTTTGTTGGCTCTCCTGGGAAACTTGCTGCACTGCTCGGAGGATAGCAGTCTGCACAATCTGCTTGCTGGCATTCTGCAGCTTAACTTCATCTTGCTCCGCCCCTGGCTTCTCACCTGCCAAAGCCAAACAAGAAAGAAAAGGAACTAAGAACTTGGGATTACTCTGTGAAAACATGAAGGACAGAAAAAGAGAAGAGTAAAAAAAACCAACAAAACAACCAAACCACAGAGTGCCTGGGGACAGTTTATTACATAAGAAACCTGCCAATACAGAAGACAAATTAGGGTAGAAAGTGCCCCTGTGTGCTCAGTGCTACAGGACCGAATGAAGGGGGAGACTGAGTCATACAGTTGAGTTACCCACACCCCAGCTCTGGGGACAGCTGCGACTTCACAGCTGAAAAAAGCACAGATACATTTTGCAGTAAGAAAGGAAATGAGGGGTTTCTCATCCAGCTGTTAATCACATCCTTTTTGACTTGAGCTGTGTTTCTGGATAGGGAATTGGATTTCAATTTGCAAGCCTGACATGTATTACAGCACCATACAGAAAAAAATCTGTTTCATTAACATTTCTGTTTACTATTACTTCAGATTAAAAGCCCTCATCCATCAAATTCCAACTGACTTCAACGTACAAAATTTTGTTAAGTGCAGTTTATTAATCCTTAGCTAGTTTTTCAAAGATATCTGCACAACATTAAAAAAGGCTCGGATTGCTATACGTAATACAGAAAACACTTTCTATAGCAACCTGACAAATACATATTTCTTATGTGAAACTTCCTTGTTTTGCCAGATAGTTTAATCTGGAGAACAAAAAAGTAATGTAGTGTGACTACTGACATTTGGTAATGAAGAAGAATAGTTTATGTTAAGAGGTTTCTCTTTAAAAGTGTTTTGATTCCTAACACAAATGACAATGCAGACAATAAAAAGTGCTCCATAACATTCAAAGTTATCTTGATTAAAAAATATATATTCTGAATTAAGGTGATTTACACCTATTGGCATTTAGGAACTCAGTTGCCAATTGAAATTCTTAGCCTAGGTGCTTATTTACATAACTAGATTTAATTTTAAAGGTTTTGAAGACACTGATCTCAGTTCTTTCTTAAATGACTGATATGCTCAAGTATTTAATTAAATAGTATTTGTATTTTACTGTCTTTTTTAATGACATGTATTAAGAATTACATCCTGAGAGAAATCAAACAGAGTGAATTAAAGGTCAGTTGCTTTTATGAGAGGTCTACATCTGGAACTGTGATAAATTCCCAATGTTCTTTCAGGATAAAAAGATAGAAGCAGGATAAAGATAGAAACAAATGGAGAATCACTAGTTTCCTTAAGGAATACACTATTAAGATGTGATATGCTTGAGGTCCTACAACCTGGGTCAAGGCAATGCGCGATATCAATGCAGACAATGAATTGGTGGTGAATTTATTATGAGCAGCTTTCTGAAGAAGGACGTCGAGATAGCAGTAGACAAAATAGTGGAAATGAGATGGCCCTGTCTGCTTGCAGCCCAGAAAGCCAGTTGTATAATGGTCTACGTAAAAGAAGAGTGGTCAGCAGGGCAAGGGAGGTGATTCTACCCCTCTACTCTGCTCCCATGAGATTCTGGAGTACTGTGTCAAGGTCTGGGGTCCTCAGCACTGTAAAGACATGGACCTGTTGGAACATGCCCAGAGGAGGGCCATGAAGATGATCAGAGGGCTTAGATGACTCTCCTATGAAGGTAAGCTGTGAAAGCTGGGGTTGCTCAGTGTGGAGAAGACAAGACTCCGGAGAGACTTTATTATGGCCTTTCAATACATAAAAGGGACTTACAAGAAAACTGGAGATTTTTTACCAGGGCAGGTAAAAGGTCTGAAAGGACAAGGAGCAACGGTTTTAAACTAAGAAGGTAAATTTATACTAAACATAAAGAAGAAATTTTTTATGATAAGGATGATGAGACACTGGGAACAGCCTTCCCAGAGCTGTTGTGGATGCCTCATCCCTGAAAACATTCAAGATGGGGTTGGACAGGCCTTTGAGCAACCTGATGTAACAAAAGATGTCCCCGCCCATGGCAGAAGGGTTGGACTAGATGATCTTTGAAGGTTCTTTCTGACCCAAACTGTTCTGCTAGGACAAAACAACTGCGAGCTGCAAAACAAAGCTTACTCAATGAGAAAGGAATAATTCCTTATCTCCTACCTTTCTCTGAAAGGACCTAAAACCAAATACTTATTTTTATCATGTTCATATTATACATGTTATACATAAAAATGTTGTTTAATTCTATTGAAACTGAATAATTAAAAAAAATCCTGCAACTGTATTGTGATGACAAAGTTTGTCTATAATTAAGAGGTTAAAAATGTGAAAACTTAGAAAATATGCTTTAAACTGGAAAAGCTGACTGAAAGGAATCACTTGAATTCTTGGTACTATCAGCTTCCCCGATTCAGTTTTTCCCACTCCTCAGCCCTTGAAACTGTTTTTTTGAATAAAATTCAATATTACTTAACAGTAAAGTATAGATACTTCTTTATTACTCAAATATGAACTTAATTTTGTTACACAATTGTAAGGTGATAGAAATTAATTAGTTTTCTTGTAGAGTTGATCAGTCAACTCAGCTGATGTTCACAAGATAATATATTAACAAAAGCCTGGATAAACATGAAATTCTAAATACAGATGAGTATGTTGTAATGGTGTATGATATTATGTGTAATGTGAAAAATTTACCAACCCCTAAAGCCATAAACCCCCAGAATTTATTGCTGAAAAGATACCGTCATTAAGTACATTGCTGTTGAAAATGACTCAGTTTTCTTTCCTTAGGGATGCTTGCCACTTAATATCTGCAAAATCTGAATTTTAAATATTTTTACATGAGGAAGGTCATTCACAGCAACACCCAGCTGAAAAAAGGATAGTTTTCCAGTGAATTTCTATCTTTTTCAGTTGTTATTTTGGAGTAAAACCCATCTGAAAGCACCACTCAGATAAGTGAGATGTAGTTTTCATCTGCTCAGCTTTAGATTAGCAACTCACTAGATGATTCTTTTATTTGCTGAGATAACCAAGAACAGAGAATCCAAAACCCCTGGACTACTTCTGCCCTGCCTCTGAGGGCTTAGATATGCACAGAAAGGAAATAAGGCAACTCAAACAAATTTAATTTATATTTGTGTAATTTTTAGATAACAACAGCTAACTGGCTTTGGACATGGACAGAGCCAAAGCTGTTGGAGTGGGGGTGATGAGACCAGCTTCTGCTGACCATCTAAATTAGAAAGCAAGTGAAAATAATAGGGTTTTTTGAGGGGGACATCTGGCGCTGTGTAGAGGTTCAAGACTATTATGTGCAGAAGCTGGATGCCAACCAGAACCCAGACATGTTAAGCAGCTCCCCTGGGTGTGTGGTATTAATTACAGCTGGCCCATCTGGACACAATGCTGGGAAAATGATTCTATATTACCCTACCTGAGCAGGAGTTGGACAAGATGACCTCCAGAGGTCCCTTTCCACCATGAATTTTCTTCACTCCTGTGAGTCTAGCTGGTTAGGCTGCCATAAACCCCAATTTTTCCACTTCCTGAAGGAGTAAACAGCCATGTCTTGAAGAGCATTCCCACTACATCCTCTTCTTCCAATTACTCATTTCAAAGAAATCACTTAGCTAGCTGTTTCTGAGAAACTCATTTATTTATTGATATGCTGGACCTACTCTGAGGAAGAAGAAAGGAATTGACTAAGGAAAGCAGAGATGACTCATGCAAGAATCCCAAAGAGGCTGAGCTGGAACATATCTACCTTCACCTTGCTGAAATACAGACTGCTGTGGACATCAAAGCAGAAATTTGACTGCCTATAGAATTAATCAGGCATTTTAAGAACTGTGTCTTTTCAATTAGGTAAAACAGTGACATCACTCCTGCTGTCCAAGTATTTGGTGTTTTGGTAATCAAAATAAGAGTTACTGGGGTGATAACATACAATTAATTTTTATCTATGTTTTTTTAAAATTTGAAGAATAACTAGTTAAGTTAAAATTCTACGACAAACAGTCTAAGGACTACTTTTTTTTCTATTGATGTCAGAAAATCTTTTCTACTTACTCTCTACCTTTAGATGCTCACCTGACATACAGGAACCCAGCACCTCAATTCTGTAAATAGATGTGGTGGGCGAAAACAGTTTTCCCCCTGAAGTTATAAAATGGTAAATCCCCAGGAGGTGGTGACCCTTAAAGTTTGAGCCAATGAGCGCTTCTGCAAAATATAAACATATCACAAGCAGACCAGAAGAGAAGAAAGGTAGTTGTACTGGTAGTAGAAGAAGTAGCCATGTTGTAGAGCCACGAGGAGAAAGGGCAGGAGCCCCCCTGGAGGCCTCTGGCCCCCCCAACCCCGGTTGGGGGCTGCAGGGACTTGGAACAGTGTAAAACTGGGCTGAGTACCTGTGGCTGAGAGGCTGGAAGTTTTTTCTCCACCGTGAGCAGCAGAAGTGGTAGTAAAAACAACACTGGCCAGAGAAAGTGGCAGAGAGCCAAGAGATAAGAACTGAAGAAGCAGCAAACGAGCATGCAGCCGAGCAAGAGAGACACAGAGTTGTCTGAGAGACGAGAGCCAGCAGCAGAGAGAGCAGAACTAAGCTCTACAGAGACAGAGTTTGGGGTAAGAACTGAACCAAAACCCCCAAACTCCTTGGAGACCCCTCCTAGAAAGGAGGGGTGAGATGCAGCAGCACTGCAGAGAGGAGCTGAGAAGCTCAGGCGTCCTGGAAATCTGGACCGGGATGGCCAAAGGAATGCAGAGGAAGGCTTTTGCCCTCCCTGCTGCTTTGAGACAGAGCACGGAGCTCTGCAAAGGGGACTTGAACCCCCTGAAGATAAGGACCGTCACAAAGGCTTCTGCACTTCGTTGATATGACCGTGGTGAAGTGACCTTTGACCTGGGAAACGCAGCCCACGGAAGAGAAGGCCCTTGCTTGAAGACAAGTGGCTGAGAAGGCTTGGATACCCCCCTCGTGTGTACTGGCAGAGATCCAGCTACAGCTGCTGCATGGAAGAGAGAGAGGAGAGCCTGCTGCCCTGGAGAGACTGCTGCTCTGAGAATAGAAAGGATCTTTTCCTTCTTCCCTCCTGGACTTTTATTTGGAGGGGAGAAGAGATCTGATCCATTGTAAATACTTTTATGTCATGGTAGAGATAGTTAAGATTGTATGTAATGTATTGTAGTATTTATTTTGTACAGTCATTGTAATATATAATCCCTTTCCCCCATTTTGAGTCTCGTGTGGTGTCTGGAAAAACCATCTCACACTGGGCTGAGATGTGGGAGGGGGTTTGGACTAGGGAATTGGATTTTAGGGCTCTCAAACCATGACAATAGAGAACTGAAATATCCAGGTTAAGTGATGTTAAATGCAAAGCAGTAATTTATCACTAACACCTGACAAAGTCTCTTTAGCATGTTTTTATTACCTTATCTTTCACTTGGTAAATTTTATGCCAACTAACACAGAAGATGAAAATTAACTTTCAAACTCTGGTCTGGTTCTGCAATCTAAAGTTTAGTTTGAGAGATCAAAAAAAACCTCAAAATCTTGGACTGGCTGCAGGAATCAGTCACATATTCCACTTTCAGCTAAAACTAGTCCCATAGATCAGTGCCTTGAAATTCCCTTAGCTTGCTTGAGGATGTTCCCCAAGAAGGAAAACACGCTAGCAGTTTGGAAAAAGAATAAAAGTATTTGAAGTAAATTCCAAGTATTCATTTCAATTAATAGAACTAACATTAGTTTAAGTCCAAAAACATCTAGTGTGGGAGATTTTAAATGCTCTGTGATGTTTCTAGACTATGGAATACTCACAGAAAGGTATACATACAGAAAAATAGGTACAGAGAAAAAACATTTGGCAGAACTTCACTCTGGTTGCACATGAGCCTTTTCTCATTTATACACTTTACTTTCTTCAAAGCATCCCAAGTCATTTCCTTTCCAACCCACAATCAGTCTCCTACACTTTCTGTTGATATCCCCTGTGGCTTTTCCCTTTCAGCTTGCTACAAATTTATTATGCCTTATAAACACTCCTACTAAATAACACTCAACAACAGGTAATTTGTTCGAATCAGCATCTAAGTTCTCTACTCTATCTTTTCATAGGATTGTTTGGAATATTATCATGAAACTAAACTACCACAGGCATGACCTTGCAAAGATGCAAGTTCATCCCAGATCCAGTAATGCTGGCAATAATTTTTGGAGTGCACAATAGGTGATCTAGAAGGAAACAGAAGCAGCATTTCTGACATGCAAAGAGAGTAGGAACTAAATGGTGAATAAGCTGTGGTAGAAAGAAACTTTCCACTCTTGAAGAACATGGAATAGGAATAATTTATCCCATACTTTCTGAGAAGACATTAGTTATGCATGAGCATGCATGACCATGAATGTACATTCAGTCTCAGGAAACTTCTACTGTCCCTCAATTATCCCTTTTGCTTCTTCGCCTGTATGAGGTTACTATTTTCCAAGGAGAAAAATAATGCCTTTAATTTTAATTCACCTTTCCTCAAAGTTTGTGACATTTATGCAGCTCATCATGTCTTCCTGAAGGTTACATCTCATTCTGTCTTGAGGAACAATACAAACATTGCATTTGAAGAGAGCAGCTTAGCTTATATGACAGGTTCCATGAATCTCAAGGGCTATGCATCAGAGGTCAGAAGTTTATGTTCTGCTTCACAGGAATAACAAATGCAGTTTAATTCCAGCAAATGAATACCACTAACGTCAGTCTTCTGGAAATGAGAATTTTTTGTTTGTGTAAACAGCTTTGAGCTTAACCACATCTAAAACTAAGAATAAAAATCACATTCCTCTAAGCAAACTTCTGATCAATTTAAAACTCAGAAATATCCAAAATGTTTTCCCCTGTTAGCTTCAATTTTAATTTATGCAGGAATCTTGAAGCTGAAAGAGCCAAGAAGTAAATATTTTCTTCTTCATTTTTACATGAGATTATGCAGGTATGGCCTTTAACCAGAAAATTTACTATAAATTTTATCAATATATTGCTTTGGATTGCAGTAGTTAAACATTATACTATTTTCTGCAGCACTGCAACATTAGAATTAATTTTTTTTCATTATTAATAAAAATTAATAATAATTCAACATAAATGCTGATCTCTGGAAAATCCATTTCAATTCTATTGAAAATTACTACTGTAATTTTTATAATCCAACTGACAGTACTGATGAATTTTTAAAGGAAATGACAGTATAAGTAAGCAAGACCATGATGATCAGAATTCATCAAATGGTCCAGTGTGGATGAATGGGAGCTGTATTTCTGGAAAAAAGTTGCATGTTATTACCTAAATTGTTTTTATAAGCTCTACATATTTAAAAACTTTCAGAACCAGACAAGTTTATAATAACATAATATACATGTGCATGTTGCAATAATTAACACCAACATTCTTTGCATCAATATTGATATTCTTCTACAAGAAACCAAGTTAATTTCTTTAACTTCCCTGTGGCATTAGGCAGTAACATATCTCCATCTTGTTGACCACAGCATAGAAGTTCCAGGTGAGCCTCTTCTGGTGAATATTTCATAATCTGTGAATTAAAATGGTTAAAAAATCTCCTTCTTTGTTTTGCTTTAGAGATTGGAGCTAGGACTTCGGTACAAAATGCCTAATTTGAAGAAGAGATATAAAGTATGAGGCTACACAGCATCCATAATCAGGAAATGTTGATGAGTCAGTTTAATTATATCCAGAATGAATGAACACGGCAATCAGCCAGGGCTGAAGGCTTTCCAACACATGTGCACAAACCAACTTTATGCATGAGAGCCATTAAGCTGTTCACAGGATTAGAGACCCAATTTGTCTCAATTTTAGTAATGATGCCAGTTCAGAGACCTCATGAAATGATCCTACAAGGAAGTTGTAAATTTAATATTTAAAAAAAATAAATAATAAATGCATTCTTAACTGCATTAGAGTTAATTGTGCCCAGTACCATTTCTCATGCTCTAAAATGCAGCCTGGTGAGGTCCTGACTAATAGTTGTCAAGTATTGGAAAGCATTACTCAGTTACTGCAATTCCTTGAGGAAGAAGGGAGGACATTGAACATATTAGAACAGCTAAAAGTGTTTTAATGTAGGATCATTGAGTTTTTCCAATATCCTAATCACCCTGTGCAGGGGATTGTAACACTCACTTTCACTAGAAAATTCATAGTTAGGTTCAGTTTTATTTTTTGCCCTAACATCACTCCCTAATTCCTGCTGCAAAACAAGTATGGAAGAAGAACTTCCCCCAAGAAGGGGGCCAGCACAGACTACTTTTTTCTTCAAAATAAAATATAAGAGCAGAAATACAGATAAGCTGTTGCAAAGGACAAAATAATACCTCCAGAGTAATACTTTACTGTATCTTTTTATCCAGACACTACCTATATCTCAACTGAGTTTCTGTAATTATTTTCCCCACTGAATTTTTCAGTTTCTTAAAAGAAGAAAATATCAGGAAACCTCTTTGGTTTGCTATACGGAAATTGTCTTTTTGGAGACTCCAGCAATTTATTTCATACTATTTGAAATATGCCAGCCAAAATGAAGATTCCAAAGTTGTGTTTTCTTAGAGCTTGAGATCCATAGATACGTTATCTATTCCTAAGCATTTTTTCAACATATTTTAGTAAGGTTTCTTGCCATAAATTAATAATATTAACTAAAACGAGATTAAACACTTCAATCCATATATTTTCTTCACACATAGCAATAAATTCACTCCTTAAGGACTGTGTCTTTTCAGCTTTGAGATTGAATTTAGTTCAAAGGGTTGGTCACAGACAATTCTGCCACACCCAAATGCATAAATGTGATACGTAGATTTTGATCCCAGAAGGAAAATTTCTCATTCCAATACTGTAAACTGACACTAATTTATCAGAGCTTTTAGCTCCTAGGCTAGAGTTCAGTGTATCAAAAATAAGATACTTCCTAAAGAGCATCTAGGACCAGCTAATTCAAAGTTTGTGAAAAATTTATATTCTCTCCATCTGCACAATTTTCCTATTTCTTTAGGGAACCCATTTCAAATATTGAAATAAGAAACCTGTGATTCGTCCATGGAGGGAGAGGTCCAACGGCACAGAAACAGGTGACCTATAACAGAATTGTAGAATAGTTTGGGTCAGAAGTGACTTTAAGGATCCAAACTCTCTGCCAAGGAGCATCCACAGCTTCTCTGGACAACCTCTTCCAGTGCCTCTCCATCCTCACAGTGAAGAATTTCTTCGTAATGTCTAATCCAAGTCTCCCCTCTTTCATTTTAAAACTGTTCCTCCTTGTCTTATCACTATCTGTCCCCATAAAAAGTCACTCTCCCTTTTTTTATAAGTTCCATTTATGGACTGGAAAGCTCCACGAAGTCTTCTCCAGACTGAACAACACAAACTCTATCAGTCTGTCTTCACAGGAGAGGTATTTCAGTCCTCTGATCATCTTTGCTGTCCTTCTCTGCTATAACAGGTGCATGCCCTTCTTTTGCTGAGGACTCCAGCACTGGATGCAGCACTCCAGGTGGGCTCTCAGCAGAGCAGAGTAGAGAGGGAGAATCCTCTCTCTTGATCTGCTGGCCACACACTGCTGGCCCATGTCCAGCCTCTCATCCCAGCACCACCAAGCCCTTCTTGGCAAGGCTGCTCTCCCAGCTCTTCTCCTAGTCCATGCTCATGTCTGATTGTCCTGACCTGCAGGTGTAGGACCTTGCACTTGGACTTGCTGAATTTCATGAGGTTCTTGTGGTTCTACCTCTCAAGTTTGCCCAGATCCCCCTGGATGGCATTCCATCCTTCTGTTGTGCCAACTGCACTGCTCAGCTTCATGTCATCTGTAAACTTGCAGAGGGTGCACTCAATCCCACTGTCTGTGTCATTGATGAAGGTACTGAAGAGCACCAGTCCCAAGACAGAGCCCTGAGGGACACCACTCATGATCTAATTCTCTCTGCCTTTTATTTCCTACTGTTCAGATGCTCAGAAATTCTTACACAAAGAAAGAAAACATTAAGAACGGAAAGCTAAATAACGTTTATGCAGGTCTTCTGAATCTTACCAAAAAGTTCATTGGTGGACTTCCACAAACCCCCACTGAAATACTTAGTTTTTGTGTTAGAAGACTTTTGTATCCAACACTGCATAGCATAAGTAAAGGGTTAGTTTTCAGTGGAGGCATATTCCACTACTAAAGGTTTATTTTGTTAGCTGTTGTATTCATATTTCTGCAATCTTTTGTGGGTTTTGGTCTTAAAGATGTATGTACAGGTTAATTAAAATTTGCTATATCTGAACCTGATTTTTTTAAAGAAGAAAATTGTGAAGAGTTTATGTAACCTGTCAAAAGCCAGCAAACCAGTGAAAACAACCTGCTACATTTTAGATGTGTTTCAGTCCATGGAATTACTCAGAATAAGAAATTGTCTAGCTAAACCTCAGCTGATACAGAGCCCTTCTCTAGCCTTAAAAAAAAAAAAAAAAAAGAACAAACAAACGAAAAAACCCCCACAATCCACAACAAAAACCCCAGGGAAAAAAACCTAAATTTGCAACTTTCCTGCTTATTTTGGAATTTGACTGGAATACCAAAGCTGTTAACATGGCTATTAGCAATTGAGGCTGAGATTTTATATACATATATATATATATAAAAGCATCTTGAAAAAACCCCCTTCTATTTATTTTTTTTTTCATAGCTGTAATCTTGACAGAATCTGTCTTTACAATAGGCTCTTTTCTACCATTGCAACTAATTCTCTGTCTTCCCAGAGAAATATTTCCTGCTCTATTAAGGAACTATTACCTCAAGATAAAATGCAATGTCAATCTGCGAGTATTTAATAGAAGTAGTAATGGACATGCAACCCCTCCATATTAATAAATTGTGAATAGATTCATTGCCCAAAGACAGAAAATACAGTGTCATTGTATCAAATATGCATACAACAAAGTGAAGCAAATGCAAGTAATTCACAGGAGATTATATTTGCCTTACCATTAGAGAAACAGCTGAGTAGTACATGGCTCAATTTACTTCTTCAGGCAGAAAATTTCAAACTCTCTTGAAGAAGGAAGACAGTAACTTCCGATAACACTACTACAGGCATTTACAGGAGCAGACAACAGCAGCACAGAGCTCACCTGCCCTGACTTCCCTGGCAAGGCATTCTAAAGGAACCTGAAACATTTTATGACTGTTTAGGTCAGCCTTTAATTGCTGCTGACATCAGTAAAGACTCTTCTCCAACTGACATTCACTGAAATTCAGTAGGACCTTCCAAGTTGTAAACACAATACAAATGGGTAACTAGTAGTCAGAAAATTTCAGAAAGCCTATAAAGAAATTATAAATACATTGCTTGTAAATAATTTTTGCTTAACCTAGTATTTGTAAACTTAATACAATGGATTATGTCCTTAATAAAATGTTTAATAGAAAAGATTGAAGGTATAGGAATAAATCTACCTTTCACTGTATTTTACAGTAAGTGCATTTATTTCCATTATCATGATAAAGCTTATAAGACTGGAATCTTATTATTTATGTCTATTACAAGTACAAGAGAACAATTCATCTAGAAGAATAATGACTTGGAGGGATAAACTTTAGAGGTCAGTGTAACTCATTCCTTTTCTACACTGACTGTTTGACTTTCCTGCTCAGTAAACAGTACCAGTAAG
Organism: Corapipo altera; assembly: GCF_003945725.1. Taxonomy (NCBI): domain Eukaryota; kingdom Metazoa; phylum Chordata; class Aves; order Passeriformes; family Pipridae; genus Corapipo; species Corapipo altera. Next base: position 934,507 of record NW_020884903.1, read on the forward strand.
GATGTTAATAATGACTATATCACTTATTACCACCATCCCCCAACTATGAACAACTCCTTAACTATAGGCCACTACACTGCCACTGTGAAAACAGAATTCTTCTTACTGCTAACCTGAATAGGATTCAACCCAGTGATATGGAAGTGAAAGGTGCCAGCCTCAGTTGTTTAAACCTTCAGTTCTGTTAAAAATAATTTTTAAAAGTACATTCTGTGCCAGTTTTTAAGACTATATTGATTCATACTTTAAAGAAAGATTGCACCTAGAACTGTTGACTATTTTTTAAGCTTGATAATTTCATCACATTTCTGAATATCTATGAACAAACTTTCACTTCACTAATGAGACCTGCTAGCAGAGTTTCACAGCAGGGGAAAGATCAATGTGTCACTGGGGAGAGGGCAGCATAAGTAACAATTTTTCCTCAGCAAAAAATAATAAGAAATTTCCTCCTATATGATTTCTTCCTACCAGGTGGCAAACACTTCAAACTACCGTTGAGAGCTCTTAGCTGTAAATGAATTTAGATACTTTCGGGCAGCAACTGGTCTTACACTCACTACCAGCCATCACAAATTCTGGACAAGAAAAACATATGAGACTGCCTGAGGCTCTGCAAATAGTCTTGTCTGTAGCTTCTGATTTGTGTCCATCACATGGACTTTGTCAGCAGTAAGCTAATGAGTAAGAATCCCACATATAAATACTCTTCTGTCTTATCTCAGGGATTTTTTTTGTGGGGGCTACAGAAATCAGAGCTGTACCAGAACGTAGCACAGCAGTTAATGGGGACAAGGACTGCGTCCTGCCTTGTTCTCATGGATAAAAGATACTTCATTAATGGACATAATACCACACTCCGCACAAACACCGGAGATATCCCATAACAGGTTACCTTCACAAAACTCGCTATTGGTAGCAATTTTTGCATTCATTAATATGTTCCTCCACACCATCTTGATCTGGGTATTTTGGACAGGGATCTCCATAGTACCTGTAATTCTATAATCAAAAAAAAGAAAAAGTCTATCAAGAAATTCCATGTCTTCACTTTCCACAGCACAACAGGTTGCTGCTATCCCAGCTTTTCCATCAGAGGAGATAAGGACTATTGAGACCAGTAAGCACATCTGTTTCAGTGTGCAGCTGCTACGTCTTCAATTGCAGTTTAATGAGATTCCTAAAACATTTGGTACAGGATACGCTTCTGATCTTGTGTCATTACACAAGTCTGCTATACTGCTCCTAGCTTAAAAATGTTAAGAACAGCTGTGCTGCTGAAAAGCTAGTTGAAAAGCTACTGGTGTTGCTGTTGCATGAAAAAGGCGCTGAGCATTGAATATTCTGACTTCTCTATCTTTAAACTTTGTGTTCACACTTTTTTCTTTTTTACATAAAAATATTGATACAAAAATTAGTTCTATCTCATTCTCCTTCTTTTTAGATTGCAGGATCATGAGTAAAGCACATGAGTTTCTAGTTATTGAGAAAATGCCAGGTAAAAGAAATTCTTCAAATTACACTGATAAATAACAAGATTCACCTAAAAGTTGAAATCCCACAATTCAAAGCAGGTACAAGCTTAAAGGAAGGGAGTATTCTGAACTGAAACAAGCTGTCAGTGTAAATGTTCCAATCTTTCTTGAAGTATTCAGATCAAAACTGACTCCTTTCCAGGATACATTATTTAGCCGAAAAACCCCAAACCTATTCAACCAAATACATCTTTGTGCTAGATGTACTAGATGTACTAGTGATGGCCTGCAATTATGAGATTTTATAATTTGGTTATTTTATTTATGGTTTTACAGAATAAGAGAAGAGTAAAATTCTCAAAATAGAATAAAATAATCACTGAAATTATACTCTGGTGAGAGCTGCTTAGAAAACCCATTAGGTAGCTCAGATGTCCTTAACGGGTTTCTAACTTTATTCCCAAGTTAATTTTAAAAACACAGGCCATGGCTGTGCTATATCAGTACACACACATAAGGGTAAAGGCCTAAGACATAAGCATTTGAGTGACTCGTGCAAAATGGCATCAGAGAAAATCATTGGAGCATGAAAAACACCTTTGTAATGTGCTTGTTCAGGCAAATGGGAAGTAAAAAGCATTATTTTTATGTTTACACTGAAAAAAGACATCTTAATGTTGATAATAAGCATGGAATATGCCCAAGGTAATTTTTGGAAGAGTAACTAAAGTTTGCAAATTAGTTTGATTAGTAACATTTAAAATTATTGTTAAATTTGATAAATGCAAATATTGGAAGTGATCACACCTTTGTAAACTAATTATGTGCTATCGGAAGAAAGCTTGCTGCATTCTGTAATTTTTGCTAATGCTTTAGAACAAATAACTGTTTTAATACCTCTTAATTTCCTACCTCACAAGGACAGATATTTAATCTTTGGAATTATTTAGAGTTATCAATATTTTATAGGCTAATTTGGCATTGATTTTTTTTTTTAAATTCTAGAATACATTATCCTCTAAACAAAATCTATCTCCTAAGAAAACCTGCCAATTCAACAGTGATGACTTCTCTTTGCTTTTTGATCCAATACAAAACATTGAAACTTCATGCTTCTCTACTGCAGTCCAATACATAATTCCATCCTTAAATCCAATGACAAGTAACATATTTTTGTCTACTTCTCAGGCTGCCTAAGGCAGTTCGGTTTAGGAAAGGTAAAGAAGTTAAACCTTGCAATATGTAGCTTGTGCACATTTCCACCACATGGATCATACCCCATTGTAAGGGCAGCACAACATATGAATCCTCTGGAAAAAAATGAATGCCCAAACATCTAAGAATTTGGACTGCATTTCCTATACAACGGCATAACATTAGTCGAATAAAAGAAAACTGTATGAAGCCCTGCTCACATTAAACCAAGTAAGGAAAAACGTATTTTTTTTTTTATTTCTTTTTCTGGAACAGATTTAATTCTAAGTGAGAATGAAGAGAGATCACATATGAAGAATACGTTTTTACATACCTGCAAATAGCAATACACTGTCTAAAATGACACAGAAAGTTCAATTCTGAACATGGAATACTGCCCTTTTGGTAATAATTTTGTTCTATCTAGCTCAGCAATATCCAGGCTTGGGAGGGCATTGTTTATTCGCTTATTTTGGGGGATTTTTTGTGGGTTTTTTTCAACACAGTAGCTATAAGATTTCAGGAGTTGAAGATTAACAGAAAAGTATATATTCAAGTAAATAGTCAGTTGGCTTCAACTTTTTAAAAGTCTATTTAAACATGGTAAGTCTCCTCTTGGTTGTTGCTTTGTTTTCTTCTTTCCACCTCCACCCTGGAAGTACGTTTATCATTCTGATCCCAAACGTTTATAGTTTGATAAATCTTCTGCTTCCTCTCCCCTCACACCCCAACAAATAAATGGACTTTTGCTTCCTCTCCCCTCGCATCTCAACAAATAAATGGAACAGAAAATGAGGTCGTTCATCACAGTGAGATAAAATCAGAAAGTTGACTCAAGAAATGAAACTCAGTTTCTAAGTAAATTTACAATATTCTTACATTACATGGCCTTAAGAACTGTGAAGATGCTAAAGATGTATAAAGTTTTGATTTTTTTTTTTTTTTTTTTTTAATATCTGGAGAAGAAATAATGCCAGGTCAGGGTTGATTTGCAGCGAAAAAAAAGGTAATAAAAAAAATCTGAATCTACTCAGGCTTGCTCTGTCTGAATATAAGAGATTGCTTTATCATCTCTTTTACAAACTCTTACCGAGTTGCCCTATGTATTTTATGGCAACATTTGCAAGGAAACTATGGGCTTTTCTTTGAGTAAAAGCAAAGTGAAGAAGAATGACTATACAAAACCAATTTGGACAGATTTTTTTTCTGTCTATGGATTACAGTTGTGAAAATAATCATGTAGTTATTAATGACATTTGGGGTTTGTTCTCTGTCAGTCTTTGGGGGCGGGGGGGGGAAAGCACATTTTCATTATTTTAGAGGTAATCTCTTCCTGCAGTATTCTGGTCCCACAGTGCATTTCTAGAACGTGTACAGTTAATGGTGACAGTCTGACCGATAAAAGGAGTTCAGAAAAGAGCCACTAATAGTGAAAGGTGTATTACAAAAAACAGTGGCTGGTTCTATTAATATAAATCACTTGGCCCCAGTTTCAGAACACGATGTAAGTGAACAAATCAAATTAGACAGCAACCGGGCAGTTAAAGAGACAAAATGAACTTCGGATTGTTGAAAAGATATAGTATTTTTTTCAAAAACTTAGACTCTATTGAGCTAGCAAAGTTAATTCCAAGATAATTTATTTTAATGAAGGTTCTTACCCCTTCACAGACTGGATATAGGACTTCAAAGAAGACAAAACTTCAGTTAGCTTTGCAAAAAAAAGGTATTAATAGTCATTCATTGTCAAATTGCAGCTTTTACCTTCCCTTTTCTATTGACCCACTATTTTACTGACAGTTATACACCTTTAAACAAGTTATTTTCAAGTCATTTCACTACACATTTATATCCTGGAGCTACCAGGCCTCTCATTCCTTTCTGAATAACAAACTGCCTACTTCAAAGTAGAAGGTATGAAACCCAATGCAGATTCTCTGTAGTTTCCCTTCTTCTATGTGTTAGCTGATATATACTATGCAGCAAAGATTCTGCACCCTTATAGCGTGAGGTCTCCCATTAGACATGCACTCCTTCTGAAATCTTCAATTTTGTTCCAGTAAAAATAGGACCGAACAAACTTTCTGTTCTCTTCCATTCAAATATTTTTGGGGGGGACAGGGAGGAATTGAAATTTGTAAAATATGTCCATGAGTTTCACAGATTGTCTCCTCTGCAGTCACCAGTGTGGATGCCGAGGGAGATTCCCTCTCCAGTCAGTCCAAGGCCACGTCCCCCTTCCTGACCCTTTTGTACAGTCTGACAAGCAGTTCTCTGCACACTTGTATAGGAGGCTCCTCTCCCTGATGGGAACTACAGGGGTGACCCTCATAACCTCCAGTTCCACAGCCAAACACATCCTAAGCTAAGCCACCTTCTTTGAACCTACCTGCCTCTGCCTGCTGGCAGCTCTGGCTCACCCACCACCCCCTCCCCGCATCAGTTCTCCCGCACGGCCGGGCCCTTCCCGCTGGCTTCCCCAGTTGGGATCGGGAAGCGGCTGCCCTTACCTGGAGCGAACACCATGGTGCCGCCCGGGCGGCGCGGCTCAGCACCTCGGACAGCTCCCGGCCCTGCGGGGGCTCAGCACCACGGACAGTGCCCGTCCCCGCCGGGCTCAGCACCACGGACAGCGCCCGGCCCCGCACGGCGGCGGAGGCGGCTGCGGGCCGCGGTCCCTCCCTCCACAATGCGGCGGGGCGGGGAGGGGGCCGGGGCACCCGCACGGACACACACACAGACACACACACACTCTCCCAGGGAACCATCACTGCCACAACTCGTTGCCCTGCAGTGGCAGCAGGGGGAAGGGCAAAGAGGAGAAAAGCAATAGAGATGTGCCCAGCAGGGAGCCCGGTTAATTGCTCCTAATTACCTCGCGGCAACAGCCCCGCTGCCAGACATTTTGGGGTACACTGCTCTCACCGCAAGCTAACAGTCCTGGTAACGGGCTGCAGCGACACTGTACTTCGTCACAGTATTTTACTTTCCAAAGGTTCAAATGCTGAGGAATTTATACTCTGATTTCACAGGCCCGTTAACCCAGCTGTACCCAACAGCAGCACTTTAAGAGGGAACATGAATGTTTTCGCATATAAAATATGACACCAGGGCCAAACAGTAAAGAAAGTAATGAATAAGTAATAAAATAGAGAAGATGAGACCAAACAGCAAGAGAAGACAATTTAAAATTTCCCACCAACTTTTATGGTTCACATTTAATTTGCTTTTGTTTGTAAAACCCATGCTTAGATTTCCTGTGGACCCTGAACTTATATAGAAGTAAGATGAACAACAGCCAAATGGGACACAATTTAGAAAAACTAACTCTCCTGTTTAAGCCTTCCCTGCAAGAGGAATTTTGAAAAACACTGATTACCAGTGCAAATTAGAGAAAGTAGATTTGAAAAAAAAAAAATTAGCATGAATGTTTGCATGCAAATTTTTCCAATATGCAATACATTTTCCAAACACATTTTCATAACCTACAGGTCATTTCATAACCCACAAACTTATTTCATTCTTTTTCACAGTCAAGTATTTTACACACATAAAATTCTCCAATTAAACCTGGAGAGGTTTAAGTCTCAAAATAAGGCCTTATTCTTAAAATACAGATACAGAAAAGCACTAGCTTGTTTAAATAATATTGCCTATATACTTCAACAAGAACTCAAGAAAGGCATCACAGTTAAAGTCAAACTAAGTATCCGATGACAATTTTTTCTTTTTTTTCTTTTTTTTTTTTTTTAACTGTATAACACAATTTCTCCTTGGAAATGCCTTTCAGATTTACCTCCACTTATCATTTCTAGCATCCGATTTCTGGATATTCCTTTAATTGCTCTTAACAATTTCAGTTTCTTTATTGCCATTTGTTTCTCTTTCCTGTCCTGTATTTCAGGGACTTAATTTCACTTCTCTCAGAGCGCAACCAAATTACAAATATAAACATACCTCCAGTTGCTCAGAAGTGGTGTTCCCTCTATGATTATTACTTCAAAATTTTCCATTCTAACCTTTTTTCATCTATTATTATTCTTATTCACCTAAAGTCTAGGAACTAATAGGGTACCTAAGAACTCAATTAGAACAATTTCTAGTACAAGTATCCCACATGAAATACAGACAAGACTGCAGTCAGCATTATTCAGCATTCTTAAGAGAAAGGTGAAGGATATCCTGTAATCTTTAGAAAATCAGAACTGATATACAATTTGGAAAGGCCGTAAGAAAATTTACACTAGTATTTTTATGATGTATCAGTTATGTGGCCCCTAATGCTTGATTTGTGGATCTCCATTGCTCAATGGAGAGTCATCCATCATGAAAAAGAGATGCTAAGCCACTTCTCCCAAAAGAAAAATCTATTGGATATATTTCTATTACATACATCCTCAAAAGAAATTATATGGATGTCTACAAGGGATTGGGTTTTGAGGTAGTGGAACACCTTGTTAAAAGATTTTCAAAACATTTTGGGGAAAGAATACAGTTCATTAATGATAATGTTCAACACACTTCTTTCTTTGACTGCTCTCTGTGTTTACCCTAACAAATAGCTCAAACCGGGCACATTTTATTTTAGAGTTTTCAGTTTTCTTGCTCAAATTAAAGGCTACCAGCAAGTAATGTTTTCTCACACAGAAAATGAATGTTATCAAGAAGCATTCTGGGCTTCTTTTTGTCACATTTTCAATTTCAGATTTGGTCACAAGTTCAAATGAACACAAAATCACTGAAATAACTGCACATGACAGAGCTCTATAGTGAACTGTCACCTCAAAAAATGTGCAGTTAATGCAGTAAAGCCACCAAAACAAAGACTGAACTAATAGTTATTTTTCATTCAACTTCAGATTAATGAAAAACATTGTCAGGTACTCCCAGTAATAAAAAAATAAACCTTGAGAATGAAGCGCAGTGGTAAAAATTACATTACATCTTAAAAATATCTGTAAAGATGTACCATCAACTTGTATGAAATACAAAACAGAAAAGCACTTACAAAAAATCTGTATATATTTTTATCACTAATTATACAGTCCCTCTAACATTTTCATTCTTACTGTTCGAGTGAGGAATTACTAATTTCTGTATAACACCAGGACATCTAAAAATTCCTTAGTATGTCATCATGGCTAGGCTTCGTGAACGAAGATTTGGGAAGGCACTATCCACATTTGCTACAGGCACGCTGGTGGCTTATGAGGCCAATACGTGACAGACATATCCGATTGCAAAAGGCACAGCAGAAAGACTCCTTAGATGGTGTATTCTGCAAGGTACGGTTCTTTCTGCGTTGCCTTTTTTCCTCGAGAGTGATCCTGTGTGTGTTCTCGAAGGAGACAGCTGTGTTATAGATGGTGTGTCTCCAGGCCTCCCGATTTGAGGCCAGAGTAGACCAGTTATGGTGATCAATATGGCCAAGGCTGAGATGTTGTTTCAGGGAGTCCTTGTATCTTTAAATCATTTGTTGCTATTCACAATTCCGTGGCTTTAGATCTGAATTAAACCCTGAAAACAATTATTTGGTCGCATAGAATCAGAAGCTTAGTAAATATGTATTAAGAAGGTATTTTTACCTGATATTCAAAGTTTCAATGTTTTGTTAACAAGTACACACAGCTAATATTTTTCAGGTAAGATTTTAAACTCTTTTCTGAAAGAATCATTCAGAAGTAATTACTTAAATATGAGAACAATTTATAATAAAATGTTTTCTAAAGAGATAAACAAGGTTTCATACGTCTACATCAGATGCTAACATTATATTTTGTAAAAAGCTCTCTTCCCAACTTTGAGAATTAATTATCTCTCTATTATATTAGAGTTTGGTTTTGGTTTTGTTTGGTTTTTTTTTAAATTTCCTTCCGCATCTAAACTTTAATAGTCAAATCTAGCTTTTTGGGAGGGAAGACTAATACAATTAGGAAATTGCTTTAACTACTTGATGCCTTTTGCTAAACTGACTACTATCATAATGATCTTCAAAAACTTATTACAGTCACTGACTGTCTTACAGTTAAGCTTAACAACAAAAATCTTTACTAGCCCAGGTGCAATACATTACATCTGAAAATTCAAGGAAATTGTTCAGAGGAAATTGTGACTGTCAGTAAGAAATATCTAAATATTAGATGAATATCTGAAGTGTCAAATGGCAATTTGTATACTAGGGGTCATACTATTCAGGGTCCTAGATTTAGACACCTAACTTCTAATACCTCTCTGATTATTATACCTCTAACAGAGAGATGTAGTGAATAAACAGAGGTAGAAAAGCAAAAGAAAAAGGGGCACAATTGCAAATCTCCTGAAAAAATAATTAAACGAAAAGCCAGTTACCTTTCTGTGAGTGCTCCAGAAGAATAACGATGCACAGATTTCCAGCAGCTAAAGACATGACACCTTGAAAGTCAGAAGCAAGAACATGCAACATTTCTCAAGACAGGAAAAAGTGAATACCATTGAAGATAAATGTGGTCACCACAGTTTCAATTCATCAGTCTATTAATCTTTCTTAATTAACCTGATAAACTGCACAGTAGTCCAGGGTTGAGATTTACAAATATGAATAAATTTTAGACAGAGTCTAGGAGAAATAGTTGTACAGTTTTAGGGTGGGCTTGGGGTTTTTGTTTGTTTCTTTGTTTTGTTTATTGCAGGATTTTTAAGTAGCACCAAGATGAGTCCACCACAGGACTTCCACAGTTGTAAATAGATCCCAAAAGCCACACTTCCATCTAGCTGGTTTTATTGCCACCCTCTCATCTGAATGCCTCACACCCATGAATGGTTATCTTCCAACAGTCCCATAAGTAAATTGGCATCTTTCTCTTTTAGATGGAAGTCAAAGTTAGAGAAGTTGAACCCAAAGTGAAAGCCAATCAACAAGAAATAAGGACCTAGATAAATTCAGGAGGTTTAAATAAAAGATTGACTGACTCAACTAAAACATCACTGCACATACAACTGTGCAGTAGAATCAAAGCAATCGTTGCTCCCACCTGCCACACCTCTGCAAGTTGCCAGTCCCTTCACCGAGACAGATGAATGAATCACAGTCCAAAATTCAGAGGCTTTCCATTACACGGGAATTCTTTTATACAGCAAGGAATTCAGTCCAGTCAAGTCCTTGGCTAATGACTCTGGATCTAGCAGAGACACTGTGAAACATAGGCAGAGACTTTAAAGAACCTCACACACAACCACTGTCTCCTGACATGGAACAGGCCATACCATTCTGCACCACACTGAAGACACATAGGATGGGTTGGGAATCTGCCACAAATGAAACTCTCACCTTCAAACCTTTTCTGTTACTACCAGCGTGACATTTGTTACACTAAAAATGAGTGGCTTTTACATGTCTTTCTCTCTTCTATAAAAACTGTTTTAAGACTGATCATGCCACGGCTTATTGGTGTGTGTAACTTGACACGAATCATAAAATTTGGCATTTGCTCAAGTCTTCAAAGAACCTAAAAGGAGACAATTAAAGAAGCATTTATGACCCATGGCAAAACAGCTTGCCAATGAACTAAGGAGAGGAATGAATGAAGAAATTTCCTAACTCATAAAAAATGCTATTAGAGTCCTCAATAAATCAGTTATACATTTTGACAAATGTAAACAACCTAAATATTAAACCACATGCTTAATTTAATGTTGAGAGAACAAACATATGTAAAATGTAAATACCGAAATCATAATTTTAATATGCTACTAAACAGCTTAAATTCAAGAACTGAGAACGGGAAATTGTACTGAATTACAGTAATATGAAATACAAACACTAAATACACAACTTGTCCCACAGAATCAAAGGAATGGGGATTTCGTCATGCATGGTTAAAAATTAAAAAATGTGGTCAAATAAGATAAATATATGAATTTTAAATTGAGTTTGAAAACATCAACTTTGATACAAAAGAAAGCATTTAAAACAGTAGAGTATCAAAACTTTAAATTAGGTTAGCAAGATTCACAGAGCATAATGCATGTCCAATTGAAAAGTATCTATAATAGGACATCCCTATTCTAGTGGAATTTATCACATCCATCAAATCAGGGCTACTGTCTGACTGCATTTAATCTGTCCTTGAAACAATGGGAGATCTACAAGAAAGTCATACAACTGGATAAAAGTTAATTACTGAAGTGGAAAATTAAACCTATGCTTTATATTGAAAACATATGACTAACACTCTTAAAATGGGTAATTGTTCACTTCAATTAAAACATTTCTGTCTAACATAACTCTGTTTATGATGGCAGTAATGACATTTTCAAGTAAGAATTGCAGGGTCGTAGTTTGGTGGGGGTTTTTGTATTGTTTTTTGGTTTTGGGGGTTTTTTTGCAGACCGAATGGCAAAACTCTAGCATAGGCAAACCTGTCAGGCACTGTAAAAAATGTAAGTTTTAATTGTTACTATGTGTATAGTTATAGGTAACTGTTAGCCTAGTAACCAAGCCCAGTTATGTTCAGACTTCTAACTCATCTGAAATAAAAAAGAGTAGAGTTGCTCTTTCCTAATTCCCAAGCTGACAGTTGAAATCTTTTTCCTTACTTGACCCAAGATCAAGAAATCCAGAAACAAAATTAGAATAATACATATACATACTTTTTTAAAAAAATCAAGACTTTCTAATAGGAGCAGTCAATGAGATCTTATTGCTTTCCGGGGTATAAAGTCTTCTGTACAGTGTTGAAAAGTTAAATATTGAAAGTTTACACCAGCATTACAAATTTTATGCTCAAAATCCTGGTTTAAGTTCTATTTTATACTTTAAGAGTATAATATAGTGGCCATTGTTGTTATCTTACTGGATAATCTGGACAAATTAGTAAAATACTACTGGGTAAAATATCAAAATCAATAATAGCTGTAATATAAAATAAGGCATTTTGTAAAAAGAAAATATTCAAATACCATTATTTCAGATGGGGAAAAAATGTTAAAATCACAGAAAACTATGAGAAATATCAGAGAACAGAAATATTTTCAGGTAAGAATTTCTCACTGAGAGAAGGCAACTCTCAGCAAGGAATACCTTCTGAAGCCTCAGCTACACAACTCAATAACCACATATAAAACTCATTAATCTGAAGTATGTACCAAGTGGAAATGTATGAGGAAAATATTGTTTCCTTCTAATACTTGCAAAGATTAACTTATGTTGAAAAAATACATTTCTCATCCTTTTGGGATTACAGTTTTGTTCTTCAGTAGGTTAAATACCTATTGTCTTTTATTAATAACTCTTTTCTCCTTAATTTGATCAATTTTTCACCATTCAAGGCTGTGTAGGATTGTTGAATAAGAGGTAAGCAGGGTCAGATTAATTTAAATAATAACAAAGAGAAAAAAAGCCCCAACTTCAAACCCCAAATTCCATTCTCCCAAAAAAGCAGAAATGAAGCACAGATATCCCTCTTCAAAATCCCGTAAGTCTACCAGCAGTGGGTGTTGCAAAGGACTTACGTCTGATCCTTTCTGTTGCCTGGCTGCTTCTCACAAACCGTGCAACAAGTGCTGTGTTTCATCATATGGCATTCAATGTGGTACCAAAGCTGGCAAGTCCTGCTCCATTCCCTTTCCTAACTCTAGCAATGTGCTCCTGCCACTTACCTTGGGTCAAACCTAATGAATTGGTTCGACAAGGGAGGTCAATTTAAAACTAACTCACTGAAGCACTGAATAGCTTTGTTATAGGAATACACTCAACTGGCTTATTCTAAAGCCACAGAAGCCACTAAATCTGAGGTTAACAGACGGAGGAAACAGGTGCAAAAGGTAATGGCAAAAAAAGAAAGGAGAGAACGGGAACAGCCCTTTTAGCAACAATTTGCAGTTTTGCTATGGCAGTTGAAACACAAAGCTGCTGTCTTAAGAGGTAGCTCCACAATAACTGAAGTCGTTCTAAATTGAGGCTGCTCTTCCACTGACCCTAGCACCAAGGCAATCATGTGGGGCTGATAAAGTTAAGAAAAAAATGCCTCAGAACAGTTATTATTGTTCAGGTGCTTCAGCTCTTCATGAATTGGTTCACTGAGACCTTACAGGAGTGCTACTGCAGGCAGAAAAACAACAATAAACTGCAGCAACCACAACTTTGCTTGTCTTAAATCACTGTGGATGTGATTCCTTGACCTCGTTTAGCTCTTTCGTTAACTCAAAAACAGGGAAACATCTCATGATTGAGTTGTGCCTTGGGCATAAAGCCTACTGCCTTGATGCATTACTTCTCTCTTTTTGTTACCACCTAAGACAGACAAATAGGTTCAAGCTAAATAGAGTGCCAAACCTCTTCCTGTGCTCAAAGAACCGAGGCTAGATCATCTTTGGATCAAAGTCAATAGCTATTATTTTGTTATAAAATAGTACATACTATCCAGCATAACAATGAGTAACCAGAATATTAGATGTACCACAATTTTATGCATGGTAAATTCTATCTGAAGAAACAGGTGGAATTGTTTTGAGCTTCCCTTGAACCTCTTTACCCTCACAAGCACTCAAAAATAAAGAATTCAACAGGAACAAAAGAACATAACTTAGCAATGAGATTTGTCATGACAAGATAAACCTTTAGGGGGTGAGCTGGCACTCCTTACACCAGTTTAAATAAGAGGGTCCTGTTCCTTCCTCTTCGCTGTTTACCATCATCCCTGCTCTTACCTGAATACTTTGATCACTTACCTTGCACTGACAGAGAAGTTCACCAGACACCTTTCTGAGCAGGAAAGGAATCAAGAAGGAACAAGACTCACCCTTTCAGCACAATTAAGCTTTACTATACAAAGTATACTTTGCTGTGCCTTTAGAAGACTGTACTCTCAAACAGCAAGCTTTATAGCAGAACAGAAACAAATAAAAACAATGCTTAAATTTAAAAAAAAATCATTGTAAACTATTCTTCCATACAAAATAAGCCACTCTCTATTCATTTTACATCTTTGCAAAGCAATCGGATCAAATTCTACTGCCATCTGAGAAAACATTCTTTAGTGGCCTAAGCAAATCTCACAAAAACTTCAGTTAATTTGTAACAGGAAATGGAAGAATGCTAATGGGCTAATCTAAAGTACAAAAAAGATGGATGTCCAGGTGTAAAGAAAAAAAGTTCTAAATGTGGTTAGATACAGACAGTCAGTATAATTTGATATATCAAGCATCAGAGTTACAAGATACTTCATGGCTTTCATAGCCAGAGAAACTAAACCTATACACTGATTCTAAATGCTGGAGATTAAAGTAATGGAAACAAATAAAAAAATTTATGATCTGAGACTAGTGACTTCTTAAACATTGAAAACATATTCTTTAATATAATGTACCCTAAATGTATTAAATACAAAATTGCATTCAATTTGTAATAAAGTTTAATAAATGCAGTTTTAGAACATTTTCACACTACTTTCTTGCTTTTACCCCAAAACTTTTCCTTTACTTTGCCCATGCAACCTTAAACACATGTGAATAAGGTCTGATAGTATGCAAAAATAGAGCTAACTAACATTTTGAAAGACGGTGTCCTGAAAAGTCTTCTCTGTAAACCCTAATTATGCTGATGATGAGTACAAAACAGACAGAAATCACCTGCAGATAACTGATAACCTCCCTTGAAGAGAAACTCCCACCTGGAAGTACACACAATCTTGTGTCAGTACCATTTCCAAATTCTATAGTAGAAAGAAGTAAGGTGTTGATCTCAGAGTGGAGCTCTAGTATACCCCATCCTCCTGTTTGAGCAATCTGCAGTGCCACTACAATGCTTTGTTCCTGTAAACATTGTTTGTAGTACCCTGGGACCCTGAAAAAAAAAGTGTCTTTATTACTGAAGAATGAAAACTTAGATGCAGGGAAGCTTGGTCTTTAGAATATTTTAAAAGACAAAAATACTCTAAGTGCTTAGCATATGCAGATTACTTAAATGTATAAATAGGCCATTGGGAAGAAGTCAGAAAACTACAAGTGTAGGTACAGCAGGACTTGTGTGGTTTTGGTCATTGTTTTCAACAGAAGGGTTTGCATCAGAAAAGACATTTTTCTAAACAGAAGAAAAATTCTCATGTTTTGGTAGAAAAAGCAGAAAATAGCTCTCATGATTTAACGAGTTCATAAAGATGATCTATATCCAACGCATTATATCTATTTGTCTTAGTTCTTAGTTCAAAAATTACTATTTCTGGCTATTTCAGGTTTCTTGTACTACATTTAAAAATCATTCCTGAGAATAGGTGTCTCAACTCTTATGACACACATTTAACAAATCTATTCATGGAAATTCTCCATCTGTTCTGAAATGAGTAAGAATGTTATTATAATTGTTTTAGATCTATATGAAGACAAATGACAGATCAACTGCAGTAATGGAATTTTTAATGAAACGCGCAAGTTTCTGGCTGACTGGGCATACTGCTGTGATCTAAAACTAACTGTTTGAAAAAGATGAAAATTCCTTAGATCTGTCTTTACCTTCCAGGTAGAATTATTCTGTTCTGTATCAATCTGCAAATGTTTACATTCAGAAAAGTCATCTGTTGTAAGCAGATGAACTCTCCTGCATAAATGCTTTGTCCTTTCTGTAAGCCTAGAGGTGTCTGAATTTATAAAATACTTAATAAAAGATAATCTGTCCCTAAAAATATACTCTAACCTTAGGGTAGACTTTCTGATATAATCAGATATTTTATTCTGTACCTCACACAGACTCTATTAATCTTAAGTATTCTTACTTAATGGAACAACAAAAGTTATCTCTACATTAGAAAACTGGGGCCTGATCTTCAAAAGAACTCGTTTGGGTACCTAAATGGCAAGACTTTGCAAAGTATTTAGTATTTTGTAGCTTATATGAACAAACAGAAACAAACAGAAACTGATCCACACATTTGCTACCGAAGTGAGTATGAGGCATTTCCTTTCACAAACTGACCTCTAATACTCCAATCTCCAGGTCTAAATCTTTCTAAAAGAATTAAGCAGAAAAACAAAACCAGAAGTACTCACTCAACTGTGAGTTGCTTCATTTTCTATTATTTTTTTAACTATTGATAAGTGAACACTGTGTAAAAGAAGGGGTGGAGAAGGGCTGAAAGGTATTCTTGCTGAACATTTAGTTTCCAAACTGAGTTGTGCCAAATAATCAGCAGCATACCCATGGCTAACACAATTAGGATCAGAAATTAAGCAGATACCAGAGGACAAAATGTGTTACTTTTGTTCCTTTTTCTCTTAAAAAAAAAACCAAAACAAAACCCAAACAAAAAACCAAGCTATTTTAAGAACACCCAGTTAAAATCACAGAATAGCAAAGTTCTTGTTTCAAATATTTCTTTTCACTCTAAGTTAGTCTTTTAAAGTGCAAAGCCTTTTAATTAAATTGTTATACTTCCTTATATTTAGATCTTTTTGCAGCGGAGACGACTGTGGTTTAGTGTTTCATCTGGTGCTGACCTTACACAAGGCAATCACCAAAAGAAGCTCATTTCACATCAACTAACATGTTGCTGCATTGTATACATGTAAGCCCTGCTTACACAACACCTATTCATATACTTAATTCCCATACACAGAGGGTTCCATTGAAGCCACATGGTCACGCATCATCCATCATAAGACGGATGGAGGTTCAGTGTCAGCCAAAGAGAGTAACCAAGTGTTTGCTATCCTATGTATATTAAAGACATAACTGACTCTGATCTCATAAACCACAGACTGACAAGTGTACGTTCAGGACTAATTCTATACATAATATTTTTGCTACTTAATTCGGAGAAAAAAGTAATCCATATTCAACACTATTTTAGCCGTCTATTTTCTACAGCATTCTGTCATTCCTGCATGCACACCAATTAGTTAACTTGCCTGCTGTTCGAAAACTTTTAAAGAATGTTAGACTAGTCTGGCCCCAATACAGTCAACAGCAAAATTCCCTTTAGTCAGAGAGAATCTCATCCACTGTCTCATAAACTCTGAAAGAACCTGCCATGCCATCCTTGTAAAAGCAAAAATAAAAATTTGCCCATTACTCAGTCAACATGGTTTACAGCTTACTGTTTATCAGGCTGGAAAACCTCGGTGGCTCGGAGCTGACGCACACCTGCTTTTATACATGATGTCTTCTGGCACAGATGAGAGAGACAGAAGCAGTAGTGTCTTAAGATGAAGACAGATTTATCTGAACTTCACGACAGATCCCCACAATATATAAGCAAACCTCCCTTCAGAACATACACAACAAACAGGTTAATTTAGAACATATTAACAATAAATATATACAGCTTCTTACATCCACACCTTCTTTCTGAAACCTCTTCCAAAACTTTTCCAAGGCCTTCTCTCTGCCTTGAGTAAAAACAACCAGGGAGAAAAACAATTAGCCATTGGCTTTCAAAAAAAGAAAAAATAAGGTAATTTCACATCCTTAAAACAGATGGTGGTAGTAGGAATTGCCAAGAAAATTCTCAATCAACTTCAGAAATATAACTGAGCCTTGGCCTTCTTAACCAGTATTGTCAGCTAAGCAGTCTTCTGACACTTAAGCACCTAAAAACTAGCAGGAGGCTGAGGCCCCCTTTTAAAACCTTTGACATGGAGGCAATTCAATTGACTTCATTTAATTTGATCCTGTCATAGACTTTTAAGACCAAGTCTCATATAAAGTGTTTATACCTGCCCAAAGAACATGCAACAATAACATTTGTTCATGCCTCTGCACACTTCTGTATTAGATTATGTATAATATCAATCTGTCCCAGCTTTTAAAAGCTACAAACATCACACAGTCCTTATAGCTGTTAACTTTTCCAGCCGTAAGCTTTAGCAATAGCAGAATTTACTCTGATGTAACACAGAATGTTATCACACTTTTGGTAGTGAGTCTTTTAATGCAAGCCTGTTTTTCTATAACAATTTCAAATTCACAGTCTGACTGCTTGAAAGTCAGGGGGTAATATTCTTTTAACTGTAAGACCTGAGCTCTGTCTTTCTACTTAAGTGCCTACTGTCCTATGAGATCCATTTTAATTTATTACATTTCAAAAGACCAACCAACCAACCAACAAAAAAACAACCCCCCCCCCAACAACAAACCAATGAAGCTGTTCTTGAGAGGTTATTCATCGTATCCCTCAGCTTCAAAGCAGAATTAACCATATTTAAACCATTCCTAACATATGTTTGTCTAACCCTTTTTTGAATGTCATCACTAGTGGAGATTGCAATATTTCCCCAGGTATTTTGTTTTAGTAATTAATTATCAAACCATTTAAAAGATTTTTTTTTCAATGTAAATGTTTACTGCTGTAATTTAAGCTCATTGTTTCTTGCACTTTTCATAGTAGACCTAGAGAAAATTTACTTTCTTCACATTTTACACTTTTGAACTCTTATTACAACAGATCTGTTTTGTACGTTCTTATCAACCCCAATTTAATCTAGAAAAAAAGTGAACACAATTTTAGATAAGAAAACATAGCACAACTAATATATTTAGAAAAAAAATGTAGATCCTATTTTGGACCTACTATCTTTATATCTATGATCATATACAGTAAAACATTTTAACAATGGTCATTTATCATGTTCCTCAAGAGAACCAATAAAATGCAATGAATACACATCCTCTGATGTTGCACAGGTACAAAATGTATAGTTTGTTTACAAACTAATATTACTGAATGTAAAATGAAGCAACAGTTTAAAAAAATATATTGGTAAAGGTCCGAAGTTTACATTTTCTAAAATATTAAGTTCATGTTTTATTTACAGACCAGCGTTCAAACAATTACTGGCATTTTAAGATAACTGTTTAACCTGATAAGTACACGAATAAAATGAAGCTGTAAAAAAAACCTCAACCAAACAAAAAAACCCCCAATGATAGAAGTTCCATATAACAGTTTCAAAAACACTTTCTAAATTTCTTTTTAGAAAAGCAAGATGTGATGTACCACACAGTAACTTACCAGAAACTGATCTAACACTTCCATATGCTATAGGTATCGCAAGTGACCAACGTTACTACAATGTGCCCAAGAGTGTGGGGTTTTGCCCATTCCAACTTCAAATGAAGTTTTCACAACAGTTGTAGTATTTACAAATTTAAAATAAAGGCTCAGTATCCCTTTGGATTACATTACCACTGTTATTGTGTCTTCTCTTGCTGACTACACACAGGAGACTGCAATCCAAAGACAACTTATTGTGTTGACTCTGTGAGTTAACTATTAAATTAGCAGCATGTACCCCAGCTTATCTTAAAAAAAAAAAATAGGCGAGACTAAGCAACCGACTAATAGCGAACACTCACTCTGGATCAATTACAACTGAATTCACTCACTGAAGTGTCTCTATTGCTGAGAGATGGTGAGTTAGAAGGTGGAAACTTTTAAACTTGAACAGGACCTATGAGCTGTTACGACAAGCCATGACACAAACCCCAGCTGAACACTGTGGGCAGGTATGTGATAGCCTGTGGCTGTGCTCTGCAGCTCCAGGAGTCTGGCAGTGACAGGTCACTCGCCAGTGCAGCTAAACCTCCTGTGCTCCCAGAAACACTCCTTTACCTTCACTGTGCTAGGTTAGGTGAACTGAAAGCTGCATAATAAAAAGCACAGCCTCAGGCTGTATTAGCTTTAATTGATTTCTACTGGGTTTGAGTAAGGAGCATGTCTCATCCACGCTGCACCTTTTTTCCTTTATGGCCCAGTCCCATCTCCAGGGCCCTACATAAGAATGAACACAAAAACAAAAGAGGCAGACTTTTTTACCCACTGAAGGGATTGGTGAATGCCATGACGCTGCTGCTTTGCCAGCCAGAATCACTGTGAATAATGTAGTTTTTTCAAGAAATCAAGTATTTCATTAAACTTGCCACCTTGATTAAAATACGAGGGTATCTGGGGGAATGGAATAAGAAGCAATTTCATTCTGATCACCATCCCACTTACACTCTACTGTACCTACCTACATTAAGTGAAAAAAGGAGGAATTAAAAAGCTTAGGGAATCAATGTCTGTTTCTCAAAAAATTATAACACCTTCAGAATTATGAAAAACAAGTATTTCCTTTCCATGTTTGTGATTTTTGAGATTTCAGCGGTTTCAAACTTACTGATTCTCACTGATTGCAATGTTTATGTTGTATGCAGTATTCCATACTGAATGAAATAAGTATCAGCCAGTAATTATCCCTGTTTTTATAGAGAACTTGATTACACTCTCAAATTAAAGCAGGTATTAGTGCATTATACTGCTAATGGCAACAAAATTGCTTCACATTCTAAGAATACCCATCTCTGAAATGTTTTAAAATACCTAACCAAATGATGCTATGTATTTCTATGTAACATTCAATTCTCTAAAAATATGATTTCTTGAAAAAATTCTCAGTCTAAACGTATATCAACACTAGATTTTGTTCAATTTAATTTCTTATATTATTTCTGATAAAGTTTCTGCTTTCGTTTTTAACTACAAGCTATAGTTTCTAATTGCTGCTCTGCTTCTGCAGCCATGGCTGCTGCCTGTAACTGTTCTGTTTCACTCTGGATGGAATTGGCTGTAGTAACTTGTTTTCTTTCACTGTGCATATTGTTCTCATGCCTTTTTAGGTCAGAAGCCTTAGCAAATGCTTTAGTGCAGGAACTGCAGACAAAAGGTTTCTCTCCTCGATGTCTTCTTTCATGGTCCTTGAGATGGGACTTGTGCTTGAAAGCCTTATCACACATATGGCATGCAAAGGGCCTCTCATTACTGTGAACTCTTTCATGCTTTTTTAGATCTGGTGCGCGAATAAAAGACTTTCCACACACTTCACAACTGTAAGGCTTGTAGCCTGTGTGTATTTTCAAGTGCTCTTTCAAATGAGCTTGTGTGGTAAAGCCCTTCGTACACATTTCACAAACAAACGGCCTATCAGCCGTGTGTAACTTTTCATGTTTTCTCAATCGCACTTCATCAGAAAAGGTCTTGCCACAAGCCTGACATACAATATGTTCCCTGTGACCGTAAAGTAAGTACTCAAACTTCATATCTCCAGCTGCCGTGGTCCAGCCAGGTGTCTGTTCATCTTTCACTTCACTTATCCCATCATTAAATGTCAAAGCCTGAGGGGTCTGAGATCCTAAGTCTTTAGATTCAGTCGTTTCCATAGGCTCTACTTCTTGGCCATAGCAGTTTACTTTTCGAACTTCTTCACTTCCCAACTCTTTCAGAATTGCCTCTTGCACTCTCAGGGTAGTTGTTGGTGACTTTCCATCTTCCTGACTTGGAGGAGTTCCTTCCACTGTCACATCTGATGGACTATCATCATGATCTCCAATTTCTTCCACCTCATCATCTTGTGTATCATTGGGTTCTCCAATAGGACGGTTTATTTTTAGACAGTACTTGCTCTTGGACTGTGTGTTGTCTTCAGGACTAGAAACATCACGTTTTTGAGAGCAGAGTTTATCAAGAAATCGAATACCGAGGATCTGGCCTGAAGACATCATCAAATTTACATCCTCTTTCTTAACAGATATCTTTGCAGTATACATGTAATTGAGAACTTCCTCAAAAATATCAGAACGAAGAAAATCTATTTCTATTACTGATGAACTATCAACTTCCAGTTTTTTGAAAAGTTTTTTGAAGTAGGTACTGCAGGCAGCAAGCACACACCTATGGGCTCTGAACTTAACATCTTCAACCACAATAGCTATGTCACAAAATTCTCCTTCCAAACGTTGTTCATTCAATGTTTTCAGGAACACAGTTTTGTGATCATCGTCATTATATTTAATGGTTTCAGACATACTGATGAAAAACTCCTGTAAAATAACAAAGGAGAGTTTTGTAATTTTTATAAAGCAGTCTGAGTCATAAAATCCCAACAGGCGAAACTATTTACATACTAAAAAAATTGTCAAATAATTTTTTTCTTAATATGATCAGAAAAAGCTTTTAGATTATACAAGCATTACTCTGAAACTTATTTTAAAATTGTGAATACATAAAGATCTTTCCTTTTCACTTTACAATTACTCAGTTTTATTTATTGATTCAGTTATAAAAAACTGGAAACCTCTGTGAAACTGCAATTCTCAGTAAATGTATGATCCAACTCTTAAGTAATTCTTACAGCTAAAGAAAATGTCAATACCAAAAATGTGTAAGAAATACTCTGTGTCAGCACAACAAACTAAATGTGAAATATCAAATATAAGCCTTACCATGAACAATGTGGGAAATTTTCTGAGCAAATGATTCTTAAATATTTGACAGATTAGCCCTCAGACTGGGCCACCTTCAGCCTGAAAGACAGGAAGATAATAACGTTTCAAGAAATTATAAAATCTATTCCAAAAATTATTTTAAATTTGTATGTTAAAACACAGCACTCTCAATTATTTTATGTTAGACAAAATGCACTGTTAAAATACTCAGTTATTTTTCTGTGGTACTACAGTTCTACTGCATAAACTGATCTGATAGCATTGTTGATATAAATCATGTATTTACTTTCCTCTGGCTACTGCACTTCCCTGGCTCCACTTCCCTGCTACTTACTTCGTGCTACATCTAGAAGTCTGAAACACCTCCACAGGAATCACTACAGTCAACCCAGTAACCAACCCATCAAGAAGTTGATTAGTCTTCTGCTGAACCAGAGATCCGAGCAACCCTAGCAGAGGGTCGGGTCTGGCAAGCAGATCGGGCATCCCAAAGGACAGCAGACTGTGCTATGGGTGGATGAGGATCAAGGACCAGGGAAAGAGACACCAAGTGTATCAGATCTCCAAACAATGGAGATATCCGAAGAGCAGAAGCATAATGCCAGACACATAATTCAAATTATTCAATCCCAATTGCTGGCATCTCATTGTGACAGAAAAAGGAAACATAGCGGAGAGGAGGGAAATTTAATAATGGTTCAGAACAAATCCTCCATCACCTGGCACAAAGGTGCTGGGAACTTCTTTCCTAAATTCTATGACATTCTACGACAGGTATGATGACAGGTATGCAACTTCCATTCTTGGTGCCGTGTGTTTCACATGGTATGGGAACGTTTGACTCACTACAAATACCTTTGCAGGTCTGGAATCTCAGCTACAGTGTCCCTCGCTACAAAAAAAAAAAAAAAAAAAAGAGAAGACCACAAAAGAAAACCAAGAAACACTCTTGTGTCTTGTGTATTTTTATGGGCTGTCTGAGTCTGCTGGCCCAGGAAAATGTATCAATCCAGCACCAAAGAGGGCAGGACAACCACCATGTCAACAGGCTATGTTTGGAGCTCTTTGTAAGCTGGGAAAAATGCTTTCTTTTCAAACAAGTAGCAAAACGTCATTGCTAATAATCTAGCAGCAATTGCACCCTGTTCTGTTAAAAAATATGCAATTTTACTGCAGTTCTATTGACACTTACTGAGGGAGAATTAATTATTGAGGTAATTGTCTGAATTAATTCTGATTTATTCCTTCACACACTTTTTACACAGCCGCTACCACCGCCGGGACGTGTGTCCGGGGCTGTGCCTGCTCGGGACGCGCTCAGTGCCTGCCCACGCCGGTTCCGGCGGCTGCTGTGCCCGTGGCCGCGGAGGCGCACGCCCGCTCCACGCACCCGCCGGCGGGGACGCGGCGCGGGCGGGTTCCCGGCGGGGACCAGCCCAGCTCCTGCCGCGCCGCCCGCGCTCCCGGATCGGCGTCGGGGGCGCCCGCGAGCGGCAGCGGCTGCTCTCCAGAGCGAGCCCGGCGCTCCCGCCGCGCCGCCTCACGGGGCTGCGCAAGGACGGCGCCCCGCTCGCTCCCTCCCTCCCTCCCTCGCTCCAACGGCTCCCGCGCGGCTCCCGCCGCCTGGATGCGGCGCCCCTTTGTTGCTATGGCCGCTGCCGCGCGCGGGGCCCGCGCGCCACAGGGTGCGCATCCATCGCTGGACGCGTCCTCGTCCTCCTCCTCCTCCTCCTTTCCCTCTCCCTCCCATCGCCTGCGGGAGGCAGGCGCGCGAAGGCTCCGAGGCTGCAGGCGGCGGGCGCGCCCGCGGCGCCGCCATCTCACCCAGCGCGCGCTGCCGGGGCTGTAACGGTGGCGGCGGCGAGCGGGGGAGGGATGGGAGGGAGGAGGAGGAGGAGGCGGAGGGAGGGAGGGAGAGGGCGCGCGAGGGAGAGCGCGCGCGCGCAGCGCAGCGCCGGCCCGGCCGCCGCGCGGGAGCAGGGAGGGGGGGGGAACCGGGAGAGGGCTCGCGCTTACCTGCAGCCCGCGCGCGCGCGCGGAGCCGCGCTTCCCGGGGGAGCGCGGGGGGGCTCCGCTGCCGCCGCCGCCGCCGCGCGGGAGGGGCACGGGGAAAAGGGAAGGGAGGGAGGGAATGGG
>NW_020884903.1:958942-1069736 GCF_003945725.1 Corapipo altera
CGGGGGCGCGCCCGCGCGTCACCGCGGAGGGGCGGCGGGAGCGGGAGAAGCTGCGGGAGCTGGAAGTAGATGGACTGGCTGGAAATAGATGAACTTCAAGGTCACTTCCCACCCAAACCATTCTATGATTCTGTGAAATCTTTTAGGTATTTCTGAATCCTGTACAAGAATTCTCTCCAGCGTGGAAGGAGCTTCCCTTTTACAGTTTCACAACGTGCTAATTCTTTCTTCGACAGTGCCTAAAACACTCCTGCAATAAACTTCTTACTCCTGAGAAACATGTAGCTGCTGTTCTCTCACACTGAGCAGCAAATCACAGCATTTCGTTACACTCTCTCTTCCTGCTCTATCTTGTACAGTGCCTGGTGCAGTGTGGACATGCCTAATTTTTAGGGCCAGGTTCTACTGTAATGTAAGCAATCAGAATTAAACTACTAGTGGGAAAAAAAAATAGGATCTTATGAAAGGTATGGCTATCCATTTTTTATCACTGCTTTTCCTGTGTCATAGGCTACTGCTGAATGTGTATTTTTGCCTGTTTCGAATTGTATCATTAGTAGCTCCCACTGAGATACTGGAGTAGAGGAAGCCTACTACAGTTCAATATCCAGACTAGGTAACTATGCATTGTGGAGAAGAAAAAATTAAGCATTGTTACTGTCTAACTGTGTGTGGTGTGTTGAACCTGGCTGGATCTCTAGTGCCCACCAAATCTACTCTATCACTCCTCTCCTCAGCTGGACAGGGGAGAGAAAATATATTGAAAGACTCATAGGCCTAGACCAGGGCAGGGAGAGATCACTCACTAATTACTGTCACAGGCAAAACAGAGTCAGCTTGGGGAAATTATTTTAATTTATTATCAATCAAACCAGAGCAGGGTAATAAGAAATAAAAGCTAAACCTTAAAATGCCTTTCCCACACCCCTCCCTTCTTCACAGGCTTAACTTCACTCCCAAATTCTCTTTCTTCTGCTCCCTGCCAGCAGCACAGGGGAGTGGGGGATGAGGGCTTTGGTCAGTTCATCACACATTGTCCTGCTGCTCTTTCCTCCTCAGGGATAGGACTCCTCACACTCTTCCCATGCTCCAGCGTGGGATCCCTCCCACAGGAGACAGCCCTCCATGAACTTCTTCAACACGAGTCCTTTCCACAGGCTGAGTTCTTTGCAAAGTGTTCCAGTGCGGTACCCTTCCACTGGGGGCAGTCCTTCAGGCACAGACAGCTCCAGTATGGGTCCTCCACAGGGTCACAAGTCCTGCCAGCAAACCTGCTCCAGCATGGGCTCCTCTCTCCATGGCCCCACAACTCCTGCAAAGAGCCTGCTTCAGCATAGGTTTCCCACAGGGTCATCCCACAGGGTCACAGCCTCCCTTGGGCTTCCATCTGCTCTAGTGTGGGACTCTCCATGGGCTGCAGGTGGATGTCTGCTCCACTGTAGACCTCCATGAGCTGCAGGGGGACAGCCTGACTCACCATGGTCTGCACCATGGGCTACAGGGCAATCTCAGCTCTTGTGCCAGGAGGACCTTCTTCCCCTCCTTCTTCACTGACCTTGGTGTTTCTTTCCAAATATTCTTTCCACACGGCTGCTTCTTTCACGTATTCTTCCTCCTATCTCTTCTGTTTCACAGTTCCCCCTCCCTCCTTAATTATGTTATTCCCAGAGGCACTACCACTGTCGCTGATGGGCTCAGCCTTGGCCAGCAGTGGGTCTGTCTTGGAGTTTCCTGGCATTGGCTCTGTCAGATACAGGGGAAGCTTCTGGCAGCTTCTCACAGAAGCCACCTTATGTCCCCTCCAGTATCAAAACCTCACCACACAAACCCAATACACTGTGTCATATTTTTCATTATATATAATATATATTATATATTATATATGAATGTTGCACTAGGTTTTGGAAATAAAAAACAAAAGGCAAAGATCACAGAAATTCTGGCTAAAGAGGCCTGAGCTTGAAAATATGTACATTTGATGGTGAAGCATAAGAATAAAAAACCTCACATCTCCACTAGCATGTCAGTTGCCAAAAAGCAAGTATTTTTCAATTTACTGGAAGATACCCTTCTGCAGAAAAGGTTTTTGGATCATGTATCTGATTGAAACACTCTTCCTATGAAATTACACTGTGCCTATCTAACACAGATTAGTAATCAGGCTTTGAAGTAATTTTGCTGTTTTCCTATCTGATGAACTAGACTGCAGATGCTGTGAATATATTGAACCAACAGGCTGTTTCCAGATTGTTTGGATTTCAGGGATATCTGTAAGCAAAAAGAGCCCTTTGTAGGATGAGCTTGTTTTGTTTAGAAAATTGTGTGACAGGAGTGAAGAATGACAAGTGCCACTCTCTGTAATCATGTGTGAGGCATTGGAGGTGGCAAGCAGGGAAGACTGAAGGTTTGCATCTGGTGTGTTTGAAGTGGTGACTGATTTAAAATATATATTAAGTATCATTGGGTTCTCCTCTATTTGAGATGGTAAGGTTTATATCATCTGTATGAGTTACAAGTGGGAATAGAAATATGATATTATGACCAGTTGAAATCGTATCTTGTTCTTGCAGAAATGGTCATCATACAAGGACATAGATTTCCCATGTTCATTTTTCATGGATCAGATTTCTAGTGAGACCAAATTGACAAAACAAAGTGAAGGTACAAATTGTCCAATATTTGTGAAAGGGTATCAAACTCTGTTAGTATATTTCCACATCAGCAAGGACGGTCTATCTAAGCCTCCTGAGAGTGTAAGTGAATGTGCTAGAACAGAGGAGCAAAGTCAGGGAGCAGATGCTCCTTGCAGTGTGTGTTTCCCATAGCAACCTGGCAGATTTCCCAGCAGGAATTTGCGTATGAGTTAGTCATGTTTTTTGCACCACTTACTCTCTTCTATATTTTCAAGTATCCCCACAAAAGAGGAAATAGTTGAGACAAATAGGGAGCAGCAGAGCATAGATGATGGAGGTTGGTGGCACAACCCCTGGCTAAGCTGTATGAACAGAGATGGTGAGAGGCCATGTCACCCTCCAAATGGCTGAACAGCACTTAGAGTTTGCACCTATGCCCAAAGGGGCACAAGTCCTTGATCCAAAAAAACTTACTTAATACTATTGTATTCTAAGTAGAAGAGCATTTTAATTACATACTTACCAATTAATTCTCGTATACATTGTGACATTATCTACAGTCATGTATATTAACACATGGTGATACACATTTCTCAAAAGTTGTGGTAGGTAAAAAGATGTGGCCATGTGAACACAGCAGTTCATACTCTGTGCATGCGCAAGGCATCCCAAATTCTAGTCAGGTCTAGCTGTAACTTATATAGTTACACACACCTCATTTCTGTCCCTGTTAATGATCTCTCTGTCTCTGTGCCCTGTCCCCAGCCCCCTTGCACCTTTTCTAGGGTGTATATTTCTTAATGTTTTGGGGTTTGCACTCTATTTCTTCATCAATTTTATCTATTTCTTCCCTTTATCCTCCTCATCCTCTAATTTTTCCTTATTTTTCTTTCTCTTTCAATTACCTTACTCTAGGCCCAGTTCTTGCCTTTGACATACTATTTAACTGGAACCATATGGATAGTGAGTGAAGAAGGATGGATGCCACTTTCCTATGCCAAGTACCAGAGGAATATCATGAAACTTCGCTTCCTCTTCCTCTCTCATGGTGTTCTCTCCATGTTTCCTTACTCTTGTGTAATTATCTTCCTTCCTTATTCCCTTGTGATCCTGTACTCTGGTGCTGAAGCTGCGAAGTGTTACAGGCTTTAGGGAGTAGCAATGTCTACTGTCATTCACAGCACCCAATGGAAAGAGTACACTGAGCACGTATGAGAGGTCCAAGAGGATCATGCATCCTAGGTAAAGATGGTATCAAATGGACAAATCCCTAAAATGACACACTCAGTCTTACCTGTATATTTCTAGACCTTTAAGATGGTAATGTATAGAAGGCATTTTTGGGAAATAGTTAATGTTCTCTACATGAGAGCTGTTTCTGTGCTTGATTCCTTCTTGTACTGCAGACCTGCTAACACTTATGATCACACTGCTAAGAAACAACTGGTCCATGATAATATAACAGCTTCCACATGCCAGGTCTATCAAAAAAGAACAAAATCCTCATTCACAGGTCAGGTGTATTTTTGATTTACAGAATACATATGCAGCCTGGTTCTATATGACGGTTTTAGTTTCAGCCATGTTTCATGTGCATGGCAGAGTCTGTCAGTATGCAGTTAATAGGAGAGACTGCCATTCTGTGAATTATTTATATGCTGTCCAGTTTGTTTGTGTAAGTAGGGCAGATATATTTTTTTGGGTGAATGATCTGCAGGTGTGGGAATGGGCAGAGCAGAACAATTTAACTCTTCTTTGAGGTGGAGTTGTGGTTACCAAGTTATCATGGATCTTATTATAGCTATGTGAAGAGGATTTCTATTCACATGTGAATTTCATAGAATTGTTTAGTTTGGAAAAGACCTCTAAGATCTTTGAGTCCAACAGTTAAGTCAGCATGGCCAAGTCCACCACTAAGCTATGCCTCTAAGTGCCACACCTACATGTCCTTTAAATACCTCCAGGGATAGTAATTCAACCAATTCTTTGGGCAGCCTGTTCCAATGTTTGACAACCCTTTCAGTGAAGACATTTTTCATAATAATAGAATCATTTGGACATGGCATAGTGTGCATTTTCTGAAAGGAGCCGGGCTTGCCAAATGTAAACAAGTACTGTTTACTGCAATGGATTTATTTTGTAAAAAAAGCTTTTCTCTTGTGTTTGAATATTGGAAACTGTTCTTCATAATTATGGATAGACTATAATTGAAAAATCAGTTGTCTCACAGCTAGAGCCTTCAGTCCCCTCTAACCTTATTCTTCATCAACCTTATATTTTGCTATTCCTGAAAGTTAGATGTTTATTGTTTACAGCAAAAACTACTCATTAAATTCCACATTACTATTTTTGTTATTTAATGCTGTGTAAAAAAGCTAAAAGCAACATCTAATTAGATTGTTTCATCTCACTGAATGACCAGTGTTCCTGCACTTATAAAGCTCACACAAAATGCCATTGGTAGAGAGGAATCAAGCTCCCCTAGTAGACAGCTTGACTGCTTCTAGGTGATACAGCTACTTTCTTCACTGGCTCATTGCAGATATTTATATATTTATAAGCAGTTAAGCGTATTTGGCATTCATATCATTAAAGAGAGGTGGCAAGTTTCATACAGTGAACAAGTTGTGTGGCTTTATGTGTGACATTTTATTTAAAGGTAGTCAGATTTTCTGCACATTTTGCTAAAGACCATAGACTTTCACATTTAAAAGTGCACATTTTTGAATGGAGAGCACTTTTACTGACTGTTTTAGTTTGCACGTTTCAAGCCTTCATCAGCCCTTTCCTCCAAGGAGATCAGAAAGATTTTAGCCTGTTAACACTTGCATTTTCCATCTCACTACTGAATCTGAATATTTGTAGAAAGCATGGAAACAATTTTATGATAATGAAAATAGAATTCAGAGGTGATATCACCTAACAGCTAAGACATTAAAGGTCACTGGAATACCCATCACTAAAAAACCCCAAAGCCCACCATAACCACAGAAAATCATTTGAGATTAACTGTACTCAGACTAGAAAAAAAAAGTGCACTGCTGAAACAAATATAATTGATTTTAACCCGTTCAAGAATAAGAAATATTTAGATAATGAGAGAAGAATTTAATTAATTTTAAGGGAATAAATTGGCCTAGAAAGCTAAAATAATTATCCTGATGTCGTACAACATTAAGGAGGTAAAATTTGGCTCTTCAGTTTTCTCAGTTCCATGGACATCATCTTCGTTACCAGTTATTAAAAGTGTAGAAAAAGAAAGAATAACTTTGGTATCAACTTACCTTCCCTGAACTGACAGTCTCTTTGGTTATATAAATGTGGCAATAGCTATCCAGGAAAAAGAATTAATTCTAATAGTCTGTAATGTCAGTTTCTCAAACTATCTTACTCCTAATGACAGGCATACATAAAGTAATAACGCAGAAAGAGAAATTGAAGTTCTTCTGGTGCTTACTTTTGCTTGTAACCTTTTTCTTTCAGAAGAGCAAACCTCATACATTGCCTTCAGGCAACTCTGAGGTGCAACTTGTGCAGTAGCACTAAAACTGTTTTATATATCACTTTTTGCTGATGTTTTTGGCCATATGCTTATAGAAATGCTGCAGAAGATGGAATCTTATCTGTCAGCCTCAAATGCTTCTCAAGGTGAAGAGAGAGATGAAGAGAAACAAAGGGGGAAAAACTAAGATATGAAAGGAAAATAATGCAGAAGTAGGAAGGTTGGACTGGAACAGGTCTTGTAAAGGCAACGGTACTAGTGGAGTTCCCCTGGCTTGGGCTGGTTTGAACACCCTTGGATGAGGGACCAGTGTTTCTACAGTGGATTCTGACCCTAGCACAGTAGCAGATCCCAATGTAAAGTGTTCTCCTTATCATCTGCTAGTACTTCTACTACTGGTGTCAGTGGGCCTTGTCACTGTGTGATTTTTTTTTCCTGCATTTAATGTTTTTCAGAATGTAACAGATAGCATAATATAAAATTAGTCTCATAAATCTAATAGGTCTGTAACTGTCCTAAGAAGTCTGCATATCTTTTGTCCAATAAAAATAATAAATATGTATGGGTAGGTTGAGATAGGGGGGTGGTGTGTGTAGTTTTGCTTTGGACTCGTGATGGATATCAGTCTCTCATTTCCTGTTGAAATACAGCACAATTCTTGTTCCCCTATTCTGAAGAAGATGCAAAAGAAAAGAAAGAAGAAGCAGAAGAGAGCCTCAAAATTATTTGGAGGGCTACAGAAAGTGTTTTAGAGTGAGACACTTTAGAACTGCAAGTTATTTAGCTTCCTTGACAAGTCTGCATTAGGATAACTTGTTTATAGTGACTAAGACACTTAAAAATGCAGAGAAAATAATGAGTGAATAAAGGGATCTTTAGTCCAAAGACAAAAGACCTGAATTGCTCATAGTTGGAAGCTGAGACCATGAAACCATCCAGATAACCAAT
This sequence comes from Corapipo altera, assembly GCF_003945725.1. Taxonomy (NCBI): domain Eukaryota; kingdom Metazoa; phylum Chordata; class Aves; order Passeriformes; family Pipridae; genus Corapipo; species Corapipo altera. The sequence goes on from NW_020884903.1 coordinate 966,026, forward strand.
GAGGCATACAATTCCTTAAACAGAGGGACTGATTAACTGTTGGAACAAACCAGCAAGAAAACTAATGGATTTTCCATCTCTCGAAATCCTCAAGTGAAAAAATTAATGCCTTTGAAAGTTACGCTTAGTCACATGCTACTTAATTGGCTCAAAGTAACAACAGCAAGTGACATTGTGTCCTGTTTTACATAGGAGGTTAAATTGGATGGTTATAGTTCTCTCTCTGGCTTGCCAGTCTATGAAATACTGCAACCGCCAAAGGCCCACATTAAAAGAAAAGTAGTGCTTTGAAGTTAAGCACTGCAAGGGTAAAGAAGGAAGAATTGAGGTTACTCTAGTAATCTTCATTATGATCCTCTGTGTATTTGCATTATGATGCAGTCTTAGCTGCTCAGTAGCTCAAATTTTTCTTTGAAGCTGGACTATTACCAAATCTATAATCCTAAATTTTTGTAAATCAGACTATTCTAGTACTTGCTTTATGGAAGCAACTCCTGCCTCTTTTATGTGGTTTAGCCCTTAGTGAGGGATGACCCTCACTAAGGGTAACAAGTAACGAACAAGTAGTTCTATAAAGGACTGGCAGAATGAAAAGCATTTTGTATCAGTGTCAAGTTAATGAACATATGTTATCTTCAAGGAGAGAGGATACTCCATTAGGCCATCAAACTGACTAATCTGAAAGGCAGCTCCTCAGTTGTGGAGAGGGCACGATCTTGTATATTAAGAACAAATATTCTGTTCATAACTGCAGATACAGAACATTGGTCACTCCTCAGTTGCAGAATACAATGGATTTTTGCATGGAGGATTTTCTTTCTCATATTTATGTTTGTTACCTGAGATGAATGCAAACATCATGAGACATATATGCCTGTTAGGAAAAGGAATGAAGCTAAAAAAATTGCTGCCCAGCAGTTTGCTTGAGCTCATCATCCGTACAGTCAGTAGGAATATTGCCATGCTTTAGGGAATTAGATGTGAACCCATAATTTATAATGCGATGTATAAATAAAACTGACTTATTGACTGACATTAATTTTTGAACATATCACTTCATATTGAGAAAAAAAAATCAAATTTCAATACAGAAAAATGCCTAGAGCTATGAAATGATCTTTTAAACTCATTAAAAATATCCCTCTCTATGGCTCTGTACATAACAAAGAATTCAGGAAATAAAATTACCAAATTAAAATAAAGAAGTGCTGTAAGTGCCTTTTAAGGGAGAGGGCAAAGGGAGTTTAATTTATAATGTTGCCTGCCTTTGTCTCTTACCAGTCTCAACAACATTAAACAGTTGTATGCGAGAGTAGAAAAGAAAAATGTAAAACAACATTTTGGTTTTTTTTATGTGTGCTCCTCTATTTTTTTCATGCCCTTTCCAAATGTCATAGTGTTCAGAGATCACATCCAACATCCACTAATGTACCCAGAATGGCTCCCATTGATTTCCATGGGAGACAGTGTCAAGCTATGTTAAGGATAAAACTGAACATATCCTAGGTCTCTTCAGATGTAGTGGAGTTTTATTCTGACAAATGCAAAGCTCTCAATGTAAATTATTGGTCTCATTTCTTACAAGATGAAAAAAACCTCTCCATTTAGTTTGATGAGAGTTTGGAAAAATTAAAATCCTGTATTAGAATCAATGTAAGTATTATTACTGCCTTGTCTGCTTTCTTAGGCCTGGATTTTGCAAAAGCAGCATTTAATTAATTACTTAAATGCATTGATACTTGTATCTTCCTGTGCTACTCAGTGTGAACAATGTTTCTGGAATAAAGGCAATGATTTTGCTGAATCCTACTAGGTTTACTATTTAAAACAGAAACAATCCCCTGTGAACTAGTCTGGTTCTCCTCCCATGTTCATTATTAGTATAAGCTTCATCTCTGTGTCATGTGGATACTTGTCTTGCCCAAAAGAAACAATGCGGTAATTGCTTGGTGATTTTGGCTCTATCCCTCTATTAAACTTTACAAACCCCAAGAATTCCCAAAACTCTTTATTATTAAGTCTCTATCATGTCAAAAATTTGGAGCTTACTTCAGTAGTGTAGGACCACACAGTTAATGCAAGTTTATATTTCTTTGCTTTCCTAAAGAGAAATAAAATAGTTAGACCATTAGGTTCTTGCATTAAATTAAAAGAGTAAGATATTGTGTTTTCGGAAACGTGTTTCTCAGTTTAGTGTTCCTGCTGAAACACTCCAAACCATACACCACTCACTCACTCCCCTCTCCCCCTCCCCTTCCCCCCTGCTGAGGCCTGGAGAGGAGAATTGGAGGCACAAAAGGTAAAGATCACAGGTTGAGATAAGAACAATTTACTGGAAACAGCAATGAAATAAGAAAATGAACAATATATAGCAGCAATCCTAATAATAATCTACCAGAAAGAGGTGAATGATTCACATGATTGCTCACCACGCAGAGCCAGGTAATATGCAAACTACCACCACACTTCCCTGACCTCAGGACACCCTTTCCCTTGTTCCTGGAAAATGATGTGAGGTAGTATAGAATAACCTCTGGGTCCTAGCTATGCCCCGTCCTGGCTACCGCAAAAACTAACACAGAAGAAGCATTAGCACCAACTACATTATCTTCCACATTGATAAAACCCCTTTCCTGTTATCATTTTTGGGCCTCACAATATTTCAACATGAAGAGATGTTAACTGTTAGTTATGGGATTTGGCGGGTAGAGAGAAACCTTTACTGACATGTAAGTATTTATATGGTAGATAAGAATGATTTTCCTCATCTCAGAAAAAAGCTTTACATAAAATCAGAAATTAGTGTCATATTAAGTGAAAACTGTAGCTAGGATAGCTAATGGAAAATAGTTGACAATCACTTACTTTGTATATACTAGCCATTTCCCTTTGAATAATCTCCTGAGTACATCCAAGTTAATAATTCTGACTTTGAATTCAAAAACATATCCAGAAGGAAAAGGGGTGTCTGTTAAGGATAATAGTTTTTAACCATAATCAATGTTTTCTGTTGTGCAGTCTTCAACAAATTGCTTTGCTACAGTTTTATAAATTGCTAAGAGATCCAAATATATCAAAGTAATGATGTGCAGGAACTATTAACTTAAGGTAACAAGGTAACAAAAGCAGCTCTTCCCTTTTCTCCCCTTCTCCCCCTTTAGTTGTTTCTTGGCTTCCAGAGGCTTCTAACGGTTCTCAGTATTTGCTGAACTGAAAAAAAACCCCAACAAAAAAACAACAACTACGAGCAAATAATATGTAGTGGCAAAGAAAATACTTTCCTCCACTGTCAGTATGGACCATAGTGGCAGATATGACAGGTATCCACAAGCCATTTCAAGGGATGACATTATACAACAGTTTAAGTTGTCCTGTCTTTGTAGAGACCTATTTATTTTGCTTATATATGACCATATCATTTGTGCCAACTCACTCAAGGAATTACCAGAATAGAATATTCCAAACAAAGCAACCAGGTTTTGGAGGGGTTTTTTTGTTGTTGTGGTTGGTTGGTTTTCAGTGTGTTTGGGTTTTTTTCCTTGCTGTTGGTTTTTTTTTTTGTTTTGTTTTAAAACCTGGTCTTATCAGGTCTAGATCCAGAGCATATTCCACCAATTTCTTTTTCTCACCTAGTTGCCTATGATCATCATGGCTGGGCTTCACAAACGAAGATTTGGGAAGGGCTCTACCCACGTTTGTTACAAGTGCGCTGGTGGCTAAAAAGACCAATATGAATTAGACAAGTCCGGTTGCAAAAGGCACAGCAGAAGGACTCCTTAGGTGGTATATTCTGCAAGGAACGACTCTTTCTGTGTCGTCTTTTCTCCTCAAGGGTGATCCTGTGTGTGTTCTCAAAGGAAGCAGCAGTGTTATAGATGGTGTGTCTCCAGACCTCCCGATTGGAGGCCAGAGTAGACCAGTTATGTTGATCAATATGGCCAAGGCTGAGATGTTGTTTCAGGGAGTCCTTGTATCTTCTCTTTGGGGCTCCTCTCTTGTGGCAGCCAGTGGCAAGTTCACCATAAAGTAAGATCTTAGGGAGGCGGTGGTCCTTCATCCTGGAAACGTGCCCTGCCCAGCACAGCTGTGTTCTCAGCAGCATGGTATCAATACTTGTAACTGCTGCTTGTTCTAGAACAGATGTATTGGTCACATAATCTGACCAGTGGATGTTTAGGATTGTACAGAGGCAGCATTGATGGAAGCGTTCTAGGAGTTGCAGGTGGTGGCGGTAGATGACCTGTGATTCGGATCCGTATAAAAGAGTAGACATGAAGTCCAATGTCAAAAAGCCTAATAATATGGCCTTTTGAAGCTCAGATCTGCCTGTGTTTCTATTGACTATTGACTTTAAACACAGCACTCTTCAGTGGTATTTCAGGGCACTTTAATAGCTATAGGTTGGCTTAACTACCATTGCAGAAGCTTGAAAATAACCCAATACACTGTAGGTGGCAATGTTTTACCTATGGCAAAATAATCTGACTTGACTTCTGAGATAATGGCTTAGATGCATGTAACTAACATACAAAATCCCCAGGGATAACATATGTCCTTATGAACACTGGTAAACACAGTTAACAAAATGAGAAATGTAATGACTACAGCATAAAAAAGGCTTAGTGCAACAGGTATGGCAAACTATTCAATTTGCTTTTGGCCTGCTGCAGCAAGAAATTATAGTATGATGAGTGCTTCTGGCTGAGGTAGAAAACATACAGATTTTCCAAATCTGAAGAGCTTACATGAAAGGGGAAGATTGGAATACACTCATGGGATGTAGCTACTGCACACTAGAATGATAACTGGCTGTAGTGTGCCACTGCTCCTAGTCTGATGATGTTGTACAGTTGGACTTGGTCTGAGAACACCGTTGGTTGTTCAGCCACAGGATTGTCAACATTTCTGCCAAAACAGACTAGTCTTACCAGCTTCTTTGATTGAGGTTCTTTCATCTGTTTGAGTCCCCAGTATATGTGTGTGTTTTTAAACTGATACACGATATCAACTGCATGTAGGCTTTAATCAGGTCATGTGCTTCAGTACTGTACAAATTGCAGGAAATACAGGAAATATAACTTGCAATAAATTATAGGCTTGTGTGAATTATTAGTCCCATGGAAATAAGTAGAAGTTACATTTGCCTGGTTTGAACAATTTATGTTTTATAACCACAATCTGTTAGAGTTTTTTCCACAGAGCACATACAAATATTTCCAGCAGCTGCAACTGCCAAATTGGAGCAAATGAACATTGCTCAGTCTCTGTACGTATGAAGAGATTAATAACAATCATGCCTTATGCTCATCCCAAACATTACTCACTCTGCTTTACCTAGTGCATACTTTGGACTTAAATGCCCATTGACCTCTCAGCCAAAGCTGTGAGTGATGCAACTACTGCCTGTGATAGTAATACAACAAGTCTTTTTGCTTGATTTGTGCTATGACTTTAAAATGAGGTAGAGTTACATTAATCACTTACAGTACATCTGCAGCAGAATTTGAAAACTTACAGTCTGATTGTTTTATGCATTGGTAACTAAACTAATCTGCATTTACTGCTCAATCCAAATTTATTATTCACAGAATTCAAGGTGAATGGCTAAGGATAGGTCTCTGCTTTCTATCTTCTGCAGTTTTCCTTCATGCTTTATTTTGACATGAAAGCAAAGAGATGATCTCAGAAACGTGGAGGAGAAACACATGCTAATATAAGAACTTCTTCTTGTAGAATCCTAGAGGAACTTCAAAACTAAGTTACCCTTCATCCAAGTGTGATACCAACGAAGATACAGCAACTTTTCAAAAACCTTTTATAAATACCAAAATAGATATCCACAGTCCAGATATTATTGTTATAGTGCCTTCTCAGTCTCAGTATCTGTATGTAAGATAAGCCAAAGGAGGAAGGGGTGGAGAGGATAGAGGAGAAAAATTTTCCTAGTATCACCATAATGGCTCTGGTTACTGTCTGTCAAGCAGTCTAATTTACAGAAAGTAATGTTGCCATCCTTTAATGGTGGGTGTCATGCAGGTGAAGTCAACAGAAAGCCTATAGTGTGCTTTAAGATAAGTTCTGTCTCTTCACAGCCTTTTCCATCTCAGTTATCATCTCTCTCCCTAAATCAAATGTAACTAGCCATCGCTGATGTTCATACCCTATATATGATGTTCTCATAAGTGAAGATATGTGCAAATAAAGCAGGTGTGTGGTATTGCATATTGACTATTGTTCTCTGACCTTATCATGATCAAAACGTAATTTTCCATGTGCTGGCCAGTGCTGTCCCTCATGGCAGCACTCACTGAAATGATAATCAGGGTTATTTATGCACTTTTTAAGCTAGAGATATTTTCTAACTGCAGCAGTTTCCAGATTTGTGTTTATTTTAATAAGATATATTGTTATTAATTGAAGTAGACCCAAGTTCTTTGTGTCAAGCCTTAGGTGCAGGCAATTACATGTCTTCACAGCTGTTAAAATGACAATAAGTAAGTTTCCATACACATTTAAGCAAATCAAAGTGCTAGGATAACTCTTGGTTCAAATACATCACTATGAGATAATGTGGCTTTTGTTTCTCTTACGCTATATGTCCTCTATTTGGAGTTAAACCCTGATACCATCCTGTTAATTTCTCCCATCAGTGCCTTTGGGACCAGTCCCAGAATGCACTGGAAGTTTCTTAGGCCATAGGATTGGTTTCTTAACAGTGTAAGCTCTGATTTCAAAGACGTCTTTCAAGCAGACTGAAACACAACAGAAGCAAGAGTGAAATGACAGCAGCTATAAACTTCATCTCTTATATTGCTATAGGTACAGTACATGTCATTCATTTCAGTAGAAGAAGCCCCTCTATTTAGGTATTTGACATCCACAAAAGATTTCAGAAACCATCATTATTTCACTTTCATCCCATGTGGTACCTCACATTCTGTCCAAGCCTCTGGCATTTGAGAGGGTAAGCACTTGTCAGGAGATATTGTACCACATCAGTTTGCACTTAGCTGTGTTGTAACTCCATCTAAAGCCAAATATAGAGAAATATAGCAGGGGGTTTTTTTGTTTGTTTTAAGATCACCAAATATAATTGTTATACAATTCTCAAGTATTCTTATTTGCTAATATAACTGTCATCTTGTTTCAGGAGAACCTGAGACAGCCTTTATTAGACCACTAGCTTGAAAAGCTCAGCTATAGCATTTTAAAGAGAAAAAAACCCTCTAAATTTACTAGCTGGAGAGCATACAACTTGGTAAGTTAATCAGAGAATCATAGAATATCTGGAGTTGGAAGAGACCCACAGAAACCATCGAAGTCCAACTCCTGGTCCTGCACAGGACAGCCCCAAGAATCATACCATGTGCCTTGAGAGTATTGTCCAAACATTTCATGAACTCTGGAAGGCTTGTGCTACCTTTTTCTTTTTTAATCATAGAATCATAGAATATGCTGAGTTGGAAGGTACCCCCAAGGATCACTGAGTCCAACTCTTAGCCCTGCACAGGACATCCCCAAGAGTCACACCATTTGCCTGAGAGCACTGTGCAAACACTTCTTGAATTCTGTCAGGCTTGGTGCTGTGACCACTTCCCTGGGGAGCCTGTTCCAGTGCCCAACCACCCTCTGGGTGAAAAACCTTTTCCTGATATCTAACCTAAACTTCCCCTGACTCAGCATCATGCCTTCCCTTGAGTCCTGTCACTGGTCACAAGAGCGAAGAGATTTGTACCTGCCCCTCTGCTTCCCCTCTTGAGGAAGTCATAGACTGCAATGAGGTCTCTCCTTTCCTTCAGTCTCTTCTGCAAGGTAAACAAACCAAGTGACCTCAGCCACTCTTCATAAGGCTTCCCCTCCAGACCCTTCATCATCCTCATGATTCTCCTTTGGACTCTCTCTAACAGCTTAATATCTTTTTCATAAGATATTTCTGTGGTGTCCAAAACTGCATGGACTACTCAAGATGGGGCTGCTATGCTCACAATATTTCAATATTTCATGCACCACACAAGTCACCAGCATCTGTTGCAGCTTTGGATCAGTATGCTGTCTATTAACCTACTACACTAAGTGTTAACATTATTATATATGTTTGCATGTTTTGCTGTCACAGCTACAAGATCAACAGGATTATGCATGATCAATACAGAGGCTGAATATGTCATAACAGCCTTAGGCATTGCAGGCTGCACACTCTGCGTTTGTGAATTTCTGCTCATCAGCCATAGCAGCAAGGTATAAAGAATTATAAATGATGGTGGGCATTTGATAAATGGGTATAAATATATTGCAGATATCACTGAATAAAAATAAAAATAGAAAAAAGCAGAGGAGGGTGTTCCATTATTTATGTTTGAACTTCTCTTTAGGTAGCTATTGTATGCACTTCTCTTCTGCCAACAGAAAGATTAGTGCTTGGTCATACTCACCAAAGGGACTGGGACCCAGTACATGGGTTTTTACAACGTGGGAAGATCCTAGCTCTGACTGCTATCATAGCAGGCTCCGAGCAGGCTGCAGGTATTGGCTGACAAGTAAGCACACGTGCAGAAAGTTTCCCTGTCACCTTGCATGGATATGGATGCCTATGGAAATTTCTGACAGCAAGGTAGTAGCAATATTGTATTTGTAGGTTGAATCCAGTAGACCAGTAAGGTCAGATCTTCAGGTCTTGTGACTTGTGTCCCTATTTCCTTTTACCAGGAACATGAGAGTAAAGCTCAACGGGACGCCTGGCCATGACTCCATCCCAGAGAGAAAAGATTGAGATGAAAACTTTTTTAGAAGAAGGATGATGGTGGGTGCTGAGTGCCAAGGGTCCTGTAATGCATACAGTGAGAAACACTGCAGAATATCTGAGAGGGATACAGAAAGCAGAAACAGGACAAGGAGAGGCCGGTTTCTCCCCCTGCTGCAGTTCTAGATTAGTTAAAGTGTAACTGGGCAGGGAAGGCTGGTGAGGAAACTGATGCAAACCAGGTAGAAAAGACACTAACAGATCAAATGCTCTCAAATATCACATCTTCTGAGGACAACAGCTTGCCCTGTCAGAAGCAAAACCTGCATGGGATTAATGACTTCTATCCATCAGTATATTCCCAAGAGAATCAAGAGAGAAACCCTACCGTCTGTCTGTTTTCATTTCCCCTGTGAAAAAAAATGGATGCAGAGGATGAGGCATCTATATTAGAAAGTCTTAGATACAAATGCTGTCTCAAAAGATAATTATTTCTTTCCCTGGCAGGGAAACAGTGCCAGAGGAGAGACCGATATTGGGGAGTTTTAATTGTTGGTGCCAACACAGTACACATTAGTTTCGACAAACAATGTTTGCTTTACCAACTGACATATAACAAATCTCCTTGCCAGTGTAGTTGAGCAAGCAGAGGTCTTCTTGGACCAAGCAGAGAATTTCAGGTGGACCCTTATCAAACTATGTATAGCCAAAATCAGATCACTTGGGAGTCTCAGCAATAGCTGCTTTGCATAATTTCATGTAGATATTACTGGTTTAGTGTTTAAATACTTCAATCTTGCTCACAGAATTTGTAGTTTCATGTGTGCAGTTTCATCCTCTGTTTATGAAGGGGAAAATACATATGCAAATACTGTTGCGTCATGAAACCCCTTGACATTTGTGCTTATGAATGAGCCATCACCAGCTGTAAAATTCACAGGAACTGGAGCTCTGCAGGCATTGGATTTAGACCATCTTCCCCCTAGTTTCTCACTGGTATACATTAAAAATAATAAGAGAGTTTTTGGTATCAAAAGACATGATTAGAGTTATGGTTTAGTATACACACTGAAGGCATCTGTGGAATCTAGCAACATTATGGGGATGGCCTTTTCTATTCCTATTCATACATACTAACAAAAGAGATATGTTGTATTGCATATATGAACATTTTGTTACTCCTGCGGTACAACATTTTGTCTGATCTATTATTTTACCAAGTGATGCTTAGACAAATAGGTTGTGTTCTCCCTACAGAAGTCCTGGATTCATCAAAATACTATTAGAACAAATAATGTTCTGTGGAAATGTGTTTGTTTTAGTCCAGTAGCTTAGGATTTAGGTGTTTTAGAGATGAATCATTAAACTGTCAACACCTCTGTGACTATATAAAAAGATTGATGAGTATGTAAGTTGTATATAGATTGGAGATTGGACTAAAGGAATATAAATGCCTTTAGAAACCTTCATATGCCAAATCCATCAACTGTTTGGCCAGAAAACCAATGTCTGAGAAACAGCCTCCTAAATCCACTGAGGAAGGACATCTGTACTGGTAACACTCTTGATTTAATGAAACAGTATCATCATACTAGCTATACTCTTCCTACTGGAAGAGGCTTTGAAGGTTTCTTAATGATTTGCTTTTGTACATTCAGATATATTGCTTTCATTTTTTTCTTTGCTTTGTTGTACAATTTATGACACACCCTTCTGTGAGCCCCATCATGTGCTCTGTCTAATCTTGTCCTTTTTACACTATGGTCACACAGGATTATTCACCAAATAACACAGGCTCAGAACTTAACATGTGCACTGTTAAGCAGGGCTTGGGTGGAAACACGCCGCTCTGAGTTGTAATTCAGGCAGCCCCAAAACTCCATTCATTCTCCGGTCTGTGTTTTGCAGTTCCAATTAGTTGACATTGCCCGAGCTTTGCTTGTGCACAGAAGTTGAGAGTCATGGTACACTGCAACACAGCAGACAGCAAAGTTACTTCTAGAAAATGAAAAAGAAATGCCTAGTAAACTCTGGAGAAACCCAGTTCGCCTCCCACTCCCTGATCCCCCCCGGTCAAAAATAAAAGGTTCTTCTTTAAGTTTTGCACTGGAGAAAACAGAGCTAGTAGACTGTCGAGATAAAAGTCTAATGTGTTTAAAAATGAAAACAATTTCTCGTGTCAGTACTCTTTCTCATTTTTCTTTTCCACTTTATGTCACTGTAGTCATTCTCAAAGAACAGGCCATTAATCCTACTTACAATGACTGATGGTCATTTCAGCTGCAAGAGTGAGGTCACTGGTTTATGGAGGTTATAGCTGCCTTTGGGAACACGAGATGATGAAAGAGAGTTGACTGACTTTTTTGTGTAATTTGAGCATACTGTTTTCATTTAAAACAGAATTTTTGAAATTCTGTTCCAACTGTCTTTACAGAAGCCATTAGTTCTAATTGAGAAGCAGCACCGATGTTGAATGGGAGACAGAAAAAAGGGTGGAGGTGGAATCAAGTGGCATAAACCAGAGTAATGTACAGTATGAACAAAGGCTAACAGTACTTCCAAGATAGTGGAATAATCTACTTTCAGTTAATGAATACAGAAACTTGTGGAAAATAGTTTTATATGAAAACTAATAGCAATGCGCCCCATTGTTTATTTAAATGTAAATCCTTGAAATGGAACTAAAAGATGCATAACTACAAATGGTCTTTTTAAGTTGTCATTGGTTAAGATTGACCCCCCCAAGAGTCGAGGGCTCAGAGGTGACTGGGTGCCAGGGCAGTGTTCCCTGGAGAGCCAATCACCACTCGTCTTGTTTGCTTCTGCTAAAAAATCATATATACACAGCCATCGGAATCTGTTGGCAATTTCTGTTGGTGTCTGCTGAGTGTAGGTGTAGAAGGCCAGGGGGTGGCTGGACTCCTTCTTCCCCCCATCCGGGGGGGAAGGGGAGACCTGCGGCCCTCCAACTCTGGCCTAGGCAGAGTTGGAGGCAGCACTGAAATGAGTTGTGTTGTGAAAGAAGAGATTCGCAGCACCTGAGGTAAGAGGGAGTGGCAGGCCCCTTGCGAGGAGGCCAGGCCTTCTTCTTTTTCCCCCTGCAGCTGCCGGATGCTTGGGACAGTGTATAACTGGATCGAGCTGCCTGTGGCCAAGGCTAGGGGGCTTTTCCCCCCCCACTGCACTGAGGCTGGTGGGGGGTGGATTTTAAGGCTTAGTATTGAAGATAATCCAAGAGACGGGCTGGAGGAGGAGGCTCGGTTGCCAGAAGAAACAGTTGTGATTCGTTGCAACAGTTGGAAGAACTTCGGGCAAGAACTGGAGATGGGCCAAAGGGCTCGGGAGTTGCCCTACAGAGGTTTGACCGGGAGCAGCCGAAAACTGACTCGGAGGACGTTGATAAACCGACTGAACTACAGCAGCCTACGAACCAAGGTATGAGAGAACGGACTTAAAGCTACCTTCTTGGACTTTGTGAGGAGAAAAGACTGCAGTAAACAGCTGGAGGTTGGTAGGGAGTGTTCAGGGGCCATGAACACTCCCACGAGAGAAAGACTGGTTACTTATCAGCCTGAAAAGGCTTTTCCAGGACTAAAGTTAAAAGGAGAAGCTTCGAAGGGACTGATAGAAGTGTAATTATATATATATATATATATATATAGTTGCTTTTAGTTTGTACAGTATATTTATTTGTGTAAATAAATGTAAATATTCCCCCTTCCCCTATAGAAGCCTCTTGCCTGAAAGTTTTCTTTTTGGTGTTAAGATAAATTGTGGGAAGGGCTGGGGAAGCCTGGAAATTGGATTTTGGACTTCTAATGTGGCTCAAACTGCCACATAAGTGTATGACCGAGGTTTTGCTAGGAAGACTGGTATTTTGTGTTGCTCTGAGGGACCAAAGCAACCATGGGCAGACTCTTTCCTGATGTGGCGTAACACTAGTGACAAAAGACACAGCAAACCACTATTTGCAGTGTAAGACTGATATAGCCTTTGGAATCTATAGATTTAAGAAAAGTGCTTAATTTCTTCTCTCTTTAAAAATAGTATAAGCAATGGAGATAGCGTTTCTCATAGTTGTGCATTAGTCCATTGTGGTGGTTTGGGCTAGGCCTCAAACCATGGGGCTATCTCAAACCATGACATCCATCCATAGTACCTCAAACCAGCACTATATCTTGGAATCTATACAGGACTGTAGGAGGTCCAGCTCAGCTCCTGTTATCATATGTAACCCTTCTTCATGTCCATCCAGCCCCAGATCTTTTGAGAGGATGGATGTTTGAGAGGACTTTAGTCTTATTCCAGTCAGTGGAGAGTTTTGTCATTTGATAAGCACATGGTCACAGAAAACATCAACCCTGAAAGCCTGTTACTAGAGACAGGGAGTTTCAGGAGCAAAAGAAAATTACAAAGACATCTCAGGAGACTAGATCAGTAGAGTGAACTGAAGGAAGTTCAGTACCAACAGAAAATATTTAAAACAAGTGTCTGCTTCATTACATCATGGAATGGGCAAAAAAGAGAATTCAACAATTGTTTTTAACTTCTTCTCATTAGTCAATTTTTACTCTTCCATGTACTTCAGGAAAAAGTGGATCTAAGACCAGGGAATGAAATATTGCCCAATTAAGGATTTTCCTTAAAGTTAACAATAGAGAAGAGCTAAGATCAAATTTCAAAACAGTGAGCCAAAGTTTGCGATATATGTACCTTGAAAAAATTTTCTTCTTAATGCTTTATAATAGCTAAGTCAAATGAAAATAGCCTTTCCTTTGGTTTAAGTTTGAACTTTGTTTATTTGAGACAGTTTTTTGTGTAGCATCTCAGACTGTATGGTAACTAACAATATAAAACAACAATAACAATAAAATAACAATATAAAAATGGTGCTGGCCAGTTTGATTGAGCATGTGGTTGATTTTGTGGGATTTTTTTGGGGCAATACAGTATATAGTATGTGCTTCTGCTGTGTTCAAGAAACATTAAAAAATATAATCGTGTAACATACCTCACCATTGCCTCAGGTATGTCACAAACTTTAAATAATGGAAAAATAATGAAATAGAAAAAATAGGAAAAATAACGAAAAATAAAGGTTTGATTCCTAGCTCTGCAGAATCTACACCATTCCTGTTCCAGTACAAAAAAGGGGAATGCATTTCGTTATCTCACCATTATTACCTGTGAAGAGGGAATGTGTAAAGGTGAAGCTTGTAAATGGCCTTATGATCTTAAATGACAGAACTATTTTGGTTTAAGGCAAGAAACCTGCAGCAAGACTTGCCAGTGTGATTACCGAACTGAAGCCTGGACTCAATGTACAATTTATATGTCATGAAGAACTATTTATAAGGAACTGTAATTTTAGCAGATACAAATTGTTGGACAGGTTAACCACATCATCTCACCAGCTGTCTAAATCTGCTCTGGGAAGAAATAGGGCCAAGCTGTTAAATCCTTGCTCTGATCTACTATATGAATTTAGAAGCTCATTAATTTTTTTATGTATGCTTGAGCACAGAAATACCAATACTTGCCATTTGTGATGAGACAGCCTTAAAAAAACTTCAGAGGGATAACTGTTAAGGGATTTCAAAAAACCTTAAAAAATGCCAAGGCGATGTATTCACTCTTTCTGTATCTGTAATGGTCACAATTGCTGTGATCACTTGTGATGCCCACTCTTGCCTGGTGTGCAAAGCCCTGCCTGGACATCTGGGTCCCTTACCACAATGGTGCAGAGTACGGGGCTGAAGCTGGGACTCCAGTTGTAGCAAGTGAGTCTGTCTCCTGTACTGCTGTGTGTGTTAGCAATGGTGTTTTCAAGTAACACAATATTTGATGGTTTGTTTTCTAAGCTGTTTTACGTCGAGAGGCCAGACAAAGACCAACAATAAATGAGAAGAGACAGAGACAAAAGATGGTTGGTAGAAACAGGCAGGTGCTCTTTATTTCATGTGGCACAGCATTAGGTAGACAACCCAAGAAACAGTTTCTAACAAACACCATCACTTCCAGGAACCATCCCCCGAACAAGGGTCTACTACCAACAGTGGCACTGAGATGTCCTTGCCTGTCCACTCTCATCTCCTCATAGTTTGTATGTGCTTAGGCTGTGTCTTAGCGGTGAGCGTCCTTTCCAAGGAGACTAACTTCTTATGACACAATATCTTTAGACAGCATACATACTGTGCAGGATCACCAGAGTACAATCTCCTCAAGCCATGCTAAAATATAATGCTAACTCTGGAGAGAAGGCTGTGTGACCGCCTCGTGTCTCTCTGAGGTAATACAATGCTGTTCCTTAGCTGACAACATGAGGGGCACCTGAGGGAGGATCGATATGGCTTCAGAGTCTATTTTTAAACTCCTGATGCAGTAGGGAGGACCTGGCATGCTGTCTGCCGAGGCAAGGTGAGGACCTCCTCCACCCCTGGCCACCAGCAGCACCAGAAAGCTGAGCCTACTGTCACTCAGAGGGATGAGAACAGAGATGCTCTTGGACTAGGAGAGGGCCATCAAAATTCACAATGAAACAGTGGTTAGTAGGTGAAAGGTGAGCAATGATGGGAGTTTGAGGGGGGAGTGTTACATCATTAGCACTCTGGATTTAAAGGCATGAAGAATGGCTGGTGGAAGGAAGATGTTTTAGAGACTAAGGGCAAAGCTTTAAAAGCCTCAGGATATTACTTTTAATTATTATCTACAGGTTATTCTCTCTATATATACTATTTTTTTTTCTAAATTATGAAAATAAACATTTATTAACAAGTCACTGGGTCAAATCCTGCTCTCCAATGAAGCCAAATCCATTGACTTCAATGGGAGGGAGCCCTGTGTAAACAACGAAGGGCAAATTTGGCCCTTTATGTCCTGAAAAGTCTGCTTGTACCCATTTTCTTTCAATACTGCAAGGAAATACAGATTGAAGGGTGAATTAATTGTTACATATATCTCTTAAACTACCAGGGGAGCGTCAATGAGATGTGGCAAAGGAGCAGAAAGAGAGAACCGTAAGTAAGTATTGATTTAAAGAGAATTTTATCCATATTCCAGAATGAAAGTACTAAAAGAGAGTGGATCTGGATCAAGCCCTACTGTCCTTTACTTTCTAAGCAATGACAAAATCCTTCACTTAGCTTCAGTGAAATGTTTACACAACCAGAGAAAACAGAAGGAACCAAACAGTCCTTTTCCTTTGCAAACATCATATGCACAAAGGTGAACACCGTCATCCCTTTGGATGCTTCGCTAACTCCCACTGTCTGCACAGTGCAGTGTCAGCCGCTGAAGACAAAACACATCTACTGTGCACACGAGTAAAACCTGTGGTGTCCTACAAATGTAACATTTTGATGTTTTGAATATTAAAAACCTCTAGGTGCTTTTAGACACAGAACAATACGATTTTGGATGCATTTACCACTTTTATTTCACTATGCAGAAACATACATTCACCATGTGTTGTGATGCAGCTGACAGTGTAATGGACGCTATCCCTTCCGTGGGTATTAGAGCTGGACACTAATGAGTTTTTGGTGGATGTTCTGTACAGGTTAAGGCTTGACTCTGAACTAGATAGTAAATGCTGACCAGATTCTCAAATAGATTTTTTTTTCCTCTGAGAACAAAAGGGAAATCAATAGAAAACCATCACGGTTATTTCAGATTAATAATTTTCTAAAGCTGCAAACTAAGTAAAATACAGATATTCTTTTTTTTTTTCTCCAAAATAACTACATATAATTTACAAGGTTAGGATCTGTGAAGGGTGACTGGAAGCTGACTCTGAACAATGCTGACAAAAATCGTTAAAGTTAATATACTAAAATCATTACTACCTCATAGGGTATTCATTCAGGTATACAAAGCACACTTTGTAAGCATTTAAATGTTTTGATAAGAGTAGAGATTCATCATTGTTTATCGGGTAGTAATAAAACCAGATGAAACAAATATAAGATTCAAGTTGTTTACTGAATAAACTGTGTTATTGGCACATCTAATGTGTGGTAAAACATTATACACAGTACCTATACAGCTTCTAGCATTTTGGGGGTAATCTTCATTTACAATATCCATAAACAAAAGGCTTGCCACCTAACAAATTTTGATTTGTTTAGACTTTCAGAAACTGTGAAAGGCATGAACTGCTTATGTGTTACATGAGATCACTGTTTATATTGTTTATGAACGTGCAGGTATAGCTGAAAACTTAGACATTTTAAGAAAATTAAAAATGCTGCTTTTCTGTAATTTTATTGTTGCTTCATGCAATATTGTTTAACTGCTGCTGATTCAGATTGCTTTCTATGGGAAGGTATCTCTGCCAGTTTCTTTATTAACGGTCAAGATCAATTCTTCTGTACTGAAATTTTCCATAGACAGATACAAGTCAGTCATGTTGGAACTGAGACTCCGTATAGGCTCTCGTATTCCTACTGGTATGCATGTCTGGATTCATATGCAATCTAGGCTATTCCTGCAGAAAAGAGAATTGAGTTAATTATTTGAAGCAACTACTCTCTTACAAAAGATATTTTGTAACTTTGTTCATGTAAGAAAAGCTATTTGAAAATGGCATCGTCCCAGTATGAGCAACTTGGACCAAATCCAAAGTCCACTGATGCCAATGGAAAGAATTAGCGACATCAATAGACTTTTAAGCAAGCCACATTGAGCTGCCTCTGAAACAATTAGCAGAATACCACAAGAATCACAGCTACTCACTCCTTAGTGACTGGTTCCATCTTCCAAATAAATAACTGACACTGAAATTCAGTTTTCTTTAGGGTCTGTATATCCAAAAGCAGAAGAGCCAAAGAACTTCAAAAGGTGCTGTGCATTATACTCTGTTACTTACACCAAGTGCTAGGGAATACATATTGTTTTAAGAATAAATGCTGCTATTGATTCCAACAAATCTGACAAGCAGCGTTTTCTTCCCCTTCTGCATACAGCATTCAAAGCAATTTGTGCAGTGGTTCTGGCATTAACAGCTTTTGCATAGCAGGTTAGTATGCATGGCATGTTTCTGCACACAGAAGAAATATAGGAATATTAAGATGTCTGTTTATCCAGCCACTATTGGAGAGCATGCCTTTACCGAAAAAAAGCTTGACACAAGAAAAGCTGCATTATCATCTCATCCTGATAAACAATGCTGCTTTAAAACATAAAATGTTCTTTCAAATACAAGAAAGCCAAGACACCCAAATACTGACAAACTAATTCACTGGGTTTAACAGCAAGTTGGACCATATCTTTGCAAGTTGGGAATTAAAGCATAACTTGTAACATATCTGCAAGGGACATTTAAAAAGCAGCTGTAGGTTTTTTCCTTAGCATTTTTAAACCAAAATGCACACCTTTAAGAACAAATTATTTTTGTTCTTAAATGATACGAAAGCAGATGATTTTTTATTACTTCAGAATTAGAAAATTAGATTATAACAAAGCATGGACAATGAGGACTTTTCAGAGAGCCAACGAAAGCAAATGAGTAGTTCTCTTTCTCCAGCTGGCACCGTTAAATGAAGACAGATGATTAGAGCTGAATGTGGTTTACTTTCAAATACCAGAACTGATAACCAACGCAAATGCAAGTGGAAAATGCCACTGAGAGAAAGCGAAGAGTTAGAGGTGAAATATGGTAGGAGAACAACATTTGCAACATGCCAGCCCAGTAAATGCCTAGGAAAATCATCTAATCTTCTTACCTCTGGTCAATCCTCCCCATCTTCTGGTGTGATTTCTGTCTCTTTATGTACCACTACTTTGGTCACTGACATGTCAGGGTGCTGCTCTTTGGCTTCTTTAATTGCCTGAGCCAGCGCCTATCCCAAGGAAACCACAGAAGGGCAAAAACAAAAAGGAGGTGGAACATGCATGATCAGTAGCAAGGTGGAGAGATTCATGAGATATTACACAATTTACAAATGGGGAAAATGATTAAAATATGAAATATACCATCAATGATTTAACTACAAATCCAGTTTAATTTAAGGCATGCCAGTATGAACAGTATCTGTCAAAGCAGTATCTAGAAATGTTCTCTTTGGCAGTCTTCATGGTAGCTTTTTTAGCAGTTTATAGATTTTACCTGATCATGATCAATATCTGCATCTCCTGTGATGACTATTCTTTTTTCAATTCTTGTCTCTGAGATGCCTCCTTTCACAGTCTAGATGGGAGGGACAAATGCATGTCAGTAACTTCGGAGTGCTGCTACTCATCCAGAGAATGATCAGGGCAGGAACCCAGACATGACTGGACTGAACTGGCTCAAACAGCATATGCAGAAGGGGCAACCCAGAACTGCACCCCAAGTGGCTCTGAAGTCAGCTTGCTCTCAATGGATTAATGACCTCCCAGGGTCCTTCCAACACAGATCATTTTATGATTCTAGTCAATCTGCACATATATCAGGAGAAATGTTTGTATGTCAAAAATGGTAGGTATTTAGAATAAATCTGTCCCATGAATAACAGAATGGGAATACAGACACCCCATACAATACAGGGTGGTATGGCTCATCTGCTAAAGGGTTAGTAGCATTAGAGACTTCACTGCAGAAAGATGAAATCCTGTACCTAGAGAATATTGGTAGGAGAGCTATCAGAGCACTAAGAGAGTTTCTGCTTAGGGAGCAACTGTTATTTAGATGCTGTCTTGGAACCTGGAAGACCCAACATCTTTTGTCTTTGCAGCTACGAGCTTTCAGTCTGGCTGTTGGAGAGTTCCCCAGGGTACTACCCAGAAACACAGCCATGGTGTCTGAGCTGACTGAATGTCCTGTTATGATTACATGGTACAGATTTACTATGTGCTTTCAACACCATGCACGAGCAACAGCTCAGGAATGAAAGGCAGTATAGTCATGTCAGTGGAGCCTCATGTTCAGGCAAATTATTCCTTCCAGGCTACCAAATGATGCCAATGTAATTATACTGCTTCCAGTTCCAGATAGTATTTGCAGGTAAATCAAGTGTCTCTGCACAACAAGGTTTTGTGTTTGCAAAGACATACACTAAATGTTCACGACTTTCAGGACTCTGGTCAAGTTTTTGGGTGATGAGTTAATCAAGTCAGTATAGTCAAAGACAAGTAAACGAAGACAGGTACCCAAAGCATACAAGATTTTGCCTAGAGATCATAAGCATGGGTCCACCATTTGAAATAAATCATGGAACTGAGCTTAAGAAAGCATGCACCCTGGTGAAAAAAGATCTCCCTGTTTTCTGAGGACTTACTTTGGTGATATGTGTAGTAGTTGTAGTGCTGGTGGTTTCAGATGTGATAGTCTGTGCACTCATCAATACACCTGGTTCGGAGTCAGCACTGGAATCCACCTAGGAACCAAAAGAGAAAACAGTCATCAAAAAAAAATGCTTCTGAGCACAGGGAGACAAGAACTGGACTGTTAAACTTCCCTGTTTCTACAGTTCTTCATAAAGTGAGCATCTAATGGTAGGGAAATAAATGCTATTAGGGTGATCATGTGTCAGTATTTCTCTGTCTGCATCTGGAGGCTCCCGTTCACTTCTGGAAGGACAGATGAGAAGCTGGCATTTTTAAATCTGTAGTTTTATCTAGAAAGGCCCTACACCAGAACATGAGAGTCACCCTCAGGTAAGTTATTCTGATGTACATCCTCCTCATGCCAATATTTAATACTTGAACAATGTAGAACAATTTACAATAAGGCATACACTTAAAAATGGGTAAAGAACCATGGGTTCCTTAAGGGCATATTAAATTAGACAGTGTCTTTTGCAGAATTTCTTACCTGAGAAGACTCATAAGTAATGGTTTTTGTTTCTGTATGGACTACTGGCACTTCTTTTGTTGAAATTTCAAGGTTTTCCCCACCAGGAACACTGCTGAAACTGATAGTCTCAGTCTTCACAACTGGTGACTGTGTGAACAAAAAACAAGGAATTGAAATATGGATTTCTCAGAAGGATTTTTTTTTTTGCTTGGGGAAAAGAAAGAACAATTAAAAAGTGCTCTGTATTTAACAAAAAAAAAAGGAGAAAATTATCTTCATTACAGTGGTACATACATGTATATAACGTTGGTAACACTTCACACTTCCCTGGACTTCGTGAAAACAAAGTTCAAAAACATTCTAAAAACTACAAGAGGCAATGGTCACAACCTGAAAAACAGGAGATTCCCTCCGAACATCAAGAGACACCTTTTCACTGCAAGGGTGACCGAGCACTGCCAAAGGTTGCCCAGGGAGGTTGTGGAGACTCCCTTCTGGGAGATGCCCAGAAGAAGCTCTCTGGACATGATCCTGGGCAGCAACTGACTCTGGGCATCCCTGCTTGAGCAGCAGGGTTGGAGCAGATGAGCTCCAGAGGGCTCTGCCAGCCTCAACTGTTCTGTGATTCTGTACTTTCTTAATATGACAAGAGAATGAACCTTGTTCAGGGTTAGTCTTCCGTCTTCTTTGGAAAAAAACCCTCTGCAAACCAGCTCTTGATTTCTGCTAATGGGTCTAAGGTAAGGAACCTGGGTTAAGACACTGTACACTTCATAATTGTACCAAGCGTGGAAAAAAAAAAAATCTATTTCCTGTCTTTGAGGACATATGAACTTTGCCAATCTGGACAGACTTTCCCAAAGATAATGCCAGCTGATCTTGTTATCTGTTGCATAAAATGCCACAAAATTCAGTATTTCTCTGTAGCATGAAAAACACTTTTATGTAAAACATGCATGGCGTTTTGCTAATGATGAAAAGCAGCAACAAGCCTTGCAGATGCCACGCAAGGAGGAAATAAGAGGAGAAACAAACTGCATGCTTCAAAGATGCAATCATACAAACTTGGCACACTTTACTTTCCATGACAGGAATTAACTTAGTCCACCATTGCCTATGTTTGCAATTCAGCACAGGCGTGACTGATTTAATAACAAATTACCTCAAAATGAGATTTTCTTTCCAAAGACTCTGAAAGTTGAACTGTTGTTCTGTGCTCCTCTGCTTGCTCACATGAAGCAGTGGCAGTGACTCCTTCCTGTTTGGTTAGGGCTTTCTCAGCCTCCTCCCTTTTTTCCTCCTTTGCCCCCTCAGTCCCAGAAGAGCCCTCCTTCCCTTTCACGCCAGCAGCCACCGCGGATGCTGCCTCAGCTTGGGCATCCAGTGCAAGTCCGACCACTTTAGCAGGATCCCCGCCTGCATGCACCTCCATCCCATGTCTCTCCTTGACAACTACAGTCTCCTGTACAACCTTCTTCACTGTATCCTGATGTGGTTGAACTGCTTGCTTCATGTCACTGGAAGTTATCTCCTGAGATGTCGTTGTGTCTATTCTCTGCAGGGAAGGAGGAAAAGAACACTCAGCATCAGAAGGAGACAACACTATTTGCCGTAGCTCCTCAGCTTAATGTACTGTGAACATAAACTAAAAAATGGGTATTATATTTTGCCAATTTATTTCTCTCATGTTGCACGGATTTGTTCTCAGGATGTTATCAGTACAGTAGAAATGCAAAACAAAGCAAGAATCACAACTTTTAAAAGTGAAGAGAAATGTCAATGTCAGTGTTTTTCTGATTGGTATTTTTGTGGGAGTTTTGCAAAGGCAAAACACAATACCCTGCACAATGATGAAAACAAAGTGAAATGAGAGAAAACCTGGTTTGGTTTTTTTTTTTTCCTTTTTCAGTGAAGTTTCTGTTGTGATCTCTTGTAACAAAGGAAAAGGCACATGAATACATGCATTACTTATATAGTTCCAAATTGTGCAAAAAACCAGGAAACAACAGAAAAGCAAAAGTAATTGTTGTGTAGTTATAACAATGATGGAGGGAATCAAACGGCCACCTGAGCCCAGCTATGGGAAGTTGAAGTAACCCCTCCTATGAACTCAGTCGGTTTTCTGGCAGACTCTATTAGAGTGAAGATATCTGAACCATCCAAGGTTTTTTCACTGGTGGACTGTTTAGTCTAAATAGACAAAGAAATGCAGAGTCATAGATAGAAGAAAGGCAGATCCACGTGAACAGACATATTAATTGCCAAAACTGAAGGCAGAGACAGAGGAAAAGGAGAGAAGGTTGCAGGGGCACAGAGAAGTTGGAAACGGGAAAAGAATGGGAAAATAAATCAGAGCGAATTCATAATGGCTGTAGTTAGCAACAGTTTAAAAGCATAGTTGTTAGCATCGGCATTTTGCTGGTTCAAGCAAATCTTTTTTTTTTTTCCTTTTATTAATAAGCCACAGCAGCAATAGTACATTTCAGTAACACGGATCTTTAAATAAACCAGAAAGGTTGAAAGCCTTATATAATGTCTGTTTCAGACTGTGGAACAAATTCAAAGTATGAGAGAAAAAAAATAAGCTGGGTTGGCTGCTGTCAACACAAAGCCAGGCAGCAAGAGAACCGAAAGGTAGGGCGGTGTGAGGGGATTGCCTAAAAGAAGTCATGCTTTTATCTTTAAATCGTGGCATGAAGTCAAAGCCACTTGTTACCACCACTCTTGATGCAGACGACTCAGTAACATAGTGAGCAGTAGCAATGGTAAATGGCTGTTCTCTGGAATATCTCCACTCAGACAGGTTCTTATCTGTCCAGGCAAACGCCCCTGCTTTTACAGCTTCACTGCCAAGATGCTTCTCTGCTTTGCCAAGCTGTAAGCTTCCCAGTGTACCATGTAATTGCAAATCCTGGTCCATCTTTAGTGTCTTTTTCAAAGTCTCCTCTTCAGGACTTTGCAACTGAGATTCTGCTTCCTTTATGGGTGTCAGAGAGTCGGACAGCTTTCTTTTTGTGCTCTGTATGTCGGATCCCCGCCTGGCTTTCTCATCAGTGACGGGCTTGAGAGTTTCATACTTGGCCACTATCGGAATGATTTTCACAGATTCTTGCACTTCCCTTTCCATTTTTTGTGAAGTTTCTACTGAAGTCTGTACTGCTTTCTCGCCCTCTTTAGCTTTACTTGTCATGGTTACAATTTTCCCAGACATGGTATCATAGGACTTTCCTAGAGTGAACATTTTCTGTTTATTCTCCTCATTGGATTGTATTTCGCTTTCCAAGTCCTCAAAGCTCTGCATTAGAACGGTACTGGATTTTAACATCTCAGGTGGAAAGGCAGTTTTACCGCTCACAGTCACTACCTTGCATGCCAGATTTTTTTCCGATTCACCATCAACTACCTCAGAGGGTATTTTGTCTATAATAACCCAATCCTCAGTGCCCTATATTTGAGATATAAAAGCTAAATTAGAATATCTGAAGGTTTATCTGTACTTCAGGAACACTAAAGTATGAAGACTTCTAAGAAATCAATGCTGCCTCTTCTGAAAGCATATAACAACTTTTACCATTGTAGTTCTTAAAGCAGTTATCAAACAAACAAAGCAGAATCACCTTAGGCATATGATTTCTTTGCCTATTGTCTCCCCTCAGAGGCCCATATAACGTGGACACAAAAAATATTTTTGCCACACTATGTTTGTATTCGTTTTAAGTGGTATAGCATGTCAGGGCATGTTTTAAAATGATGATTGGACTCATCCTGGGGTTAAAAATAACATATCACTGAGGTTCATAATGTTATTGTAAAAGAAAAAAAAAAATTACAAAAATAGGGCAAATAAGCCCATTCAACTGTTCCCGGGTTGTCACAAACACACTGTTGATGAGGTTTTATAATAGTATGCATTTGTACGTAGCTGTAGCCTGCACTGAATTTTCTTGTTTTCATTAGAATAATTTCAACCCTCTTCAGGATTGTCTAAATGGAGCAGTACAACACAGTTAACTGTGTAAACTAAACATACTACTAAAGATTCTGAATGGAACTTAATTGCAGCATCTTTTTCCCTGTTCATGCAAATATGCTATGTGATTTTCTTTGACTACGCAAGCAGCCCCCAGCTATTTGACCTTAAGACCATAATTTCTGTATTTAACTAAACAAATGAGGTAGTTTAAAATTGAATGAATTAAAAATAACCTCTAGGGATGATGGGATACTTTTCTGGATAATGATTTGATGAGAAGTAACCAAAGTGCCAGCAGATTCTCCTTCCTGCAGCTTCTTCTCTATCACACTTGGCTAATAGAAAAACCAATAAAAATACAAAGTTCACCATCACTCGGTATAATCTAGATTCACTTGATAATATAAAGGAAATTCATTCTAGTGACAGAAGTGCCCCATTCACCATAACGTTCTCAGTGAGGTTTATGCTGGAAATGCATGCACAACCACAAACAACATCCACAAACAGCACCGTGCAAGTAGATTTCTAACTAGCAGAGAAATCAGTCTCCATTAGGAAGACATAAGCTCTGGAGGGGACTCATTCCTCAGAATTTTGTCCCCAGATTATATCTCCATCTGAAACTTATGAAATAATAATAATAAAAAAACATATTAAAAAGGGAGGGCTTGGAATGGAAAAAAAATAATAAAATAATAAATAATTGCCATCCTATTTGACTGCATTTCAAGAAAGTATTGTTTGTTTTTACCTGCATTTCAAGGAATGTAGCACCTCCCTTCTGCAAAAATATGAGTTTTTCTGATTTTTCTCTTTCTTCTTTGGTCTAATGTCAGGGGAATAAATTATTTTAGTAAGCGGAGGGTATAAAGTCCACTATACTTTACAGTAGCTCATCATATTTCTCTACACTAAATATTATTAACTGAATGGTAAATTAGGAAACAGAATTAAAGAGAATCATTTTACAGCAAAGAGGTTTCCAATAAGAAGTGAAATCAGTGCCTCTCTGTGGTGAAGGCAAAGTCATCACAAGCAAACCACTTGTGTAGTACAAAACCCACTAAAATGAGTAACACCTCGGTGTGGATGCACTGTGCTCCTTTCATCTCATATTATTCATTTAACAGTGACTGATGCTGAGAACAGGCCCCTCCACCTTCACCCTGGATGAGGCTCTCTCTTCCGAGTTTGCAGCCCTTCCTGCTGAAGCAGGCACAAGGTGTGCCCTGCAAAGATTTCAGCACTCCCTGCTGGTATAAGAGGTCTCAAGAGTCCTCTTCCTACACAGGAAGCTAACCATTGCTCTACTATCACTATAATGAGACACTGAATTCCTCCTCAGTTTTTTATCCCATCAGTGCCTTCTCAGTGCTGTGAGAATAGTATCTCTGCAACTTGATCAACTGGGAAAATTTTAAATGTTGGTAAGACTCCACTTCCTAAGCCTTTTGAGCCACCTTCTCAGCCAGCCACTGTTGCCATTTGGCCAGAGAAAGCAAGTCTCTACAGAACAAAATAGGTTTCTTGCTAAACCCTTTCTAGTCACTTCAGTGGTTATGTGATTTTCTTTGACTATGCAATCAGCACCCAGTTATTTGACCTTGCACTTAGCCACTTCAGTGGCTAGTGGACATGCCAGTGGAAGTGCTATGACTGGCATGACAAAAACCTATACTCAAGAAGAAAGGCAGAAATTTAAAGAAAGATATGAAACTAGAAAGAGGAAGGGGTAAAAGCTCATCTCCCTGACTGCGATGAGATGTATAAAAGTGTTGGCTTGATCCAATCCAGGTCAGATTAAACATTGTCAAGGAGCTTGTTAATATGCTTGCTTTCATGTTCTGCAGCTATCAGCCACCATCATGGCAGATATTTAAAACTGTATTTTTCATAACTAAAGAAGAACGAAGTATTTCCCCTACTATTGTAACAAACCAAGTGGGTTTGCACATTTTGAAAAGGCATATTTTCCCTTCAGTTCTTAGGGTTTTTTTATATGAAAGAGCTACAGGTAACAATACACTGAATACAATTTTATAGTGGATATGCTAAATTAAATGTGCTAGCCTTGACTAGCACAAGGCTCTACCTAATGCAGTTCTATATGCTCTCTGCCCTGACTGCCTCTGCATTTCTTGGTAAATATCAAGGTGCTAATTTTGACCTATGGATGGCTTCAGTTTTTTCCTGAAAAATTCCTCTCTCAGCAGGACATGTGAACTGAAACCACCCTGCTAAGTGGGACCAAAAAGGATGGCCACATGTTACCTACAGCAGGGGCCCCTTTTTGCCAGAAGTCACCTCAGAGTTAGTCTCTGATAGCTCAAATCCTCTCTCAATTTTCCACAGAAATGCCTTCATTTGGGTGGGGTTCTGTGAAATAGCTGTAGATTAGTTAGATACATATAAGATTTAGTAACTCGACATTGCTTTTGAGCAAATCATTTTCTACTAGTAAGATAAGAGATACCAGATAAGGATAATTCTTGCCCTTTTCCTTTCCAAAAGAATGTTAAATTCGGATGTGTTTCCTTAGGGTGAAGCCTACATAACTGTGTAAGCCTTTGCTATTGCTTGTGTGTTTTAATTAAAAATTGTTATTACATTTCTAAAGTAATAAAGACATTAAACAAACAGGGTGGTGCTATTTTAAGTTTGCTTCCCCTGCAATCTGATTCAGGCTCAGCTAGCCACCTGCTCCCTTTTCATCCATTCCTTACATCTTTAATATGTTAAATGCATCCTGTTCATTATATTTATCATTTTATTTTACAGTTTTCTTTCGTGAAAGAAAACCCGTATTTTCAGCTACAAGCAAACTAATCTGATCTAGGGTCTATTATGATTCCTGAACAAGACAGTAGGAACAACACTACAACTCCTCTGTGCTCCCCACAAAAGGGAAGCTTTGGGTATTGAGTCCGCTTTTTTAGGTATTTTAATTCAACTTGATGGCCACACCAGTGCATGTCTGATGCCTGTATCAGCCACTGGTTAGACGGGTATAGTGTGGGAGAGGAGGAGGTGACAGCCTTTTTCTTGGCAATATCCCTTTCCTTAAGCGGAGAAGCTGACACATGCTACCTGTGTGCCTCCACAGATTCCCTTCCCCAGAGAGTTGTGCGACTGCAACACCAACCTCTAAGGTGGAAAAGCAGAACAGCCTTTCCAGCCAATTTTTGCTGAGTTCCTCACAACATTACATCAGTGCTGTGGGCACAGAAGCAAACTGCACGACCACTTATTGGTCTGTAATGCCAAAACCAAGAAGTAACCATAAAGATGATTTCTGTGAGGCAGAAACCAGATATCCATCCACAATAGAATAAAAAGAATGAACTTTCATGCAAACCACACAAGCTTATTTCTTTTTGTTCCACTGGATTTAAACCAAGATGCTGTCTTTTTTTGAAGATCTATGTATTTTACTGCAACGTGAATGTTGCTACCCCTACATGTCATTATCTACCCACAAATTAAGTAAATGCCAGCTTTTAAATTCACAAGTTTCTTACAAACACTTCAAGACTGCACAGTAATCAGGATTTTTTCACACATGCATACTGCATAGAAATGCAGACACTTAGCAATCTGCATTGGGTCTTCAACGAAACAGTATCCAGCAGACTACAGCAACCCTTACGGAACTGGCCAAGGTGGTCTAATTATCATCATTATTTCTTCCCTGTCTTCAAAGACTGAGAGAGTTCTGCCCTTTGCTCTGTATTTTCTTGTCAAGCCTGGCACCATACCCCCATCTGTCTCACTACACTGCTTCTCCCAATCAGCCACCATTATTTAAATTTTCTCTCCATCACTTTCACAGTTTCTTTCATGCATGGTTGGACTTTCTCAAGCTCACCGAAACTGTAACGACAGCTCAGAGAGACCCAATTCTGCCACACAGCTTATAGTGAATTTCATTCTCTAAATATATATATATTCTTATATATATACTATATATATTTATATATATGTTGATAGTATCTGCTCTTCCTTGCATCTAGAGCTTCAGTCCTGAGGAAAGGGGATGCCTACCAGCAGGGAATAGCTTCTAACTACGGCCTCTAATCTACTGAGGGCTGCTATAAGTAAAAATGAATAGACAAATACACAATGAATCCTTTCAGCTCATGCTGACCTCTTCAGGCACTAGTGGTTCAATCATAGGAGCATCCTCCTGCCTTGCTGCAAGTCGAACGGGAGATGTGGAAAGCCTCTTCTCCCACTCATTAGACACAGTCGTTTCTGTGGAGGTTTCCAAGAAGGTGCGTTTCAACTCGCTTATATTGGTCTGATGTTTCATCAGATCTTCCTGGGTTTTGTCTAGGTCCTGGACAGTTTTAAAAGAATAGAGCAATTTGTGATACATCCTAAGCCAACCAAATTTTAGAGCCAAAACACACAACTTGGTTAGTATAGAGGGAAGTAACAGCTCAGGGAGCCGGGGAGCACAGCACTAACACAACACTCTGTGAAAATGTGGCATTTTGAAAGATAACAGCATAGCATATCTCGTACAAGTGAGTATAAATACACTCTTAGAGAGCTTATCCGTATCGCTATAATTTGCACCTGATCAGGAGGCTTCAAACAAACATACATATGCGCGTGGAGGCACACACATATACGCACACGCATATATCTGTATTTATAGTACAAGTTAGAGCAGTCATCATAATCTGAGAAAAAAAATAATCTATTAGGAGGTGGGAGTACACAGTTCATGCATCATAGTGCAGATCCACAGTTTACCACTAAAACTAACACACATGTACGTACATGCACTGGTATATACCAATACCAACCTCTAACATAAGATTACTATGTTTGACATACACATTTTCACCCTGTATTCGCTTAATCAGACTATTCTGAAAGAAGTGAAAAAGAAAGGGAAAGGTAAGGGACACAGTATTGAAAGGATACAAAATGCTGTTTCTACACATTTCTTCACAGAGAACCGACAGTAACATGCTGAAAGAGGTGAACACCTCCACATTGATACCTGAGCAACATCTAGGCCTTTCGTTTCTGTACCTGTGCCTTTAGATCTCCGTCCTCCTCTTGATCCGACTGCCAGCATGAGAAAGATTGGAAAACAACACCTTACCCACTCGTATCAATTAAGGCTTTATGGACATTGGTGAGAGGCACATACTGGGTTAAAATCCCATTTTCTCTACAATAAGGGCTTAAGGAGGAGTAGACACACGGGTTTTGCACAGTTTTTCTAACTCAGAGGAAACCTCCTCTTCTCAAATTTGTAATTTGTTAACAAAGTGGTATAAAACCCTTTCCTTTTATAAAAATTGCTACACTCCACATCCATAGATCTCTATTTATGGAGCAGCGGTTGCACCTTCTCACCAAGGTCATGGCTGGACTAGAACCGAATGGCAACAGCAGATTCTTTGGAATTCTGTAAACCCAGAGTTTACACATATGATATCATCCGGGCAACAAGCAAAGCTTTGCATAAACTCGCCATGGGCAAACAACTCGCAGCACTTTCTACAGAAGGAAGCACATTTTATTTGCTTAAAATGCTATTTTCGTAAGCTCAGCCCCTTTCTATATTTCTATAATTTTATTTCATATTTAGCCTGTATATAATCTTTCAGGAGACAGGTCTGTAATGGTGGTCATCTAGAATGGCACAGACACCCCATCCCCTTCAGTGCATGTTTTCTAAAGTAATGCCGTAAGGACTGCCCCAGCAACCCGGTTTCTGAGGGTGCAATTTTCAGGTGGCAAATATACCACACATTTTGAAAATCAGGTATCTGTAAGGAAAAGATGGCAGCTACAGAGACTAACATACATTTTTAAGTAATAAAATGAACATTTTAAATGTCACAATTTTATGATTACGTTTTACTTTCTGGAGGGTTCAAGGCCTGAAGCTATGGAGTGCAAGAGGCACTTCAAAGGATTTTGTCTCCTGACTCGTTTCAACAGAGTTTATGTTGTTGCCCTGTTTGAATTCTTTTAATGCCTGTGCTGATATTTTATCGTCAATTTTTCATATAGTCCTAATTAGTCAAATGACTCACGGGAAAATCTGTTGATTACTTTATAACTCAGTTCAAATCTAGTCTATTTACAGCCAAGGCTGAATTGTCCTGATATGTCATACAAAAATTTTTCCTTTACAATAATTTTAACAGTCTCAAATATTAATGAGATCCTTCTGAAAACCTACAGTAGTGTTTGTGGTAAGACTGTCTTCTAGCAGATGTCAGAGTAAATTCAGCTCATGTTTGCAACTGCAACCATATTAATTATGAAAGGATTATATGCACTTCAGTGAAGTCACATAGGGTTGAATTTGTCTGCGCAGTCTATTTACCATGTTGTGGATATGAGGCTTTCCAGTGCAAGGAAAATATAAACATTTTATGTTCGTCCTCTGAAGACAATATCTAGACTAGTGGTGTCAATATGTGAAGATGCCATGTGAAATTAAATTCAAGGAAAACCTTAGGTATTTATAATGTGGAAATACGCTTATTCAGTAAATTTGAAAATTGCTTTTAACTGTTTTTTCCCCATTCTCTCACTCAGGCGGCAGACTGTAAGCACAAACAAACAAACAAAAAACCCCAGGGAATGATATGACCAGCACGACCATCCAGGTGGGGCGCACCGGTGTGTGTGACACTGCCACTGCCCCACTATCCGCACAATGCGGAGGCCTTGCAGTTTCCAAACTAAACTCAGAAATAAGAGGAACCCATAGGGAGCACTGAAAACTCAACTCCCCCAGCAAAGCTGTCCCACTCGCAGGCACACACATGCACACACGCGCAGAAAGGGATCCTGAGCTGCCGGAATAGACATGCGGTTTAGCCCCGATGCCCAGGGTTGGGAAGAGACAAGGAAAAATGCTCTCCCCTGCCATAGCTGGGTGCCGGCGACTGTACAAACCTCAGTGGCAGTGGTCTCACCATCAGCCGCAGTATCCGTCTGCTCACTGTCAGTCTATTTGGTTAGACAAGTAACCGGGTCCCAAGAGGAAGGCAGGAATAAAGAATAAACCCAGCTCATCAGTACACGCAGCTCACGCGGGGAACTGTTAAACTCAACATCCCTGTGAACTGCATTAGCATTGCTTTTCAAACAACGCACAAGTCAAAGAAGCAAAATAAAAATGCTATATTAGTAAACAGAACAGACTCAGAGGAAGACTCGAGGCGTACTGTACACAGTATATGGCTTTACTGGAACAAATTTATAAGCCATACAAAACATTACTGGAAAAGTGTTACTTGAATAGCAGATTTTTTTTTTCCTTAAGAAAGCCAGGTAGCTTTAGAAAAAAATGGGGAAAAAAAGCAGCTAATATATTCTAAACAAACTTTTCCTCCCAATAACTTTTTAAAATAAAATTATTTAACAAATTTTTGTTCTAGCCAATATAAAGTGGTGGTTAATTTTTTATCCAGAGGGGGAAAAGATAACAAAAAAAAAAAAAAAAAGGCTACTTTAACAGTCACCTGACTTTCAGCCCCTCATTTGTACAGAATTTTTTCTTGTCTCCACATTTATACACCATGAGGCTGTCTGCATTACCAAGGAGTTCAAATAACTATACCCCCAGCCCATCTACTGTCTGTCTGTGGAGTAGTGGTAAGGTTCAGATCCCACTCGGTTTCAATAAAGAGCAGCTGATAATTGTTAATAATAGTAAAAAGAAAGAAAACTGCCACTAAAAGAATAAAAAATACTTCTCATTTCATTTAAGAATATGGATGAAAGCAGGAGAAAAACAAAAGTAACTCCCCCCACCCCCCAAAACAATTACTAGGTATGAGTGATAAAGATGAAACAAAGCACAGCATTGCACAGACTGATCTATCCCTGCTTTGCCTGACACCATAAAGAACATTTTAGTGGAGAACGTAAGTGTCAAGATTTAATAGAGAGTGGAGTGCAGCTTATTACAGGCTGAGAAGAGAGTTCAAAAGATACTTTGCTGTTATCTAAGCACATGGAAAACTAGAAAGTAAAGTCCTCCCTGCTGCTCCAGACTGGCACATCCAAGTTGTTTCGATATCAGCGAGATCTCTGGGTTTGATTAGTGATTTTCTGTGGTCATTAGATAACCTAAAGTAACCCAGGCAGGTAATTTAAAGCCAGGACAACACATCTCTCCTCAAATCTCATCAGTACGGACAAGAAAAAACCCATAACCTACTAGTGGATGGAGTATAAGTCTTAGCTTTGAATTTCCTCCAATCTTCTGTCATTTTCTGACAACTCCAATGTTTCATAAAACTGTTTTTTTGACATTTTTTTCATTGCTTTCTTTTCTAGTATTCTTTCTTTTGAATAGTTTGTATTGTTTGTCCGACAGGGAGAAGAATAAAGAAGCATTTTGCACTATTTGATAAGTGCATGAATGCAAGTTACATGCAATTTTTCAAGCAATAACCACTTGTGAGACAGACTGCATCCATTTTTAAATGAAACTGTACTGTCAAAATAGTCTATTAGGCTAGTCCAATTGCTTTCACTAAAGTGATAGAAAATTGTTTCTTTATTAGTGAAGGATCTCATAACTTTATAACATTATAAGCAATTGTAAAGGTACGGCAATAGAAAAGAAAATCTATGCATTGTCACTCCTATTTACAAAGAAAAAAAAGAAAGAGGAATTAATGAATCTAGACATTTAAAAAGAATTAAAATATTTGTGTCAAGACACAGTAACACAAGGCTGGCACATAAGGTTCATTTAAGAACTTGAAGTCAATAGAAATATTGGCTGCTAAGGTACAAACATGGAAGCTAATGAATTCTAAGGGGTGATTTTTTGTCTTTGATTGCACAGACTGAATCCAGATGCACTGCTCAAGGGACAACAAGCTCAACAATCTATGAGATTGGTTCAGGATACTGGCCTTAGCCTTCTGCATCTCTGTGTCCAGTCATTTGTGAATTGAAGGGGAAAAAAGAGGTTCCTATTTCTTTTACCATAAGAGCAATGAAATCCTAAATAAAGCATAAAATTTGCTTTATTGCAACATACATGTCTGCTAATAAGCCAATCAACAGCCATGGAGTTGAAGTCAGCATTGCTGAGTTACTTGAAATAAAGATTTGGGGTTATCAAAAAGCAGGGAATGGTGAATTAAGGCTGAGCAAGGCAGGCCTCCAGAGTGGAGAATAAGAAAGGTCAGGCTCAGCTCCAAGATGGGTTGTAGTACAGCTGTTGGTGGGGACAGGCAAGGGATGGAGTAGGACAGAAGGCAGCTGTCTCCTAAAATGCTGCGCCTGCACCTCCCCTAACTTGCGATCATAATTGCTGTGATTTGTTTTGCCAATGCAATGTAGACATGCCTGAGTTTAAAACATATTCACTTTCATGCAATATTTTGAACAAGAAATACCCCGTGGATTAGGCACAAGTCTGTGTTGTCTGCCAGGAAGCACTGCCAGAGTAATCACCCTCATAAAAGAGTGATACTAAAAAAGCCTATTTTATATGTTTTTATGCTCAATACTTCCTAACTTTACTAACAAAAAGAAGCGCTCATTTCTGAAAGAGGAACAGACCAATGTATTACATAAATACTGCCTCTGAAGCTGGCACTATATTAATGCTGTTACTGCTATTAGATTAATCCAAGTGCAGAACTAATGTAAATTGAGACCTAAATGCTGTCTCAAAATGAGGACACAAAATGAGACAGCAGTGTTCTGGATGCCTTTTATCAGAAATTGCACATTATTTTTTAATTGTCAGGCATCACAGAGCCAAAAGCATCCAAACCCAATGTTTTCACAAGATAAATTGATGCAACTTCTGGCTTTCTATAAAAAGGAAATTAAATCCTGCACCCAGTCTTACAAAACCAATAGTGGCAGATGACACAAGTGTTTAGATGTGCAAGCTGATTTATTGAAGACAACTACTGCAATGGCATCGACAAGCGGCCAAGGCGGTTTTTTACAAGTGGCCAACTGGTCTATCGTTATCTGATCTGGGGATTTTTTCTTTACATACAAAGCAAAACTGTACTTTTGTACTTGAAGACAAAGAGGAAAAAAGAAAATTGAGTAAAAAATGAACTCATTATTTTATTCTGTCAACAAAGAATAACCAGGCACCAGCAAAAACTGAGATGCCATCTACTTTGTTACTTAAGCAGATTCTTTTCCTACTTCTGGATATATCACCACATCCACTGTTCCCAGAACTACTGCAGACTCCTACTGCAATTGGTTTATCTGCCCATGATGACCCTGGTGGCTTGAGGCATCGGTTTTGGCAGTGCTAATCTAACATTGCAAATGTCAAGACAGCCCACGTGGCATGCTCCCCAAACAGCTGCAGAACAGCTGTCCCAATCTGACCTCTTACTGATACACTGGATTTAACCATGGGAAAACAATTTAATATGCAGCAGAAATGAGATCAAGGCTGAAAATCGAGATCCAGGTTTTGCTGGACCAAAAAGCCTTTTCTGCAGTTGGGCTACAGCTGATAGCCTTTCGCAAAAGGCTGAATCCATTTGGATTTTGAATATGCTGAAGTTAGTGAGGGTGCTTTTTATTGTTGCATAGCTAGTTATATAAATAAATGTAGATACATATGCATATATATGCATGCTTCAGTAATTACGCAGAAAATTATACTTAATATGCACTATCTAGATAAGTATTCTAACCCTAGGATAAATTGATAGAGGGAAGAAAAAGGTCTGGGTTGGTTCAGATACAAAACTCCAGAGCTGATCTGTGACAATTTATTTAGTGCAAGTCACTTTGCACCAGCTCACACAGTTCAAACCAAGCCACTTCCACACAGTGTTGTGCCTAACCCTGGGCCCCAAGCTGCACTCCCAGCATGAGAAAAAAAATAAAAAAAAGAAGAAAAAATAAACAACAATCCCCAAACCAAAAAAAAAACCCTTCTAACATATCAGCACAGACAGAAATGAGGCTCTGAAAGTAGGACCACTATTGCAGCAATCTAACACTGGTTAGGACTGAAGCACTGAACACGAAAAAGAGTGTGTTCGATGCCGAGGTACACACCTCTTCCTCTGAACTGTCACTCAGGTCATTGGCAAGTGAGGCACTCAAGGAGGCCGCCTTGGGCTCCAGGTAGCAGAGGCACATAGCCAGAGGAAAGGAGAGAGTGAGGGCGTATGGCACTGAGAAAGAGGCAGAGAGCAGAAAGAAAAAAATGAAGAGGAAACAAGGCACGAGGGAGGGGGAGCGGATGGGGAGGTAATGCTGCACGCTGGCAGGCAGGAAGTTGGTTTCGGAGAGGTTAGGGAGTGACAGATAGCCATCATCATCCAGGAGAGAAGGAAATGACTCTGGAAGTTGCAAGGAGAAGGAAAACAGCGTTCTGCCCTTGCCAGCTTTTTGCTTGTAGCCGAAAGCCATG
Source organism: Corapipo altera (assembly GCF_003945725.1). Lineage (NCBI taxonomy): Eukaryota > Metazoa > Chordata > Aves > Passeriformes > Pipridae > Corapipo > Corapipo altera. The sequence continues at coordinate 1,001,922 of NW_020884903.1, forward strand.
TCTTGCTCGGCGGAGCAAACTCGCCCCTTTCTGTCAGAGTCTGGCTCCGACTCGCTGTGTTCTGGAGCGCTCTCTTTGGGCGCCTCACAGCCTAAGGACTTTGTCCGAGCTCTCTCCTTGCATCTCCTGCGAAGCTTTGCTGAAGATACATGGGGGCCAGGTTGAGAGGATGGCGAGGGGTGGTGGGAGTCAGTGCCAAGCACAGATGTCTGGTGACAGAGAAAGAGCAGCAAACAAGGCGCAAAAGCAAAAGGACAAAAAGAAAACTGTAATTAGTTAATTTTCTTCCGTGATGATAAATAATATATATTATATATATAAAATTATAAACAGTATTTTAATACCACAGCTTTCCACTGAATTAAATGGTGCATGTTCCTATGCCACACACTACAGGTATTACTGATTTGAGATTCCAGCTTACAAAAGGCAACTTCTTGATTCAACGTCTGCCTAGTCCTCTCTGCAGCACAGGATTTACTTAAAGGCCTCCATGGCCACGTGTGGAGTTCTGGGTTCTGCCAATTTCCACTTACTGTAAGACTGGCTTCTGATTATAAGGAGTTTTCAACATGAAGTACATAGAGAGCAACAAAGAAAGAAGGGAACATATTTCTAACACCAACACTGCTTGTGACAGCATTCTTGCAGTCAGGAGGAGACCCAGTGGGGGCCAAAAGTTTCCCATCTATGTCTTGGACAACTTCAGCAGTAATAATTAAAACTCCAAGAATTCTGAAACTCTACATGCCCAAATTCCTCCACTGCAATATTAAAAAAAAAAACAACAAACAAACCCAAAACCATCTAGGTCCTAAACCTAACTAAAACACATTCTGGTTTGGGAGGGGGGCATAAAAATCCATATGTTGGAAGAAAAACTCACTCGATACCCACCCTAGCAGCCAGGTCCTCAGCACAGCCCCCACCGCCACCCAGGCTGGCCTCTCCTGGGCATCCCCACAGCCCTGCCCTCAACCCCTGCCCACTGTGAGTGAGAGCAGGCAGAGCTGGGAACTCACCCCCTCCCAGCCATGCACCCTGTCACCCCTCCATGCTGTACACCACTGGTGGCACATTGAAAGAAGGGAGCTGAGGTATGTGGCTAGGTGGGCCCCGTGTTCTCTCACTGGGGATCTGAAGGGGGGCTGACCAGAGAGAGGTCCATGCCCCACACAGCCACATCTCCTCATAGTCAAAATGTGATCCTCTACCTACAGGGAAGAGGTAAAAATGCACCCAATGCTTTTGCTACAAATTTTACCCCAATGCAAAGAATACTGGCTACCAACTAGCAGGAGTTACTTTGGTATGCCACTTGTAGGGTATTCAAATGGTCTTTCAGGTCATTTGAGGACAAAAAATTGGTAGGAGAAGGGAGGTGATTCAGCAGGAATGGTGACTGTCATTTCACAAGCTCCCTGTGGGCAGCCACAACTGCTTTTTAGAAGGACATCAACCACTGTTATCACCAAAATGCATATCTCAGTACAACACATCTGACACAATGCTGGTGGATTTGAGATGTTTTGGCCAAAGTCCACCAGGTGCACTTAGCTGAAGTGGCACACTGGCTCCATGACCAAACCCTAAGTGCCTGAGCTGCTCCATCCACAGCGCATCTCCCCAGGGAGCTATAAAAGCCATTTCAACTGCACTGCCACTGCAGACTCCTAAAAGCAAAATGTCTTCAAAGCCAAAACAGCATTTGCCTCTTTAAGCTGGTGTCAAATTGGAGGCAACAAGGAGGGATCCAAGTTTTAGACAGAGGCTGTATCAATGCTAGCTACTAAGCCCAGTCTTTACCAGGTATATTAATGGTAGAAATGGGATTTAAGCCAAGTAATTACACAGTAGAACTCCTTTCCCTCCTCTTAATATTTTGCATCTCTCTCTTCTCCAACAATCCATCAGTTCAGGCAATCTGTATGCTCAAATTAAGCAATCAAAACCAAGTCTAGCTTCAAACTGCTTACAGGTGTCTTTATGTGTTTAATGCAGTAAGTTCAAGTCAAAATTTAATGCCTTATGTGAGCTAAATACACAGAACTTCTCTTTATATTCCAAAGGCAAAAAGAGCCAAAGTAAATGCATTCTTTGCTAATACAGACTATTCACTTACTGACATCTTCGCAGTGTTAATATTTAGAATAACTTCTGGTACTTAAACACACAGGGATAAAACAAAGGCAAAATGTCTTAATGGAAAAGTTGAAAACCTACCTATACAATTTATATACCCTTACACAGGAATTTGATTTCAAGCTTGTTTTGTGTTTCTTGAAGCCCTATTCTCTTTACGATGAATGACAAAGCTGTTGGCAGGTCGGTGTAGAAGCAGGACTAAGATCTCTATAGGCTTACAGAACTGAAGCTCTATTAGTGGTTGGTTTAAACAGAACCCACCTCTTGAGTGGGGTGTAAAAATTAATAATTTCTGCATAATTAAGTTCCATCAAAATAGTCTCTTAAAATACCTTTGACTATTTCCAGCTATATAAGGATTGACTGAAATTTACAAACATTTGGAACAGAACTAGCTTCTATTGGATGTTTTCTGCATATTTGATTTTCATCAATCTTTCCCCATGCAGAAACTAATAGAGTTCCAAGAAGACCCCAGCTAAATTTCGTAGAGATTATCTTTTTAATGCTACAATTACAGCATATGCTTTCAAAATAAAATCTTTTCTCATTTGCAATTTTCAGTAATTCAATTTGTTTCTGATTTTTGGTACCACAGTTCAAACTCTTTTTGAGGACTTGATCCTTTACTTATGTAACTCATTGTGGCCTTATATGATAAAGCTAGAAGTTCAGATTTTAACATTTGCATGCGTGGGTATAGAGGTTTTTCTTTCTAAATGATGAGGGTAAACCTTATTTGTTTAGCAAGTGCATTACACAGTACACTTTTTGAATGTGATTCTACCGTATTTCTCTTCACTGTCAATCTCTAGTGACTGTTTTCTCTGTCCTCCTGTTTGATGTACCCCATATTAAAAACTGATTAGATATTATGCACAACCATGTGCGTATGTGTATGTGGTGGTGGTGGGATTGGAGATGATGAGCTGTGACTCAAGTTTAACAACTAAGAAGAGAACCATCAATGAAAACTGCTTTCTTCAATACAAAACTTCAAACGAGGGAGGTAAATGCTTTTGTAAGCCAGGAAAAGAAAGCTTATAACAGCAGATTAATACCCAGAACTTAATAGAGAAAAAAATGCCCATTGAAATTCATGCAAGGAAACAGAGTGCTATGGCAAGTATAAGAGAAAAATACAATATTTTAAAGCACAGAGCTACATACAAGAATGCAGAACTATTTTGTTGCCTTGTCAAAATATAAAAAACATTATGGCCATACTAAAGTCAAAATACAACGGAAGACCAAAGGAGCAAACATGCACTGCCAGGCTACTTTTGGGAGCTCTTGAATACTATGTAAAAAACACCGGGTTGACTGTTAAACAGATTTAAAAAAGCAGTCCGAGGCAGGAACTAATTTTTACAACATCCTATGAAAACTGAATGGACTACAGAAAGACTGATTTAAGACATATATACATAGTATATTTCTTTTCACGGAACTTGTTTTATCTCCTCCCTCCCTCCCTAAAAATTCTGTGTTTCTCCAAGCACTCTCCAGGCAGCTCTGTTGAATACAAAACCCTGAAAACTCTACCTTGGTGTCATGACGTATTGCTGAAATTGGGGTGACTTCCTCTGCTCTCTTCTTTTTGCCCTCTTCATCATCTTTCTCCTCTTCTGTCTTTTTCTCTGGAGTCACAGTGGTTATCAAGTTGGTCTGAGAGATGCCCTTTGTTGTGGCGTACTGGCCAGTACCAACCTCTGCAGCAGACACAGAATCCTTCATGTACATTTCATGGTTTTCATTCACTGATGCTAAAAGCAAATATTTAAAGAGGGAAAGTCTGAAATAGCTTTTGCTGAGAAGCTGCATAAAATTAAAAAAGCTGGTTTAGAAAAACATTTGAGATAATGTTGAAAACATAAATATGTCATGTTTCAGAAAACCAGAAGCATTTAAATAAATCATTTACTTGAAATAAAGCTCGTAGCTTTTATATGCATAAACAGATTTTATGGATGTGTATACACACATTACTGTAGCTAATGTGTGCATTACACAGTTGTTAAATGCTAGTAAGCCATTTAAAATACTACTGTAGTAAAACACTAGAAAAAAAATTCAATGCATTGCCACAGTTATCAGGCAGGAAACATAAGGAGAACCAGCTATGACATCAGCCATGGGGGTGGAAGAGATGTTTTTTTTAAATCTGTCAGAATATAACAATGCAGATCAAATGCAAAGTTAGTAACGTGCTGCATTATAGAAAATGACAATATTCATGTAACACAGGCATAATACCTGAGAAAAAATGAAATGTGATCCTTGTATTACTGAGTACTAAATTCTGCCAGTTAGGTGAGCTCATTATCCTAAAAAATTCTGAGAAGCGATATCATTCAATTCAGTGGACCAAACCAGAATATTTTAGGATGCAAGTCTTCAATAATGCAGCAAACTTAGATATATATAAATAATTTTGAAATAAATGTACATTTATACATAGAATGTAATAAAAACTTCAACAGACCCTGCTCTTGAATATTGTGTAACTAATTTCTAAGACAATAAGATTATTCAAATTTATGAAGTTCCTTGCATCTGTAACAAATGACAGCCTGGATCACAGTATAATCACAGTGCAGAATGTTACAGCCACATCTGCGTCATAGTAACGATGCTGGTAAAGAAACCGTAAGCATTGATTAAAAAACACCTCTTTCCCCCATCTGCAGGTAGGCCAATTAACATCACAAAATCCCTGCAGAGTCTAACAAATGCTGGGAAAAGCATTTCAGGTATCTTGTCTCTTGGGAATGAGCTTAGGAGGTGGGAGAAAGCAAAGGGAGTAGAGGGAGACATCTTGCTTAGATGTTACAAACAAAATAACGCAGAAGGATAATTTCTGCTTTGAAACACATGCACAGCAATCAGGTCACCAGTTGCTTGGTAACGAGCAAGAAGCGCATCAGTATTAGAAGATTCCAAAATAATTAATGACAAGCAGCACCTTTAGGGGGAGAGAAAAAGGCTTGTCACTTGTACTTTTAAATCAAAGCTTCTCTCCCTGCCCACCACCAACTATACTCATTGCAATTTGTGATATTCTGCAGGAGAATTCGCCTTTTTTTCAATCTGTGATGATTCTGAATTTAGTCTCAGTCTTTTTTCCAGAAAAATAAGTTGCAAAACTACAACCCCTTTTTACTCAACAGCTGATAACAGTAACAGCTGATGGAAGTAGCTGATACTCTAAATCACATGTTGATTTAACCTAAGCAAGCAGCAGAACCTTGACCTCCACAAAGCAAGGATAAAGAGAGAAAGGACGTGCTTTTAAGCTGTGTGTGTTACTCTCTGTCTCATACCTTCAAAAGTAACATACAAAAAAAGTCTTTCAGAGCTCATCTGACTAGGACATGAGGTAACCGGAAGCAAGTGTTATTACTCAAGAGAAATAATTAATTTCTGAATTGCATCAAGCTTAAGTCAAAACCTCCATAGGAAAAAAAGATAGATTCAACCAAAACCCAAAGAGTCACTCATGCAAACCCAGAAAAAGTGTTGATGCCTGAATTTCTTGGGCAGACAGGTCCAGTCATCCCGTTGCTCCCCAAAGCAGGGAAATGTTCTACATGTGTGAGACCAAGGAGAGAGGCTCTGTGATGAGTGGGCTCCCAAGGACATCCTCTAAGGAAACACTTTGTAAGGACTACAGCAGTACATTTAGCATGGAATTTCTCTGCATCCTCCCCTACCCCTGCAGTGAACGCACAGGTACTCACAGCCTCTACTCAGCTGAAGCTCAAGGAGATGATACGACAAGAGGTTCATTAACCTAGAGCAGTGACCACTGTAACAATAGCTTTTGACAAAGTCAGCTGAGAGGACCTTACCACCATCTAAGCTGCGAGACATGGTGTAACGTTTACTAGAAGACCGCTCAAAGTAAGGTGCAGGACGGTCTATGAGGGCACTGGCTCTTCTCGTCTGGGCCTGCGTCCGACCGCTGTAGCGAAACTTGGAGCCGAGTGTAAGGAACTTCTTTGGAGGCGCTTCAGGCAGCAGGAGCCTAAAACACACCAAGCAGTACACCTGTTACTCCCCCTCCTCCAAAATCAGTCCACTCTTTCTGCAGAGGAGAGAAGACGACTGCTGGGTAACACTCTCCATCGTAACCTGTGCCTCACCGGTCTGCAGCTAAAAGGGAATCAAAGGATTGCCCCTCATACAGCATGACAAAATCATTTAGCTAATGCATTTGAAGATTTGAGTTCTTCCTAATAGTCAAGAATCACTCAGCTCCTTCCTGCTTGAAAATCAGATTTATCATCTTCTAATCACCAAAACTAAATACAAGGTGTTCCTTGTACCAGGAACCCTCGTTGTGCTGAAATACTTTTACTTCAAATTTAACATGGTGCTGCTATGCTGAGGATAGGGCCAGAACAGATTTCCAGTGAATGCCAGGCAGTACTCATTCACAGGGTTGCAGACATTTTTCAGGTTAGAGCTCTCCCACCCTCTGTATTTTGGCCATGGGAGCTGATTGAAGAAGCCATTCTCCTGCTATGGAGTTTATGCTTCAGACATTGATTTTTCACTAAAAAGCAGAAAACACACCAAAAATGCATACCATATCTCTTTAGATCTTTTGCTGCTAAGACTGCATTTCATACGAACATACAGACAGACTGAACCAACAGTTTTAGGAAAGGAGAGAAATTCTTCAGTCCTCCCACACATCCGCCAGAGGGGGTTTTTAAGCACCAAACACCCTTTCAAGTTGTTGAAAATCTCACTCTTTTGGGTTTTCTTTGTTAAGTATCTCTGATGACTATCTTAGCACAAACTGATTACAGCATTTATTCCACTATCCCGAACTTTTCTTGGGTCTTCTTAGAAGTCAAAAAATAGCTGCAAAATTCTACAGTAATCCAAAAATTACAGCTATGGATTGGTATTTTAGGTGACTAAAAAATAAACTACCTACTACTGTCTGTACTTTCATATGTAATTAAATAAAAATATCCTTTTTCTTTTTAGACTCTTACCCACATCCCCCAGCAATCTTCCATGTAAGTTGTTCTGCCTATGCAAGTTTATGTGCAGAAGTGCAGCAGTCCTTCATCCTTTTAATTATAGTCGCTGATAATACCATGGCACAGATAAAGCAAAATGATTAATTAGGACCATATGGTGATTTTAAGCAGTATCTTTCTAAAATAGTATGAATAATTTGGGAGAAACATTACAAATTCTGAAGAAGCAACAACCTTCCCTTGTCTGCTCAGAGGTACCTCAGGATCAAAAAGACAATTTGATTTGAAGGGTTTTGTCTCTGCTGACAAAATTGATCTTTTCTGTTGCTTTTTATATCACACCTTTAGGAAAAGAAATCAACATACCTGAAAAATGTATGGTGTTCAACACACACTTTCCATAAGCGCTTTGCAGCACGATGATTTGGCAACTTAAACCCAATAGTGCTTTCAAACTGCTCAAACTAGGTAGGAAAAAAGAATAAGTACGTTTTTGATGCTGTGCATCTATTTTTAGACAGTGTACACAGGTTCATCTTCATTTCCTCTGTCTGTATCATCTCATTGCAAGGGTGAACATATATGCTCATGTATATAACCATATATATACATATTCTACAGATTACTGTCTGGGAAAGAAGCTGAGTGATAATAAATGGCAACTTTTGAGGATTGTTTTTGTGGGAAAACACTGGTAATGAGCAGGAGGTTTTTTATGGTGACACTGATGTGTTATACCCCACAGTAACAAAGAGATCAGTTAAGACTTGGAAGACTTCTGAGAAAAACATCACTAAGTTTTTTAACCCTGTTGATTTAATTTCACCAGTTTAAACTACAGTGGGAAGCCTGGTAATATCTGGAGGGGAGCAATAGTCCCTAGGGAATGATTTGGCCTCACATAGCCTTAGACTAAGGAGATTTATAGTGAAAGAACTACAGTTAGTAAATCACAGTGGTTATAGCTAATTTATCTCCTGAGGAGGATGAGGCAAAGACACATAATTGAAAAGAGTTGTCTGGGGATACTAAGACACCTTTTTAGATTGTGCTGCAAATTTATATATTTCAGGTGCAGAAGCTGTTCCAGCTACAACTACTGTAACATGATGACGGCTACATGCAGATAGCTGAGTAGGTGAAACAGAGTTGCTGTGATGGTGGAAAGGTAGGCAGAAGGGCGCTTGTAAGGAAGCCTGCTTCCCTATGGAAGCTGATAGAGAAACAAGGCAGGAAACAGCAAAATAATAAAGATGACACATGGGATGGTGAATCACATTATCATCAAATGTAATTTGGAAAGAGGCTGCATTGATTATTTTATGTATGGAACTATGACCTGGTCACAGGACACTACATACTAAGACCAGCAGAGCATTGGTGGTGGAGAACTTCAGTGCAGGCGCTGGGAACATCAGTGGCTGTTCATTTGGTTTTTTTAAATCAGACTCAAGACTGGGAATTTGGTTACTGAAACTGTGTCTGCTGATTGCCAGGAGATGCAGTTTTGTGGATTTTAGTTTAGGACTCTAAAAGAGGCTGAGGCTCAGGGGTGGGGGACCCCAGCAGATTTCTCAGGTCAATGATGAATCATTGGCTCAGGACCCCTGTCTGTCTTGCTGCATTAAGGGATAAAATGCCAGCCTTCATCTAGGTGATTTCTGTCCTGGTATACAGCCCCTCACTCTAGATGGATATGGGATTTTCATCTATCACAGACCAATTATTGTACCAGCATTTAAAATGGAAATACTCCTTCACCGGTAATGATCCTGAATTTCTCCTGGGATTTTTCCCAAAAGTAATCATCTTATAGGCCAGGTTGGATGGGGCTTTGAACAACCTGGTCTAGTGGAAGGTGTCCCTGCCCACGGCAGGGTGGTTGGAAGTAGATGATCGTTAAGGTCCCTTCCAACCCAAACCATTCCATGATTCTATGATTTCTGGGTGAGCGCATGCTCGGCCCGTGAGGTTGGTATTTGCTACGCATCCGGCAGAGCCACGAGAGGGCACTCGCTGTATGAGGTTTCACATCCCCTTCTCCAGAGCCAGAAGACAGGCTCCGGTGGGCCTGGAAGGGCTAATGTGTGAGGTTACTAAAAATGCTGAATGACGGATGCTTGACTCTGTGTTACCAGTCTCTGGATCTCTGCTCCCAGTCTAAGTGTACTAGTCTGATATGTTTATAAAGTTTGGTATGGCCTGTCTACATCTCTTGGCAAGAGAAATAGATGCCAATTTAATATACAACATGACAGAGGATAACAAGCTCTCCATGAATAAGAAAGATGTTACTTAAATTTCCAAAGTATTCATAACACGGATGAGCTTTTTATGTGCAGATGGCCATATTTATTCTTTATGTTAGTTCATGGATGTAAACATAAAAATACCAAAGAAGTTTTTTTTAACCAGTATTTTAAAGAAAGTATGTGTACCTTATCTTTCCTAAGAAAATCAGCATAAATTAAAAAAATATAAATGGAGAGGAATGTTCAAGGCTTGTAAGACATGAAAAATCAACAAATCAATGAGAACTCAGTTCTTTTCAAGAGGTTCATTCACTGAAGAGTATCAGAATGCCCTTACCTCCCCTGGTCGAATTTTTATGTAGAAGTTGTTCCTCTTGTAGGAAATTTTCAGAACCTTTGGCCAGGCAAATCTATTTATTCTGAGTCTGTCTCGATATATTAAAAGTCCACTTGCACAGACTCCTAGCATGATTTCCACTCCTTCGGAATCCTGGAAAAGCAAGCAATGCACTTTGTTGAGTATTCCTATCCTTGCATCCTACAGCACTACAGATTCCTGTATCCAGTGTTTCTGTCTGAGCTATGTCTTTTTAATGCATCAGCTGTAGTGACCTGATTTCTGAGTGCTACCCTACTCACTGAATGCATTCATGCAAGTAATAGTAAGGTTGGGCAGGGTGAAAGAAACTGAGGGCTGCCAATGTTTCCTTATATTTTAGAAAGACTCCAAAAACAGGAGGGAAATTTTGGACGTTATTAAAAGAATTGTATCAGCCATATATCAAAATTTTATTAGCATAATAAAAAAGGGTTATTAGCATAAATACCAGATCGAAAGTAAGTAGGACAGCATAAAAATTTACGTCTCCTGGTATCACTCATCTCCATGACTAAATCTGGTAAATCCCTAGAAAGGATTTTCTTCTGTAGTTTGCTCATCTTGGCTTTAGTAGGCTTGCTAGTTTCTTTAACACTGTTGTGTGTATGCTCAGTAATTTCACTTTGAAATGCCCAGTGGGCAGAAAGTTGGGCATTTGGACCAGAAAAGATTCTTTTTTAGAAGTGTGGGGCTGTGCCTATGCTATAACCTACATTTGACAGGGAAGATGTAGGTCAAACACATTAGTACTACAGAAGATTTGTCCACAATCTTATTAGAATATACCCATAAATATGTATTTTTAAAGTAAGAAATATACATTTCTTATTTAGAACTCTTCAAATAGTCTAAACCAAATCTTCACTGGTTTCTATCACTGTTGTTTTTATTTAGCTAAGTACTAGTAGTGCTGGAGAAAACAAAAATCCACCTCAAAGCACTGACTGCACTAAAGCACTTGAGGAATTATTTTAAAACAACTTAAAGTCACAAAAAGCTGACAGTATAAGCTATGAAGATGTCAGTCTATGATAATCATGAAATGAATTCATAATTTTCATCTGGTTTTCCCAACCAGCCATCTTTTAAGCACATAATGAAAATCTGATTACATTTTAAAATGAACACAAAGGTACACATGGTCAGTCATGATGAAAAGACTATGGCACAGCCTGAAATAATAATAGAAAAGTTTAAAAATCACAACATAGAAATAGTGCCACAAAGTCACTCCAGTGTTAGAGAATACACCAATAGAAGATAAGTGTTCCAACAATGATAGTATCATAACCTAAAACCAGATTTTTTCTAAATAAAGCTCTTGTGTGATATTACTCTCAAGTACTGCAGAAGAGACAAAGCTAATTTTTTTTCAGTACTTCAGTCTCAGTTTCCTAAGCAAAGAGTAACGTCGAAATACAGTGACCAGATTCTAAAAAAGAAAGTCTCGTTGCCAGTAATCCCACTGCCTGGCGAATGCCAGAAATGCCTGTGTGCCCATCCATGGTACATAGCTGCAGGTGCAAGGGGTTCCTTCTTTTGATATGCTTTCTCAAAAACTTTTTGAGAAATGCCTTCCTCCCTTTTCTCCACCTTCACCACAGATCTACATCTGTTCAAGACTTCTGTTACTTGAAGTAACAGAGACTGGTTTTCAATGTGATACTACAGGTAAAATGAAACTGAGTAAAAGATTTAGTTTTTTTTCAGGAGAGATGTGGTTACATGGAACAGAAAACTGTTAGCTGTGACATCTGAGGCAGGAAATGCTGATTTGCACATCCCTGTAGCTCTGCATACAAACTGGGGGCTACCTCAGAATGGTGTTAGCCCAGAGGATAAATCTGTCTATTTTAACACATTTTTTATAGCAGCCTTGCACTGGATAACTGAGAACTAGTTTTAACAGCAGCTGGTGAGTCCAGCATCTGTCTAACACCTAATATATTGGCACAGCCTTAATGAATTGACATTTACATGAAGACATTTGCCACAGCATGACTTCCAAAAGGCATCCACAGAGATGCTTGTCCCCTAGCCTGACACCACCAGATCTCGCTGGCACACCTAATTAAAACTAAACATGACTTCTCATGCAGAGTCTACCTTTTCCACCTCCAGCTCAGTTTCCAAGATGACTGTTGGGTTTCTTAACCCACAGACAGACACAATTTGGTTACCACTGTAGCTTTTTTAAATTAGGAAAATCACTTTAGAGAGAGACTGGCTTGTCTACCAACTTCTCTTGCTCTGAGTCTTTCCATTTGAAAAAAAAAAAAGAATAGGAAACCAGGATACTAGGGTTTTTTTCAGAAAGGAATAAATAAAATGGTTATCTCAGAATATCCTATCTTAAACTTCACAGCCTTTCTCCAATATTCTGTAAATGATACTTAATGCTATGTTATGTTATTTTCAGTAACAAAGCCTGAACAGGAAATATTTAGAACAGGAATCCACTTTGTTGTTGGTTTGTGGGTATCTTTGTATTGGAAAAAAGCTAACAAATGACATTTGCCTATCCGTTTCTCTCTGCTCTGAGTGTGCCTCAAGAATTTGCGCCTCTCTGCAAGACACAGGGAAGGCAGTGGCATCCCTCCTGGTAGACCGCTGCCCATTGAGCTGTACCCAGATTTTTCATTTTCATTGAAGGCAATAAACAGAACACAAAAGATTGCCTTGAATTCTCTAACACACATGCACAGCTCCTATGAAATGCCCCAGGGACACAGTTGCAGGCTCTTTCAAGATCCAAGCTGCAAATTTATCTCAGTTCTTGAAAGGATCTGCTGCAGTGCAAAAACAGGCTCACAATAATTTGACCTTTACAGAAAATGCAGTGCTCTCCACAGGGCAGAATTCTTTGGTTCAATACTCATTTGCCAAGGATGCTTGCTAACCTCAAAAATGTTAAAATCCATTAGTCTTACTTTGAAGAGTGAAAAAAAAAAAAGTAATTATTTATTTGGGAAAAAACCCCAACCCAAACCCAAAAGTCAGACAACCAACACAAGGCTAGTAGCTGGCTCTCTCAAGCCACAATAAGAATTACCACATTTTATTCATAACTGAACCTGCTGATGATTAGAGAATCTACTTGATCATGGGAGAATGTTTCCAGGAGAATTACTGCCCTTCCTGTCAACCGCGATGACCACACTTCAGAAGAGAGACAAGATTCTGTCTCCCCATTACCATCAATTTGATTAGGTTTCCAGCACAGCTAAATAATTGTTTGTAAGTTCTCTGCAGCATTAGAAATTATCTGCTTATCTAGTTAAGATAGCATAGTTGGCCTTATTAAATTGAAAAATGTAGCTGAATGAAATGACAACTGATCACTCTCTGGACAGCTTCTAATATCCTTCCTCATTACTACATCCATTCAATATTTTCCCCAAGGATTTGGTTGTTTAACCAACATGAAAGTTGATGTGCTTTGAATCTACAGGCTAAATTATGTTACAGTTACAAGATATATTTATGCTTATCCCATGAGTCACCTTTCCTCATGCTGACACATGATTTATCCCAAAAAAACTCCCATCTCAAAAATACAAGAAAGAATAAATCAGGGAGTCCATGCAGATTAAAGTACCATGCCACAGGAGAAATGCGACCCATGAAAGAATCGAAGTACCTACCTTGGCATGATGGAGATCTACTCCATACATTGATAGTTTTTTGGCATTCTCCAGGAAATGCATCTCAGCTTCTGCAGGTGTCATTCCCCTGAGGAAATGCAACCAGTTCTAGCATAAATGTTAAGGAAATAAATCCAAAACAAAATCCAGCAGCTGGAAAACATTCTCAACCTGTCAGAAGTACAGCCACACCCCTTAGGTACCTGGGTACCTACCAGAGCCAAAGATCTGATGCAGACCCTGTTAACTTTCACGTCGCAAAGCTCTTCTCTATCCAAAGACACAGAGAGGAGTCTTATCCGAAAAATATTAAGTATACCGCAGCAGATTTTAATATCTCCTGATGCACCAGGATGGCACCTGAAGAAGCAGGCTATAGCTCACATTGCTGCCCTCTGCTTACCTGTGGCTCTTGTGCAGCTCAATCACTTTGTCCTCCAGCTCTTTAGTGTGATTCGGGGCAAAGCGAAATTCGCTGATGTAGTCGCTGCCGTATTCATCCGGGTCGTAGTCACCGAGCTCCGACTGCACAGTGTAAGAGCCCAGCAGGGCCAGTGTGACGAATGAGCAGGGCAGCCGACCCGACACAATGTCATCTCTCAGCTGCAAGCAGAGGTAGTACCTGCAACGGAGTACCAGGGTGGCTCAGACCATGCTCCTCCACCTTTGCCCCACTCGAGCACTGTCAAGAGGTCTCGGTTCTGCTAGTAATTTGCGGACAGTTCCCAAGCCCAGAGTTTTTTCAGGTATTTACAAGGATAATAATAATTTTGTAAAAAAAAAAAAATAAATCCCAAACAACCAAAAGAACTTCAAAACCAAAACACCAAGCTTTTGCCTAATTTATCAGTAGCAACACCTAATTTACTGTTATACAGCAGCATGGAGATCTCTTAATAAAATAGGTTATTACTGTGTTTAGTGACATAAATGGAGAAATGCCCATTAAACATACTACATTTCTATCACAAATCACTAAGATATAAATCTACCTGATAATTCTTTTCTTTAAGAAAATAATTAAATTATAATTATATAAAAATATAATTATAATTAAATTGTTCTTTAACAAATAATTAAAACACTCATATACTGTCCATTAATGTGTAGCTGACCTCTAAGTCATTCAAAAAACGTAAGCTGTCTCTTTAGCAAACTGTTGTGCTTTCTCAAAAATTCATTTAAACAGTAAATGCTGCTAAAAACGCAGAGATAAGCAGTGCAAGGGATCACTAGATAGCAGAAAACAGAAAATAATGTGGAGAACACTGGTTTGGTGGCAAAGGCAGAGTTACCAGGGGAAATTTGACAGTGACAAGAGGAAAAAAGCAATCCTTTCCTTTTGAAGTCCTCTGTTCAAATGTGAACTCTTGGCATACTATTTCTGCAGAGTACCCACCACAGGGAACCTCTGATCTAGGCCAAAGGCTTTGTGCTGCCTTAAAAGCAACAAGCAAGTCCATAAAGCATTAAAGGTTAAACATATCCACAGGTTTCAAAATGTTGAAACAGGCTAGAGAACAATTAGCTGATGGCACAAAACTTCTCATGGCTCAAAGCTTTTGTGCCTTACACCAAGGAGGAAATCAGGTGAGGGTTCTTTTGGTTGCAGTTGCAATCTGAATACAAAAACAGAGAGCAGAGGTGTAGATTGCAGAGCTAAGTGACTTGGAGAGCAGGGAGCAGTCATTCATTACCATCATATTCTCTATTCCGTGCACATCAATTGCTTACTTTGTCAAATGAAACACAAAATTTACATGTATGCTTATTCCTATCCATTCTGGTTTCAGCTGTGGTTTGGGATTCAGTATGGTGCTTTAACCACAGCATCATCTCACTTCTTTTCTTTCACAGATATGATTTTACTTACAATAATAATTCGTTACTACTGGCAAAAATGGGCATCGGGCATCTTTGTGAAAATTAAAATCAACTCCCAGGAATATGTGTATTGAAAAAGCTGGAGTTTAGAGTTAAATTAAACAAAAGTCTTCATAGCTCCGAAGATAGACACTGTTCATACTGTCGTTTCTGCCAAAGCCTTGCATATTTTCCATAAGCTCATACGAGAAAGAAAGACAATGGGAACATAAAACATTCCTTTTCTTCGATAATTACAGTGTAAGTGCTACTAGGAACAGCTTTTAAGCCCCTCCTAGGAAGGTATTTAATGTTTAAAATACCTGGTAATATCTTCAGATAGCTGGGCAGGATCTGGAGGGTAGAATTTCACATTAAATGCAAACTGCCAAGCACCACCTGGAAAAGAACATAGACTGACTGAAAGTACACTGTAAGTGCAAACAAAGACACTCATGATGACTTAAAAATATCCCAGCCAAGCAATTAATAAGAACAGGATTTAGTATCTTTTTCCCACACTTCACACTGAAGACACTGTATTAGATCAGATTTTACAGCTCTTTTCTTATTTAGTAAGATTGCCACTGACACGAGGACTCTAAGGGAGCAGTAATTTATTACCAATATTAAAAAAACCCTCAGTCTGAAAACTAGGTTTATTGAAAATAACCACCTGAAAACACAGCCTATATAAGCTTTATAAAACAATAACCCAAATCAGAGGTACTGAAAACACCACAAGTCAAGAGTACGAATGGGCTCTGGGGCAGGGTTATGTGCCAAGGTCTAGCTGCCCAAACCAGCTCACAACATCCTCTCAGAGTGCTGCCTCAGCACATAGCTCCTTTCTTCAGTAGACATAAATTGTGCAGACAAAGTTGCAAGGATAAACACAAAAAGCATGACCGAAAAAAGTACATAGCACTAGGGAATTCTTCTTGACTTATTTCAGTAAGTTTAGGTGACCCACATGATGGATACCGGTTTGTACCACCACAGTTGGTGAAATTATTTCTGGAGTGTTAGCTTTAAATGTTGTAAAGAAGGAATATCAAGATTTTAAAAAGAGTTGAACATGGTATGTAAATATAGAAGCTATTCTGAAAAAAGGGTCAGGTTACTCTAGTGCATGTCTTGAATGCAAATAAAAAGCAATAACAAAACCCCAAACCAAAAGCAACACGGTGGTTTTACAGTAACAAGACGTTTCACCAAGGCCTCTCTTCTGGGATATACCCCTCATATCTACTTCTACCACATAAATTACAGTATTTTTGTAGTCCAGAAACCAGAAGCAAAGTAGTGTCACTTCTCTATTCTGAAATGCACTGGTGTCAAAGGACAAATCTAACTAGAAATAAATATCCCTCTTGAAAAATCCATATTGGCCATGTAACAAGGAAGTGCTCAGGAACACCA
Source organism: Corapipo altera (assembly GCF_003945725.1). Classification (NCBI taxonomy): domain Eukaryota; kingdom Metazoa; phylum Chordata; class Aves; order Passeriformes; family Pipridae; genus Corapipo; species Corapipo altera. The sequence goes on from NW_020884903.1 coordinate 1,018,624, forward strand.
TGAAAATCAAGACTTTTCCTTATAAACCTGACACTGGGTAGGGCTTTCCCATGATCTTTCACTCAGGGGTATGTTGTGCCTAAGTACCTCCTAAAGTGTATTGAAGGTTTAAAGGGGTTTGAAGGTATATCTGGTGCACTCTCTAGTAAGATAGCTTATATGCTGGACAGATCTACTCGCCCAGAAATACTGTATAGTCCTCCAAATTGGGTGTTTGGGAGTATTTATTTAGAGACAATAGAGAAATTTCATTCTATGCAAACCCCCATTCACTTTGATGATCCACATACCTGAGAAAATAGGCTCATATGTTCAAGGCCAGGTTGGATGGGGCATTGAAAAACCTGGTCTATGGCAGGGGTTCAAACTAAGATGATCCTTAAGGTCCCTTCCAACCCAAGAAGAGTTTTGATGTTTATCATTAGGACTTCAACTCCTTGTAAGACTTTTGGAGTTCTTGATTTTAGGAACTTTTCTGTTTTCTTGGGCCATAAAAGCTGGTAAAGGAAGATTTGGCTGGCAGCGAGGATGGGGCATGGTCCCACTCAGGAGTGGACCAGACCCAAGGTGGGAGTGCAGCCAGTGGGTGGCACCTGGTCCCACAACAGATGGAAGTGGCCCATAAACCTATTCCTTGGCACACATGAAATAAATCAAACCTATGATAAAGCCTATCATACAGCACAGATGGTTAAGATACTAGAGTAAGAGGCCTTCACCCCTTACTTACAGGGTTTTAAATAAAACCTAACACTGTGTAAGTTAGTGGGTGCAAAAGAAGGGTCACACACATGGCCCTTTCTCACCACTGGGATGAAATCCCTGTGGTCTGCAATGTGGTACAAGTGTTGTACAACTCAACCAGGGTTTAGCAGGACTATATATATATATGTTTGGAAAGCATCATGGGTAACAGCACTACTTTTCACTATTGTCCTGTTCCAAAATTCTGGGGTGAATTGTACAAGCAAATTATTGCTGTCATCTTCTTCAAATGCAACTGTCCACTGCCTCAAGTACAGGACAAGACTCTTCTGCCCTGGTTAATCTCCCGCTGTCACAACCTTTCATTGTCTATTTCATGGCTTGGGAACATATTAAATGCATTTCAAATTTGTGGTGGGGAGCTGAGATGCTTTACTTGTACTGAGCAGTAGCATAACCTGATTCATTGAGGTCTAAAGCACCTTCCTCTCCAGATACATCTTCTCATGAGATTTAGAAAAGGCAAATTTTCATGTATTGCAGATCACTAACCTGTAATGAAAATACTACTGGAAGAAAGGTGAGGTTGTTCATAGTAAGTGGGGAAATTTTCCAGTGTAAATTAACCTTTTGAATCTTGGAGAGGGAAAGGATTCACTTGCCAGGCCTGGTCCAACAAATGTGAACTACCAGATATATTTGCTTGTAAAAGCAAAAGTGTTAAAAGAAATCATTTACAACATGTGCAAAGAAAAAAAAAAACCTGAGCTTTCCTGCATATAGAAATCATGCACATAAAATATGGTCAAGTTTTAAAAGTGAGGGGAAGAAAAAAAAGGCAGGTCAAATTTTGAACCTGGCAGTCTCAACAAGGCTTTCCTTTGAGAGGTTTTTGAATTTCTAATGTAGCAGATATCTAATTTTAACAACTGAGATTTTTAAAAGATTCATGTGAATTAGAAAATTGACTGTTTCTCTGCGAGTTGCATGGTCATTTTAGGAGCAAAGATCAAGCTTCTGAAATGCAGATAGGAAAGATATTTTAGGTAGAATGCTATCTTTGCATCAGAGAAATATTTCAGTACGAGGCATGAGTAGCGTTCCTGGATACGATATAAATATCAGTAACACAAGAAATAATTCATATACATGGCCTAGTCCCTAAGGTTACATTGCTTAATGTCAAACCTCGGGTTTTTGCATCTCTGTAAATGTCAAGTTGTTTTCAGCAATGCATGTTCATTTGTTACGAGCCTCAGTAACCACTCACACTCATTATGGGGTGAAATATCTAAAAGATGCAGGTAATTCTTTTGCCAAAGACTTGGGACTGGATAAAAAGATGACTGTGAAATAAGCTTTTTTGGCATGGGGAGACATGTAAAAGGGGACAAGAATAACAAACTTACTTCGGATCTGCTTCTTGATTTCCTTGGCAGGGTCCAACCAATTCTGCAAAGAAAATGTTTCCTTTTTTCAATTTGAATTAGAAAACACAAAACCCATTATTTTTAAAACAGTGCTATGAGTCGAAGCTAGAATACGCAAAGGTCTGCCACCCCTTTCTCCTTGGAGCAGCAGTAGGCTGGGATAACACTACTCTTCATGATGTGGCCCTGGGTAGAAGCAGGATTTTTATTAACCTTCCCAGATATTGAGGGGTTAAATGGTTTGAAATAAAAGAGTAAAAAATTAGAAACTGGTAAAGTGAATCCACAGAAATTTTTTTCCAGAGTATCTTCTGGAAAAACTAAATTTCTAGAAGCTTGTTACAATTGGTTGCTTGGTTGATTTTTTTCTCTAACCCTGGAAAGGCTGGAAAGTCTTGCTAGAGGATAAGCAAGTGCAGAGGAGGGCACTACCCCATTTGCAAACCAATGTGGGCATGAGGGGCTTTTCCAAGGAAACCAGAGGCAGAACCACAGCACCTTTGCCCCCATCCACACCGTGCCCAGTGACTATGCAAGAAAAAAACCCTTCTGAGGAGATGGGGAATTATCACAGGGATGTGTTAGTACTCTGTGGACGCCAAGGAGCAGATGAAAATTCCTCTGGGTGAGGTACATAACAGCTTGGGGTCTCTTAGTGCCACTGTTGCCTTGACCTCTAACAGAATCAAATTAATATTTAAAATGCATAGAACAGCCCAGAACAAAAAGTTTGCTTCCCCTAGGAAAGTTTCACTTTCTCCAAAGAAAGATAAACAAATGTATCAGAGAAACAAAAAAACACTAAAGAAATATCAAACAAGCAGAACACAACAATCCCTCCCCAACAAAAACAACCAGTTTGCAGCTGTCCAAACCTGGTCTGTGGTGCAAAACACGAGCCTGAAGAACTCCAGCTATTGCTGAGGACAAAAGCACACTATGTACCACAAAATTAAAGATGCGTCAGCATTTCTGTTTACAAAGATGTCATGTGATGTGGGCACATGTGTTGTCTGGTTGGAAGTTATGTAGCAGAGGATGGAAGTGAATTGCTAAGTACTTTGACATTAAAAATATACATGCTTTTGATCAATACATGTGGTGGCAGGCAGTTATTCTTTTAACTGTTTAGTTCTGTAAAGTAAATGGTGACCTACAAATGCTTAGTGCTTCTAAACCAAGTGTTAATAATAAATCCATTCTTCTCTTTCCAGTACATGAAAGCACACCTATCTGGAAATGAACTTAGACATCTGCCTAGCTTTTATAAAAACTCAAAACTAAGCATATGTTAAAGTGTTATCTTGCACTGACATGGACCAAGTATCCGCTTAAGCGATTTTCTGAATCAGAAACAAAGAAGTCCATAAAGAAAGGGGGAAAGAGAGACAAAAAGACTGACTTTTTTTGTATCATATATAATTGAAACAAACGGAAGTCTAGAAAATACAACTGTTGTTCCCACAAGACACAAGCAGCTAAAAAAGTAGTAAGAGCTCCAGCTCCATCAGGGAAGACCTTTCAGGCCACGTAAAGCAAAAACAGCTTCACCTGGTGAGCTCTGCTGGGCTACTGCATATATTGCTAAGAAGTTTTGCACTGTTTCAAAATATTTATCTTAAAATGCCAAAATCACACAGCATATTTTAAATTATCTTTGATACTCTCTCTTTCCCTGTAACAATATATATACATATCACCTGCACACTAGATAATCGTTGACACAGCCTATTTCATACTAAAGTTGAGGTGCAGACAAGCAGAATGTGATTCACTCTTGCTACTAACTGCTTCTGAAGACTAATGTCTTTAGTCAAAGCAACAATAATGCTAAGATAAAGAAAGTCAAGACTTGGATCCTTACTTTATCTTAGCAGTTAGCAGGAGCAGTCAATCATCTTCTGCTTATCTGTGTCCCAACCACAGTATTATTAAGCCATATTTTAGTATCATATATTTAGCAGTGTATCTCTGAATGTCAATCTGACTTTCATCTATGGCAGTAAAAGAATAAATTATACTAGAAAGAGAACCAACTATATGATTAACTTCCTTCATGTCATAAACAGCCAAAACAGAGGGAAGCCAGGGAAACACAGGAGATGCTTTTATGAAGTAGAGTGAGTCACAAAAAACAATAGCTCAAACTATGTCTATGGAACCTAGCAAGGAAGATAAAACCAACTTCTGGATTGTTGCAACTGTCTGGGGAGTCTCTCAGTGAGCTCTGGTGTTCACAGGCCAAAGATCAGCTGCAGCTCTGTGGGTTACCTTTTGGTTTTCTGTGTCTCTGTATGTTAGTCCAAAGTAGTCTTTTTCCAAAAGGTTCAGATGCTCACACACTTTGTCGAATAGCACTTGACCTCTGGAACGCTTCTGTAGGAAATTAACAGAAAACAAAACAAAAAATATTAAGTTTGCAAAATAACATAATAAAGCATTAAAATAGCACCTCTTCTGTCAAATCAATAACTTCAAAATCATTCAATTCAATGCATCCATCTTTCTAACCTATTGACCTGGAGCTTCATAGGAAGCTGTTGAATGGGGCAAATCCTCTTTCCCTAAAAGCTCAAGTCTTCTTGCAGAGTTAAAAATAAGTCACACATGTCATGTTTCAAGTCTCAAACGAAGATCTCTCCTGTCTTTCAGAGACTGCAACTCCAAGGGCATGCCAAGGTCATATCTCTGCAAAACCAGAGCAATTCTTTGTGTGCAAGCAGCAACAAACAGCAGCACAAAATATTCCTGGTCATGGATTATCAGAGTTGTGACTGCGGCGGGGTGCCAATCCACTGGAGATAAAACCAAACATGGAGATACTTTTTGCTTCGGTAACAATGTGGACTGATTCCAGGACTCATTTTTGTCTAATATACACAGAAATGTGATTACACCATCTACTGAAATCATGGAAAGAGCCTAGTATCTAACTGGGAATGCAGCTGGGTAAGAAAGCAGCTTCCCATTGTCCCACTAACCCTCTTTACTGCTGACATGTTAGATGAGAAGATATCTGTCAACAGCCAGAGCCCTTAGCAGAAGCTTTGTAGTATCTCTCGTACTGGACAGTAAATATTCAGGTCACCCTAGTTGTCAGTGTTGTATGTGAAATTGAGAAAAAAAAAAATTTCCAAAAGACCAAACACAGACAGAAATGTCCTTTTTATAAGCTACATGTTCCAACTTTGATATGTATTAATTATGATAATCAATTCAAAATTATTTGGGACACTGTTTCATTACTGCTTACTTCTGTAAGTGCAACTCAGCTAAAGGAAAAAATCTCCCCACTTTATTCCAAACATACGCATACATAAATATTTTAGTTGATGTTAGCACAGCATTTTCTTTATCTGTAGCATACATATGACTTGAAGCAGACTGGAAATACACCACTTGCTTCAAAGGCAATGCAGGCGGTGGAAACAGAAGATGAGAGAATGCTGCCCCCAAATTTACGCGCCTCTGCTGACAGAGTTGCAGCCAGACTGCGTTACCAGCCCAGCAGTCTTGGCCGGGAGAGGATAGTTCACAATCCAAGTTGACATAGCTATGCCAACAAACCCATGGAGCCCAATGCTGGCCTCAAACTATTTTAGAAGTGGTAAGCAAGCCAAGAGAAAAAAAAGAAAAGAATTGAGGATTGCTGCCTAACACTCCGTGAAAACATTACAAGAGACAATGGAGAGAGTTGTGCAGTTTAATGTAATTTATGTTAAATTTGGTGCTCTGATGGTATATTGGAAAGGACACTGGGAAACATCCTTTACATTTTTATCAATGGGGAAGCTGATGCATGTGGCTGAGCCTAAAAAGTGTTCTCCAGCTGAGGAAAAAAAACAGGCCCAGAACTGCATTACGAGTGTATTGTTGTAGCTTCATTTACTGTGTCTTCCAGCATCATTTGAGCAAATAGCTTTATGGCCTTGTTCTACATGTCGCATGCTTTCCACCCTGTAGCAGGAAGCATAAATATGCTCCAGCTCCTTTATAATGTCAAACAAATGTTTAGTTAATTCTTCACATTCCAAACTTGGAAGTAGATAATAAGAAGTTGGTGGTTTTATACGTGATGCTCCATGTAGAAGAACAGGAGGATAAAAAAGATCTCAGTACTGCTGTGTGGAGAGGAATGAACTTAGAATCTTCCAGCCAGAATAGACACATTTCTGCTATAAGCAAGTAGTGCTGCATTTTGCCAAATTTCCTGCTTCTTTACTTGTTAACAAAATAAGTACTTATACTCAAAGGAGAGAAATAAGCAGGTTAGCTCTAGAGGACACCAGCTTTGAAAAATACTGTCTGCACCACTGCGTCATTTACATGTATTCAAATTGTGACACTTCAGTGCTCTCTTAATTTTAAGAGTCACTTAAGGCCAACACAGGAGCTGTTTTATCTGGTCAATCCGTGTAGCTACACAGATGTCTATTTTGAGAAATACTAGCTAGCAGCTGAAAGGTATGGTGTTTTAACAGGGAACTACAGGAAACAGTTGTGCAGGGCTGTGTTGTAATAAAAACCAACCAACCAGAAAACCCACAGCGTTCAGGATTTCTTGACTATTAATCCCGAATAATTTGCATGGCAAATTATTCCTCCTCTTTCTCCTGTATGAAGATGCCCAAGCTGTACTCAGTCACTTTCTACAAAATTCCTGCTGCATCAGGATATGGGAAAACACTGCTGGTGCTGCAAGAGCATATCAGAAATACCACATGTAACTGAGAGCCTTTCCTGGTTCCGGTGCTCTCTTCCCTATCACAAGGTAGGAACTAGCGATAGCTGAGAGAAAGCCTTACTAGGACCACTTCTCTTCCCACTATCCACAGAAACGCCCATCAGCATCCAGACAGATGAGCCTCTGACCGCTGTCCCAGGTCAGAGATGACCTGCAGGAGCAGGATTTAGACGACTCCAGTCATTTGAGGAGTGGGGGTTGCCTTGCAATGGAGCCACCCCTGCTGCTCTAATGCAAAAGCCAAAAGAAATCCTCATGCACCTGCATATCGGCAGCACTGCCACTTTGCACCCATGTGGTGTGAGCAGGCACACTCTGCTTCTAAACCATCATTGCACAGAAATACAGTGAAGGGAAGGTACTGCATAAATTCATGGGAAATTAAGAGGTTTAGTTAGGAATATACAATTAAAGAAACTGAACAGACCTCCTGTGCTCTTGCTAATTGCTTTTATTTTGCTGTGTGCCCAAATAACCATGCCAAGAAAGACACGGGTATCATTGCTTTGGCAGGGACAGAGTGGGAGGAGGAGAGAAAGGTCAGTTTACAAATTCATACAGCTCCTCAATCCATCCTAAACCTTTGCTTTCTATCATTTTGAAATGACAAATCTAAGACGATGAAAGATTGACAGTCTGCTGGTTACTGTGGATCATAAGTTAATCCCAAAAATGTCAATCAATTCTCAGCAGTCAAAAAAAAAAAAAAGAAGACTTTGAGCTATAAAATACTGGTCCTGTAAATGAAGAGCTTTTCTGAAAGGCAAATATTGCAAGAGTCTCCACTAAAAATACTCTTAGATATTTTTCAGGCATGAATGGGATGAAATTAAATGTGCAGATGTGAAAAAAGACACTTTGCTTAAGCTCTGGTAAATCAAGAAAAGAGAAAGAATACAAAACATAGATTTAATGGTATAAATGAACACAAAGGTCTGGGAGCAAAAACTTTACGCTTTTCACCGTGTCATCCCTGCAGCTCTATAAAGGCCAGGGCTCTCTCAAAGCTGGAATGGGAATAAACAGCCTCCTGGTCAAGCTCCTAGTGAGAGGAGCCAGCAGCAGCAAACTTGGCAAGCCTGTGGCTGCCAGTAATTCCCACACACACACAAGGGAAAGGAGAAGCAGCCTCTCTTCTCACCAGCTTCTCTTTGGTTTTGGAACTGAACTTCTCCCTCCCTCCAAGGCTGAAGGCCTCTCCTAGTTGTCTTCTCCAGAAACAGTTCATGCTCAAACCTTTCTACATCAGCTTCTTCAGCCCATATCCCTCCATTATACCCCTACCACCTTACAATCCCACCAGAACAAGATAACAATGAGGAGCTCAAAAATTAAGTACTTCTGATTTAGCTCTTTCTGGATAACAAGATTATTATAAAGTCAATTATTCTCACTGGCAAACATTTGAGTAAAATATTCAGTACTTCTTTATGCAGAAAAAAAATATAAAAGTTTTCCTTTATTATGATTAAGCCCATAAGCTGTAACCTACTTATAATACACAAACATTATTCAAGTGAAAACATTCAAGCCTTTGTTATTGATACATTGTAACTCCAGCCATAAAATATGTACTGCATGTTAATCACAGAACCACAGATTGGGTGAGGTTGGTGGGCACCTCTGGGGATTGCCTAGTCCACCCGCCCTTCCACCTACAGTGGGTTGCTCAGGATTGTGTCCACTTGGGTTTTGAATATTTCCATGGATGGAGACTTCCAGCCTGTGTGGGAAATCTGTGCCAGTGTTTGACCATGATATGATATTTACTATGATGGTAATTTTTTTTTCTTCCATTTAAATGAAAATTCCTATCTTTCACTTTGTGGTCCTTGCCTCTTGTCCTGGCAAATGGGTACCACTGAGCATACTTTGGCTCCATCTTCTTTACTCCTCCCATCAGATATTGATAGACATTGTTAAGATACCCCCAGAACCTTCTCTTCTCCAGGCTGAACAGTTCCAGCTCTCAGACTTTCCTCATGAAATAGATGCTCCAGGGCCTTCGTAATATCTGTGGTCCTTTGCTGGACTCTGTCCAATATGTTCATGTCTGCCTTGTACTGGGGAGTCCAGGTCCAGAGTCAGCACTTTAGGAGCTGAGTAGAGGGGAAGTATGATCTCCCTTGACCTTCTGGTAACGTTGCCCAGGATGGTACTGGCCTTCTGTGTTGCCAGGGCACATTGTTGACTTTTTTCCACCTTTTTGCCCATCAGGACCCTCAGGTAATAAAAAAACCTGTATTGCAGCAACCAAGCTACCAAACCCGTATGTTCTTGTACTGTGATAAGCAAAGGGAGAAATTACGTAGAAAATGAGCAACCAACAACTTAATACAAAGATGTGACACCAACTTTCTTGTCATACAGGTACTAGTAAGACCCCAGGAAATTCCTTTGGTATTTAGTAAGATACAGGGGCGAGATGAGAAAGATTTCAAATGTTATATGCTGGATGGTGCTTCCCAGATTGGAAGCCAGTTGTGCCAGAGGAAAATTTATCAGGATTCCGAACTGGCACCTCCAAGGGACAAATTTTATTTCTGTGCAAGACTGTAGGCTTGGTTCCCCCACGCCAGCAGGCACCACCTCTCCCAAAAGTCTCCTTTAAGCTGCTGTGGCTCCTGTTTTGGCCTGTCCTGAAACACAACCATTTGCAGTCTTCCTGCAGGGCATTTTGGCACCCACTCTGATGATGCAGCCTGAGCCTCTCTTCTGCTGCACCTCACACTGGATGACCCACTTTCACTAACCTACAGGACCAGCTGTTTTTGCTAGCTTTATTTCAGCAAAGAGGTGTCCATGATGAGGATCTGTCACACTTGAGCTTCTTCCAGACAGAATCCAACCCTCTGTCTGACAGATTTCTCCCTGGAGGGGCAATGCCATGCTAGGACCGGTAGCTCAGGAGGGCCAAAGAGTCTCTGTTCTCAGAAGGTTTCAAGGCCTTGGCCAGGCAATGCCACAGCTGACTTGACCCAGCACCAGCCATTGCCCTGCTCACATCAGGGGCCTCCCCAGTCCCTTCAAACCGTGATACACGGCCATGACACTGGAATCCCTGTGCACCTCCACAGATTACCTTCCTCTCAATGATAGGGATACAGGAGGAGCTGAAGAGCAGCAAACAGCCCTCTTGCTTTTTAGAAATGAAACTATTGCAGCCTCCAAAGCAATGCATTTAGGGGTGGCTCTACTTTGGCATTTGATACTGCAGTTTCATGCGGGTGCAGAATGCAGAGCAAGAGCTGCCTGCAGCATGGAATCAATTACAAGAGGTCACATTCAGACCAAATTTTGCAGTGCTAGGGAAAACCTGAAGAGAGAAGAGACTTCTGGAACCAAACAGCTACAACAGGATTAATTTTTGCCACCAATAACCATCATCTCCACTGCACAGTAACTGCAAGGTCAGGGCACCCTGATGGACTGAAACTTCACCTCTCTTTCTGATTAGTCAAGGAGCACAGTAAGATGAACAAGTATTACAGCTGTGGACCTGGATTTTAAACGGAGTTTACACGTATCTTTCTGCATGAATACATATGCAAAAATGACACTGCCGCTTTCCTCGGAAAAGCTGCCAAGCTGCCAGCGAACAGTGTCCCACTAGCACTAGCCTGGCATCAAACTCCATGCAATTACTGTAATAACTCTAGTTGGGCACGATTGCCGGAAGAAGGACAAACAGATCTGTATCATGAAATCCCAGTAGGAATAATTGGACTCGAACTGATGTTGAGGTTATCTGGTTCACATTCCTAATTAGCATTTGCACTTTCCAATGAATCTTAACAATGCACTGTATAAATGTATGGGCTGGCTCTAGCCTTGCATGCTATAATGTATTTTGGCATGTGGCTGTACTAACCTCTTCCTTTTCCCCCTGTTCTTTCTGGTAGGGAACCATTAGTTAATTTTTTTCATTTGGAATGTGCCTGATAAAAAAGATACCAACTGTGCCCAGACCACTGATTTTATTTCATTTTGCTGTTTCAATTTAAATTACTCTTTGCAATTTATTTTGGTTGACACTTTGGCTTCTACACTACATGGTCTGCACAGTAGTCTCCTCTGTGCAAACACAAGGAAAACACTTGCAAAAATTAAAATGTATATGGCAACAAATAACTAGAACATACAAGAAGTTCCTCTCTCCCCTGTTACAGCTTCTGCAATTATTCTTGCAACACAAACAAGTGAAAATGACTAAGTGGTTATACTTTGTTCTCACCGCAGTGAGATCTCTCTTCCCAAAGTTCCTCCAGCTGAGTCGCTGAGTTGATGAATTCCAGCCTCCTGACAGCACATTTTCTCATTCTTTCCTTGTGAATTACCCAACTTACCCAAAAATATGCCTCATCCCAGAAAAAAAGCCCCACTACTTCTGCAAATACTCAAGACTTGCAAGCTAAAGTGACTAAACTTTCAAGATCACTTTTGTATTGAGAACCCCATTTCTGGGGGAGAGATCTTAACATGACATATATGTAATAAATCATTATGCATAGGCAAATATGTAAAATTTAATGCACTTAATGTATGCATACAAACAGATGCAAATTTATAAGTGAATTCAGTGTGGTTCCAAATGCAGAGAAGCTCCTGGTCACACATTGCTTCCCCATCTACGGGGAGCCAATGAGAGATCCTAAATTCACACAGCTGTTCTGGTAAGAAGCCCATTTTTATCAGTGAACGAAATAATAATCAACATACTATGAAATTTCCCATGTTTTTTTTCTGAGAAGAGTTTGAGCTGGTCAAGATATGAAAGAAATTCTAGAAGCTAATCATTGCACTTCTGGCCAGATAATTTCCAAATATGGAGAACACATTCTTTGAATAAATCGTGATTGAAGCTGAAAAAAAAAAGGCAAATTGTTTTTTCTTTTTTGCCCAAGAAAGATAAATGGAAGAAGTACTTCAAAAGAAGTTTAACTTCATTTCACTTCTACACACTTTTAATTTGCATTTTCAAAGGATTTGCTCTCGTGCTGTTTATACTTCTCCACAATTTCTCTCCACAGGGAAAAGAAGATGAAGAAGAAAGATGACAGAAGAGAAAAGAAACCCTGAATTTCTTAAAATCTATCATTTCTCAACTGAAGTCTCCAGCAGGAAGCTAAGTGAGGAGCATCCAGAAAGAAGAACAGGACAGAGAATCCTTCGTGGAGTCTTAACTGGCAGAAAAAGAGCAACTTTTCTGCTGGTTTACTGAACTAAATCTTACATGTGTAATGTGCATGATAAAAACTTTTGTAAGCGTAATATGACAACCACTGGAATTTAGACATCTACATCCCCTGCTGTGCTTGCCGAAAATGGCAATGGCAGTTCCAGAACGTCAACAACAGTTAATTCATCTGAAAGTTCAGCATGTTGAGAGTTAGGTATTACACAAAACATTTTCAAGTAAGTAATTTCTGCTATGGAACAAAACCTTTGCTGAAGTTTATTGTACAACACTGTACACCAAAGACAGAAGTAAGATATATGGAGTGACAAAGCAAACAACAAATACGCACAGAGAAAAAAGCTTAAAGATAAAAGAAATTAACTAATCTTGTCTTTTTATTCCAACTATTTTAAGTTTCTTACAGAAAAAAAATTGGGTTTGGCATATGAAGAGTATTATAAATCAAAGAATCACAGAATGGCTTGGGTTGGAAGGGACCTAAAGATCATCTGGTTCCAACGCCACTAGATCAGGTTGCTCAAAGTCCCATCCAACCTCTCCTTGAACATTTCCAGGGATGGGGCATCCACAATTTCTCTGTCCCAATGTCTCATCACCCTTGTAGTAAAGAATTTTCTCCTCGCATCTAACCTAAATCTTGCCTCTTTTAGTTTAAAACAGTTCCCCCTTGTCCTATCACTATCTGCCTGTGTAAAAATGTCTCTCTCCCTCCTTTTCATAAGTCTCCTTCAACTACTGGAAGGCTGCAATGAGGTTTCCCTGAAATCTTCTCTTCTCCAGGCTGATCAACCCCAACTCTCTCAGTCCTGTCTTTATAGGAGAGGTGCTCCAGTTCTCTAGAGCATCTTTGTTACCCTCCGCTGGATGAGCAGGACACATAAATGTTCATAAACTCATATGCTCATAATATAACATGTAATCAATAATAATAAATGTTCATAAATGAACATTTATAAGGACACATACATCCCTAGGATGGACAGAATGCTCTCATTCAATTCCTAAGCAGTTTGCCAGTATATGTAGGAGATACTGAACAAGACATTTCTGCCAGCCTTTCAGGTCACAAAAGGAAAAAAAGTATGCTCAATAAAAAGAAAAGGTTCAAAGCAAAATACTCGTTTTTTGGTCCTCAAAAGGAAGTACAATTTAATGTTTTCCATAGTTCAGTGGTAAACTGTACTTAGAAACTGTACCACTGTTTACAGTGGTAAACTGTACAATTTCAAATACATTCGACTGAATAAACTATTTAGTCAAAAGAGGGGAAAAACTAAGAATGAAGCAATTTCAGAAAGATTTCATTGAATGAAAGCTGTACTAAAAAGACTTTTTTTTTTCCCCAATGTGAATATATTTCATATAAGGAAATGCTTTTCCTGAAGGCTGCATGCCAGTACAACCTTTCCAAATGTCCTATTTCTTTATTAACTTTTTTATGTGTAAACCTGTATAGAATGTCATAGTGACTAATACATTCTAATAGTTTGAAATAAAAACTTCAATACTATTCTGCTTATCTCTGATTTTTTAATTTAGACTCTATCTCATATTGCTGTGCACATACAAATGAATGCCCTGTAAGGAAACTTCCAGGAGACAAGGAGGCATTTTGACATACAGTGATGACTGATCACTTTCTTTTTTCCCCCATTATGGGAGTACTATAATTTATCAGCTTATTGATATTTATCTTAATATACCATATTGAAATGTATTACCATTCCTGAAAATAACCTTTTCTGACACTTGCAAATGAAGTATTTAGATAAACAGATAAATATGTAACACTGTCCATGCTGCAGTTACATACCTGCAGCAAATGTCAATGACATTGTATAATATGACATAGTTTTTATCAGGGGCAACCTTCTTTAATGCTGTTTGAGCTTGCAATCCTAAACAGCTAGCACTAATCTAAAAAAACCCAGAGGACTGCTAAACCCCAGTAAGAAGATTGGTGACCTAGTCCCGATTCTGGCATCAAACCAAATTAGGGTTTTTGCCTCCTACATCAGCAGCAGATATCACACCAGCACTGGCATCACATGAGCTCTAAGCATACCGACAGGTACACCACACAGTTTGCATCCTTAGGAAAAAAGTGGGCACTTCACTCAGGGCAATGCAACTGCTTTGGGGGTACCTGAGAAAGAACAAACACTCTGGAGCATGCTTTTATACATGGAAATGTAAAAGCCATGTCTGCCTGTGCACAATGACTACAGAAATACCTGTCAAACACGATGACTATCAAATGCATCCCAAGTGCATCAACAGAATGCATACTGTATAAACTGAGATCTGGTAACAGCTTATGAGCACTACTCTCTGATAAATGAATACAAAAATAGTGGACACAATTTCTCAATCAGTAGTTCTGTTCTCAGCACTGATTAGTCTCACACATTTGCTAAATGATGACATAAAATAATAAACAGTATTCCACATTTCTAGAGGCTTTTCAACAGAAAAAGTAACCCCCTCACTCAGCTTTCTTAAGAACACAGATTGTTTGGGCTCGGATTTTAGCTACATGTGCAGCTGATCCATTGGCTTAATGCCTCCTGATTGCCCTACCATCTCCTGCAAAACACTCTGCAGTAACTCAGATGGGTCTCTTGGGATTCAGTAAAGCAGCTGAAGCTTTTCCAGGGAGGTTATAAATATAAATATTTTCCTTATTCTACCTATACTTGGGTCAATTCAGCAAACACTCATCTCTCCTTAACTGCTAACTAACTGCGCACAAGCCTAGTAATGTCACAGTGAGCAAGGGGAACCAATCACTACCTATAATATAAATAGTTCCTGGCAGACATTAACAACCAACCATAAACATTTTGTTTACTTTCAGCTGAAAAAAGCTCCACTGTCAACATAGTCCGATTTAGAGAGTAATCTTGCCATATGAATTTTAAAGCCACAGAGCTCTCCCTGACCTACATTGCCAGGCTGAAGTGAAAAAAAAAAAATACATTGCACAGAAACCACAGCAAAGAGAGATGCTCTTGAGGCAGGAGAGGCAGCAGGACGATAAGCCTTTTAGATTTGGGGTACCTTAGTATTACACCATCAGTCCTGGGGTTGTGAAGAAAACTAACATAGCCTGTTCTCAAGCTACATCCAAGCTTTATCCACTTCAGATCAAAATAATTTCTGTCAGAGCAAGATAAACCATGAGAGATAGACCTTACTGCCTACCAACACTTTGCTTTGCAAGCAGATATTTCCTCACCACCCAGTCCCGTCTCTGATATTTTGTTCACTGTATCAACAGGCATGGCTAAAAAACATAAAAGCAGCCCAGTGAACACTACATGGGGCTCAGCTGGGAAAAAAAAATCTCCCATATGAGGCATTAAGATTTTATATGACAAACTAATATAGTTAGGGAATGATAATAAAGTAAGATTTACTTGGTTTTGGTCTCAAAACAGCAACTCTTATTGCTAACATGGGGACAGCACCTATACATTGGAGCAACTAGCAACAGAGTTGATGATGAATTTAGACAGCTCAGTTGGGAGCTCGAGCAAGTAGCAGGCACTTCAGTGACACAGAAATGGGGCAGGAAACATGACAAAATGCACAGAAGTTTGGCAGGAGCGTGACTGGGCAGTGACATGAAAATCAGCAACTTCTCTGTTGGATGGGCACGGGATAGATGGGGGAATTTACACATTTGTTCAGAAACAGCAAGAAGCTTTAAAATCTGAGTATCCATTTGGGAAAGGGAAAAGGATAAGCAAAGCCCTTCATCCACTCTTTGTGATTTGCTTTCCAGCAGCGCTTAAAAAACATGTGTGGAGGCTGAGTGCTGGCTGCACTCAGGAAGAAGCTGGAGGCAAGGACCACCCCAGGAAATAAGCCCGGAGAAGACAAACACGAAGGGAGTGATACAGTCTTACCCTGGTGAGGCCATCAGCAAGGACAATGACAAGGACAGGACCCCTGAAGCCACCAGACATCTATCTGTCTGGGGTAAAGGGCAAGTGGAAGATCATCCTCTCCTAGGCTCTTGCAAACAGATTAACAAGCAATGAGCCTTGCACTACCTCTGTTTGAGTGTGCATGACCAACACAGTTTTTTTAACAACTTCACCAGATGGTAAACAAGCTCCTGTTGCCTGGCTTATGTCCAACTGGTGCCCCAGGGGAAGGGGACCAGAGGCAATATTTCAGTAGGAAGTTTTTAGCTAGCCATTTGTTCCCTAGAAAATGCAGCTTCAGGGCAGCTGAAACTATTTGTCAATGTAGGTGGACCCCTCTCAATAGTTTTCAACATTATGAAAAATAGCTGGCACCTCCAAAGTATCAAAATGAAGATTTTTACCTGCTAAGTCCTTCATTTACAGCATAAATCACTTTCAGAAACTATTAACAAACGGCAAGAGATAAGAGGACTGGATGTAGAAAACAGATGTGGAGAAGACACGTACAACTTTTTTTATTTTTTGTTATTTTAAGCTTCCTGCATTTGATTGTGGCCATGTCCTCTGTTGTGCCAAAAGGCGGAATTTAATGCCCAACCCGCTGTTCACTTGGTATGACATTTGGAGGAGTTACTTGGTTTTAATTCTTGGTTTCTCATTCAGTCTCTAAAATACTTGTCTATTAACTGGAGAAAATGCAAGAGACCACCACTTAGGTGTTTTGCTACCAAGATTACAAGAGACCTTCTCCCTGAATACCACACAGCCCAGATGTTCCCAGCTGTGAGAAGGTGTCAGGGAGCTGAGCCTCTCCTAGTGAGGAAGAAATGGTCCAGACCTACACCAACATCCTCCCTCAGCCTCATGGCATTTCCAAAAGGTTTAGCTTAATGTCAAGTGACTTGTTTTGATAAAGATTTCTTTAGCTTCAGTGAAATAGTAATAATAAACATCACTAAAAGAGAGTCCCAACATTTTTATTTTTGTTTCAATTACCAAGCTTAAGCAAAAAACCTTTCTCAGCTCAGCCTCACAGTTGATTATCATGAGTTGGATAACATTGGTGTCGATTTTCAGATCATTGTGCTTCTTGAATTGATGAGTATTTTAAGACATAAAAAGCTGTCTATGGTATTTGGAAAAAGAAAGCCAGAAGAATTGTACATTAACTTTATTCAGCTGAAACATATTCAGGCAATACTTAGACTCCTACTGACATGTGTCAGGTAACATAGATCTTAAGTGAATCCCTTGGCTAATCCAAGTCAGCCCTAATTAGAAGGTCTGGGGACAGAAAACATGCTGTGTAATGGCATTGATGACTCTCAACCCAGTCACTTTTACTGAAACATGTCCTGGGGAAGGAACAAAACCCAAAACAAAGGTCTTCATATTAAATTAAGTGAAATGTAAGCAACGAGTAGGTCAAAAGGAAAAGACTAAAAAAATTCCCTCTTGCATTCAGTAATCAGTTTCACATGTAAAGCCGTTTGCAAGAGACTGTGTGGAATTCATTAAACAATTAAAATGTGCGGGGGGCAACTGAAACTGTATCCTTCAGAAATCAGAGTGCATCCTATTACAGAGGTTTCCTTCTTGACCTTAAAGCCTACCTCAAAATGGATGAGAAATTCAATGTTATTAACTCCCCATGCAAAAGCAGGTCCATGCTGAGACAGCTCCCACAGAAGGGTTAGCACAGACAGTGTGCAGAGAGGAGGACCACAGGGCCATGCATTCCCCCACTGTCATACAGAAACACATGAGGATTTTTCCTCCAGAGGGAGTCTTGCAGGGTAGGAAAAGCAGCACACACAGCATTGAAGCCAGCAACAACTCCCTTTCATTTCAGGCAGTGGTAGCAGTGCAGAAATAAGTCCTCTTGTTCTCAACTCTTCAAGCCTGTCCTATGACAGTCTTTAATAACTTATTTTTTAAGGAAGCATCCATGTACTCTCACTTTTTAACAGTGAAAAGAGAAATGCATGCAAAATGCGATATCTCAACCTATTAGAGAATCCATTTATTTGACCTCCGTTTTGCCTTCAAAAAGGAGTGTCAGCCCATACTTGCATAGGGTAGAAAGGGACCTGTTTACTCCAGTCTGCTTCTGTCCATGTTACAAATCCTGGTTTCAAATGTATGGAAACAAAACTGTTTGCCATTTTAACTCAAATACGCTACTCTGATGTCACCTGAGGACATGGGGAAACCCACTAAGAAAGTGGGGTCTCCATCACGGAAGACATGTCCCCCCCATCTGGGGACGAAGTGACCAGAGGTTCATCACAAAGGCATAGCAGTGGCTACAGCACGGGACACCCAACCACTGCCCAGATCCCAGTGGCAGTGTGACTGAGAAAATTTGAGGAAAAAAACCCAACAACCAAACATAAACAGTGTATTTTTACCAGTCCCCTCCTACCTCAGCTGACCTCCACTCACCCAGACGTGGGGGTAGCAGTAATGCTTCGTGAGATGTCAGCTTTCCATGTGCTCTGCAGCTTATCAAAATCCTACGTCAACTCACTGCTTGATGTAGGGCTGCAGAGATGCCATAGACAGGCTGCCATGGAAACATTTGTTTTAATTTACTGGTGGTCTGCACAATAAGAAAGTCTGAGCGGTACAGGAATGACGAAAGAGTATAAATTACCAATGGGCTCAGACAGCTGAGCCTACCAAAAAGAAATCTCATTATTTTACCATTTTACCATTTAGACAGATTATGTTATAGATTTCTGATCTCACTTCGTGAATAATAACATGTACATGTTTAGAGCAGAAACAAATACAAATTCCAACTTGTTTTAGGAAGACACTTTAAATTAGGCTACGTGTAATGGAGAGCATAACAGTTGGTTCCACTTGCATCTTTTAATTAAAATGCAGTAGTCTAGATAACAGAAAATTGAAATGGGGCAGAGTGGAACAAGGAGGGAAATAAATCCCAGAAAAAGCATAACTGTATCCCTACTTAAAGCTGATGAAACCCAGAAATAAGTTACTTTGCTTGTTTTTTTGTATCTTAGAAAAAACTTGAACTAGTCTGTTCATTGTCTTTTCTAAGGTTTTAGCAGTCTTTGATCTTGCTTTATCTTTGGTTTTTCAAACCAAAAAATGCAAAGCACAGGTCTAGCTTGCTTAACACAGAAGTCTTCAGCTGAGTCTTTGCAGTGCAGCCTTGACCACAGCTACGGCCTCTGTTGCTTTGACAGTCGACATTTCTGAGCCTGATGCTGGCTGAGAGAGGACAGTGAAGAGGTCAAGGAGAACCACTTGCAGCAGGAGTGGACATTACGTGGATACCACCGCTCAGTATTCCTCTGAGCAGACTGCGTCGACTCCTGTGACTGAGTGCTCCAGCTTGCTCACAACATTGGAGAAACACGCAGCCACCCTGAGGCTGTTCTTCTTTAACAGAGTACTGGGGAAATGTCTGTGTACAGCAAATATCTCTTCTCCAGAAGCCAACAGCCTTCCCTGGGAAAGGGAGGCACCATTAGGTGGCCATCCCACCTCTAAAAGGAAACCCCTCTCTGAAATAAGGCTGCCACTACCATCTGAAGGTTTCTGGACAAGAACAGCGGGAAGGGTAGAGATGGCAGCACTGGTGGTTTATGGTTTTGGAGGAGGATGAATGAACAGGTTGGGTTACCTACTTAACCTGGTTTTGGCTTGTAATGTCTTACTGCATGAAAGACTTTCTGGGTCAGGACAGATAGAGCACACAGGCAGTAACACTGCAGAGCCTCAAGGGAAGATTTTACCTGGTATTTGCTTAAGATCCTTTCACTGAATGGATACCACATTAGATGAACCCCTGTTAACCTCAGCTTTTAAGTTAGTTCCTCTACATTTTCCCTTTAGATACATCTCATACAATATGAAAACTCCCAGTGTCACAAATGCAAAGCACTAAATGTGAGAGAGACTGAAAGATACAGCAGAAAGCAGCAAAGAGACTAAGAATTAAATATGGAACAATAAAGAGGAGCTTCTGAAACAAAGGACACCAAGGGGATAATGGATTAACCAAACCTGCCTCAGAAGCGTTTCAATCTGAGAGTATGTGCCACGTCGGCTGCCAGGTCATTAACTGGATGAACACATAATTGATAAGCTGCAGGTTGCACTCTACTGGAGAGCAATAAGCTCCTTTAAATAACATTAATATTTAACATATATAAAAAGCATTTGTCATTTGCAAACCGCTCTGTAGAGTAACTGATGGATTCTATAATGATCCCCAACTCCCAGATTAGGGAATGCAGTTCTGGAGAGATAAATACCTGGCCTGCATCCAAACCAAGATTCACTGACAGAGCTATAATTCTAGCTCAAAATTAAGTTTCTAAGTTTCTGGTCCTTCTAGATTACATTGCTTTGCAGCCTTCAGTAGATAGAAGCATGATACACACAGAGCTGAAAGACAGGAGCTGACAACATAGGATGACATTTCTGACTCACATTCACCAACTGTCACATTCCTACCCTGGGTCACTGTCCACTCCAAAAGATGCAGCTGAGTGGGTTGAACACAAGGAATGGAAGTATTAAATATCTGATTGCCATGTGTTGTCTGCCCTTCTCACCTTTCTTTTAAAGAATGAATCTTGGGGAATTTACTGACCTCCATAACTTGGGTGTCTCAGTATACTTTATATATCTATCTGTATATATAGAGAGAGATGTGCATGTATAGGGTTTTTTTCCCCATTTAAGTTGATACAGTGAGTTAACTTGTAGGTGAGCCTTCAAATATGACAGCATTTTTCTGAAACATGACAGATTTATTTCTCATGCTGCAGCACTGAGTTTCTGTGAAACAGCCACAAAACTTTGTTATTATCCAAAATTCTTGTAGGAGAACTTCACCTTCAGCCTCCTACATGATTTCCTGAGATGTCTGCTGAGACAGACCCTCAGTTTCCCTGCCCTACTAACTCCCTTTGTATATACTTTTTTCTCCTCAGGAGAAAAAGCACAGCGAAAGTCACAGAATTTCTCGTGGCTGGACTCAGCATCCTTTTGCTGTAGCTAAACTTTATGCACATGGAAAGTAGACTCCCCTGAGGATGTACAAAGTGTTCTGATGGGCTGGAGTGGGCTGCGTCAGAGAGGTACCTGCAGCTGCATCCTCCATACACACAACATACTGACAATACCACCTAGGAAGGATGAAAAGTCTGAATTGCCCATTTAAGGCAAGTAAATGCATAGGTCACTCCAGCTGCACTTGTTCCCTGAAATATTTGTTCCTTCTAACTAACTTCTGTTTCAACAGTCTGCTCATCATTATAGCCTTACAGCTTTGTCATTTGAGGATTCACCCTTTTAGGAGCTATATTCTCATCAATATTACATTCTGCCTAGGCAGCCTGATCATCTTAGAAGCAGATAAAATGATTACTGATGACAGTCAATACAACTTCAAAATATTTCAGCAATGTAAGTAGAAAAATGCATACAAAATTTATACTGGACATTATTCAAGAGCTATTCAGAACTCGCAAAGCAGAGAAATTTCACAAGCAATAAAACATGATGGCTTGCATATGGTAGCATTTTGACACTTCAACTCCAACAGAGCTCAAGTTTAGTGGAAGAGTGCAACTTCCTACCAGAAATTATTACTCACATTTTTTGCATAAGTGGAAACCTGACATAACAAATCTCTCTTTCTGCACCATCTTAGATTCCAATAAAGCTCAGCCTGCTACAAGATTTCGATAGAAATCCTATTTGGTAAAATTTGCTTGATTGTATTCCAAAAAGTGACTCACATTTTACAAGCAAGTGGCAAGAGCTGAAACAAGTTTGACTCTTTACATAAAAGCCAGTATGAGTCATTCTTCCAGCTTAATGGCTCACATGCTATCCTTGAGAGACCAAACTGAGACTGCAGGTCAAGAAATGGCCATTTAATAGTCACAAGGTATGTGGTCAAACAGCTAGTCCTAGACTGAAGGAAACAACACAGGACCCAACCAGTGAAATTAAAAGATACTCAACAGCATGCACTACCAAGTTGTTGTAAGAGTAGTAAAATACCAGTTTCTGTTCGCAACTCACTCATACCATAGCAAAATGTGGCCCAAACTGTAAAGTCAGGGTTAAATAAAAAACAATAAGGCTTTTCCTCACATGCCATTTTCCAAAGCACTTAAAAGGAGAGCAGCTGACAGACATGAGGGCCAAGCACAACCTGATTGTAAAGATGTCATGATTTGGCTCCCAGTCGGTACTTTTTCCTCCACATTCTCTCCTTCTCCATGCTCCTTCGGATTCCCCTTTCAAGACTGAAGACTATTTAATCTCTGCCTTTATACTCTCCTGTTCTCCACAGGTGACTTTTCCATGGCAGTCTGAGGTTACCCAAAGAAGGGTTGGCTTCGCCAAGCCCTCCAACACACATCCTTCCGCTACTATCCGCTGCTCAGCCAAGGATCAGCCCTTCCTTGCATGCATGACCTCCTGACCCGAAGCAGGTTCAGGATAGGCTAGTTCACTGTCCAAAAATCATCTTGTTGACAACGACTGAATGAAGAAATGGGTCAACTCTGAAACGCTGAATTTTGTCATGCTTACTCCGAGGCAATCAATGTGCGCACTTTCTGCTTTTCTGGGACCTTCTAGAGTTCAAGGCAAGGAATCCTCTTGGCACAGGTCTGCCCACTGGCACAGACTGGCTCCTAAGAGCGCACTTGTCCCAAAAGTAGGCTCCTGTCAAGAGTCTCAGCAGGGAAGGCAAGTTTCCTTACAGAAAAATCACAGCATCTTTTTGCCCGTAACATTCAGACATAGTCATGATTCACAGATATGGATAAGCACACAAAACTCTCCACTCCCACTGTTATTTGCTCCTGAAATTTCCCCCACTTACCCAGGACATCTCTCATGCCCTTACTCATCTCACCATAGTCAGAATTACTGCACAGACAATGACTCAATGTAAGTCTCAACTCAGCAGAGTACCGAGGAAAAGAAAAGCCCAATGGGATCAAAATCCTTCTTTGTTTATGGGCTTTGTTGCCCATAATTTGTTTTCTGCATTCTGATGTGGCATGTGCCAACAAAAAATTAATCCAAAGTCTCTGGTTGTTTCAGGAAGTGCTCAGAATGCCTCACCTAGCTCAAATCTGTGCACCTTCTTCAATGTCCAGAAAAAACAACGAAAGCATCTCTGAGCTTGGCACTGGTAAAATATCAGGACATTCATCCTTTTGCTTAAATTAGAAATATTTACTTCTGGACAGTTGAAAAAAAAGAAGACAAAAAGCCATTTACCTCTACTTCACATGCATATTCCGATCCATCCAGGAGTGTCACTTTGCATTGCATATTTTTCGGTTTCTTGACAATCTTTAGAGGAGACTTGGAGAGTTTGCTAGATGAAGATTTTTGAGAAAGCTTGTCTTCCTCTAGCTGCTGATATTCCAGTTGTTTTGCACTTGTAGCGGCAAACTCTTGTTCTTTCTCTGTGGCCTATAGAGAGAAAGAAAGATACTTTTTGAAGTGAGATAAACCAATCATGCCATGCAGTACACTGTGCACCCTCCACCCAAGCATTTAATTGAGCCTTGTGTGGGGCTTGGACAAGAAAGCCCCTGATGTAGGACAGTCTTTATTGGAAAGATTTCCCATGTTCCTCCTAGCTATTATTTTAAAGTCTCATACCTATTAAATCATATGATGCTTCCATGGTGCCATACGGAATAGAAAAATACCATCAGGTTTGCACTAATTTTGCTGTCAGTGAGAAATCAGTCCCTGAATGAGGGCAAGGATGCCCCCCTAACAGTGTGAATTCACAGGGGGATGTTGACATGCCCGGGAGAGCAAAAGGCTACCCAAGCACCCGAGCAAAGGGTTAAACAAATAGGATGGAAGTGAGGGACCAAACAACTTTTATGTGCAGCCAGCTGACTAATGGATGATAAGTACAGAATGAGACGCTGAATTTTGCTCTCTGAAGATGCACAGTAAGTCCCTCTGGCTGACAAGAAAGGTGTTATTTGAAAGACAAATATACTGCAGGGAAAAGGGGTAAGAAGAAACAACCACGGTCACTTTTGTTTGGGTTTATCTGAGAGTAAGGCCATTTGAAGAGTTACCGTGATACAGTGCAGCACATGGTTCTCTCCATGGCACTAGATGAAAGCCAGAGCAGCTCTACAGCGTTTCACCCTTCCTAGCAACAGCACTGTGCTGCAGTCATTACCCTTCTCATCAGTTATGTCCTGATAGATTCCAAACAAAACCTCAAAAGGAGTGAAGTAATACTTAAGCTAAAGCTTAAATAAAATAAAAAAGTCTTTCTGTTATCTCACTACAAGGCAAAAAAACCCTCCACCCTGCTTGAGCTCTGAATTATTTCAGTATAACAAGCAACAAGTATTACTTGAAATATATTGCAAATTAACCCTCCAAGTCTGTTTCCATTCATTGTATATAACAGACTTAATGAGAATGGAGCAAATCCATCCAAAGGCTTTAATCTGCTTTGAGACCAGAACAACCTTGCATCATATAACCAGAAACAACAGTGTACTGCTAAATCACAGCGAACTGTCCCTGAGTGATTTCATAAAAACAAGCCATAAGCTTCCCCTCTGCCTTCAGGTGAATGGGGAGAAGGGGAATTTGGAGCCGGCTGTGATACCAAAGGTGCCAGCTTCCACCAAAGCCCCAGCAAATTACAAGGAGGTGAGGCAAGACCCCACGGTCCTACTTTCTCTGCAACAGAGGACATAGCAATGGTCTCCTGAACTTCCTGGGTGGGGAGGCTAGAAGAAAATGGAACTAGAAAGATAAAAAAGCAAGAGCTGGTTTCAAAATCCACCACATCTCCCGAGCCATGGATTTTCTTCCCCAGGAACAGACCAGCACCTGCCATCTCTTCTCCCATCTAGCTCCAGCACTAAAGGACTTTCTCCTTCCAGTACTTGAACATCAGCTTTGACATCTGGATGTCAAGGTCCTAACATACCTTGAAGACTGTCAGGAGATGGAGGCACAGAGTATGTCAGTGGATTAGCTGTTTGCTGAGCATTTAACACTCACAGCAGCTGTGACAGAGAGAGTCCCCCTCAGCTCACAGCAAGTCTTGAGGCCAGCTAACCTTCTACCACCTCCACAACCACCTGGCAAGCGGTCCAGGCTAGTGCACTGAGATATAAAAAAGACTGAAGATGCCTCCTCCTAGGGTCTCTGTGCAGAGCTGCACTGCTGCTGATGGACAGAGGTGCTCTTTGATGATTTCTGTACATTTTGTTAAAAGAAATCTGCCAGGGAAGCTGAGTGTGCTTATATGTAGGTGCAGAAGTCATTCTGGGGATGAAAAAAAAAGCAGCACTGTCATACACAGTGGCTCATGACATTTCTGATGTGAGAGTTAGTACCCTACTCCAACAAAAAAAAAACCCACCAACTAAATACCCCAGACACATGGAACTTACTAATCTTTTACAAGAAAACAGAAAAGCTGCTTGAGAGAAAAGCCCACAACAACAAGGGTGCCCATCACCCATTTAAACTTGAGAACTATATTTAGCCTGCAAGTAATTTCTGGGAATCCTAACGGACTAGTAATTATTTTCCTTCATAAAGACACTTGGTAACTTAAGACTACAGTAGAGTTTTGTTTATTTATAAATATTTAAAAATATTACTGAAGTTATTTTGTTTGTTAAGGTTCCCTTCTACATTAAGATCAGGGGAATGTGTCTAGGTTAAAATCATACAGAAGATTTTCTCTCATTTGTCTGGAGAAAAAAAACATGCCAAGAACTATTAGAGAAGATTACCCCAAACTATGCTGACATGTTCAGGCATTGAGGTACCTTCAGACTGTATTAAGACCCTTCTTCCTAAAGAAACCTGACATTCTGGAATCAAGGAAAAAAAGACAGCCAGTGAAAAATCCATGTACACAGTGAATCATTTTGAATTCTGCAAGCGTAGCTGCATTTTCTTCTAAATTCTTCTCCGAGATACTTTTGTACCATATTTTTGCAGTATTTTTGGTGTCATTGACTAAATTCTAGTGCAGCAGAAGTTGCTTCAGGATTTGCATTTTTTGAGCATAACCTCTTCATCTATGACACAGTATGTTCAAGCCCTTCTGAAGCTGCACCTCCTCTCAAAGGAAGCCTTTGAAATCTCGGGATTCAGCAGTAATGAACTTGGCTACTTCGCAGCTTCTCACTGGGGTATGAAGTGATGTTACCACGCTAGCACAACACATTAATCCCATCTACTTATGGTAGTTGCTTGGAAATATTGGTGCCCAACCCATGTGATGCCACCTTCTCTTTTTCAAAGAGACAGGAAGGTAGGCATATAGTTAGGCTGCATTATTACACCTGATAGGAAGGACTTATTTCTCTAATAACTATTAAACTCAGTATGGAAAGGTTCTTCCTCTTCATTAAAATGTTTTGGTTTTTTTATGTGTATAGGGTGACAAAAGACACTTTCATGGATTGGTGACTTAAATCTTTCTTCCCAAGGTTCTCTCATATGAGCAAGAGCAAAAATCAATTTCCTCACTACAATTACAGACATCAAGGAAGAGAATGAGCAGCTTCAAGTTTTAGCTTTTTTAATGACAGCATTGCAAATAGCTTTGTCTCTTAGTGCTGCTTTTGAGTGGTTCTTTCCTGTGATACAGACACTTAAGCCACTGTGAAATGTACTGGACCTACCATTGCTGTTGGATTTGGCAGTCTGTTTACAGCATGGACATTTGGATTCAATCTGATAATCTCAACAGGAAGGTGTCACATATCCCTTTCACTAACCCAGTTTTTCTATCAAGCCTTCTACAGACACCAGCTCACTGTGATCTCCTTTGGGAAAGAAAGGGATCACGCAGCACATGAGAGCATCTCAGGTCTGCAAACTCACACCTCTTAATAAAGATGGACGGTTTTGGTGTCTAATTTGGGGTGGTTTTTTGTGTGTGTGGTTATTTTGGGGTTGGATTTCTTTTGTGGTTTGGGGTTTTTTGGTTTATTTACTTTTTTAAGATTAAAAGAAACTTGAAGTGGAATGATTACTGAAAATGTCTGGAAAAACAAAATAATACTACTTATGCCTAGGACTGATAAAATTACACTTTAAATTAATGACCAGTTTATTCAACACCTTCCTCTTTTGGACAAGCAGCCCTGCTTCTTCCCCCCAAAATAATTACAAGCAATTTCTGATCTATTTCAGAGACCAAAATTGTCCCAACACATAACTGGTGGATGTGGGAGCAAGAACAGAGAGGTGTCTAGTGGGCAATGGAGTGAGGTTATCAAGGGTTATTAACAATAGAAATGGCTAGCGATTCAAAAAACCCTCAGTTAATCCAATGGCTGAACTTTAACAGCAATCAACAGCAGAAATCCTGCCCTGCTATGTCTACTTCTTGAGATGGAAGATTTTAGACACCTGTTTTAATTTGGTCCCAGAAATACTTGTTGTCCCAAGCGTTTAGGTAATGCATGCCTACCGGAGTGAGATACAAAAATATTTTGTATCTGAAATTGCTTAGACGCTCATTTTTTCCACACCAACACTAAGTTTGGGCTGTAGCTTTCTGAAAAAGAGCTTAAAACCCAAGACCACAGCCAGCCCCAGAGAGTTTCCAGAGGAGCACTCACACTGATTTTAAGTAACACCTTACATCTGCTTGCTTCACCAGCACTGTCTCTTCCAGCCAGGTAAAATAACAGGAGCCCACTTCAAACAGCCAGAAATTTTTTAAAGGATGGAGGAGAGGAGGAGTTAGACTGACTGTCCAAAGGTGAATGTGATCAGATGAGGGTCACAACCTTATTGAGCTAAGTGAAGTGATTTGCAGGTACCTCATTATTTGTGGGTCAGTTACCCATGAAGAACAATGTCTGTTAATCCTATTGACTGGAAATTATTAACGGGAAGAAGAAAGCAGCTTCTGCAAATTTAATAAGTGCTACAATGAACTAAATGGAAAAGCACGCGATAGCTCTTCTGAAATCTATTACATGAATAGTTCAAGTAATTATAATACAGTTATTCCAGATCCATGAGAAACTTAAGGGACCACAGACTTCATGGCTCACATAGCAGACAAGCAAGCATGAAATCAGTGTTCAGCAGGTGTCAAAAGAAATGAACTCTGAAAACATTTTCAGCTTCATAAAAACTGACACTGTGTGCTATCTAATGCAAATGCAAGATCGAAGATGTTTCCTGCTTAGTTAATGAGACTACCCTTATATTTAAGCACTGGAGGCAGAAATACCTGCCATGAACTTCAAAACATTCTGCGTGAGAACTATTATTCTTTAAATGCAAAAGGCCAGCCAGCCAAGATCTACAGCATCGCATCAAACACCCTTCCATGCGTCACTGAATATATATTTCCCCTCCTAACATACCAGACTCGTTATTTCCCAGGAGCAGTAAGTGGGTACACAGCTACTTGCATATTCAGGCTCCCTTACCTGCTCCTTTTTCACTGGTGTGCTATGTGCTGCCACAGCTGAGAACTGCTCGAGTGCGTTTTGAGGTTCTTCACTTGGCTGCTGTTGCTGTTGCTGCTGCTGGTCCTCTGGTTGGGTCTCTGCTGCCCCTTGCTGCGCAGGGCTCTCCTGCTGATCTTGCTCTTTATCCTTGGACTCGGAGTCCGATCCTGATTCTGTAGTCATGGTTGGTTATTCTGCAAAACAAGGTGAACAGATCCACTGAGTACACTCTCATAGCCATGAATTTGTAAGCTAGGCTTACAAAATGAAGAAAGATTTGGCACAAAGTTTTAGTCTTAATATGCTCAGAATTTAAAGTTGCTATCACACCGATCCAACTGCCATCCCTAGGAAAGCTTCCCTGGTGTAAAAGACCAGGTCTAAATGCATCCATACTCTAAGGAAGAGTGTTTTTTCCATAAAATCTTATTTTACACTGTAATACACTGATATTATAGGACTTCTGTTCCAATTAAATACAGAATACATAGTTCATAATTCATAGAGGGAGAGTAACATGATGAGAAAAACTTATGTGATTGAGGGCCCTAAATCCGACAAAATCCACTGCAGTTCTAAAGCATTTAGAAACTTTTGAAAAATTAAATCTTTTGTCCTTTACATTGAAACCAATATGGCTTGAGCTCCTCAACATCTGCACTCCCTTTGGGAAATGTACTCAAGTGCTTTTGATGCTTCCAGGCTTATCTGTTGGACTCCATGATCTTAGAGGTCTTTTCCAACCTAAAGGATTCTGTGATTCTGCATGTGCTAGAATGTGCCAATTCTCCAACTACATACAAGCAAAACCGAACGTTAAAAAAATACTGTGATTTTGTATCAAAACAAGGATTTGAAAAAGCAGGCTCTGCGCCAGTTCAGTAAAGGGAGTGTGCTTTTATGTTTGTTACTCATATGTTCACAGACCTCATGAACTTTGCTTGAGCATTTTGTTTTTAAGAAACAAACCAATCTGCTGAAATCTATTTCTGTTCATCATCAGGACATGATTCCTTTAACCTGGTAACCATAGCTACTGTGTAATTATAGGTGGTTCCACAGAATATACATCTGCTAACTCATCTGCTAGGAATTCACTATCATCTCCTAGAATACACTACAATGTTTACTAGTAGAAGTAGGTTTATTATAGATCACAAGAAAAATAAACTATTTTTTTAAAAAATGTTTAATAAGCTAAATTGTTTGACAGAAAATGTTTTAAATTAGGCCAATTACTATTTCCAAACTCACGTATTCTGCACTTTCAAGGCTAAGCTCTCTAGTGAATACATGTCCCTGTAGAGCAAAGCAAGTAACAGCATTCAGCCTGTGCTCAGCTTTTGTCCTGCGTATGGGGATAGAAGTGCATGTTCCTACCCCATGCAAGCCAAAATAACACAAGAGCGAAGCAGAACTAGAAAGTATACATGGCAGATTTATGCTTCAGGCCACATTTTCGAAGTACTAACGTGTGACACGCTTGTTTAGGAACACATCATAAATTTCTACGCTCAAACTGGCACAACTGTATAAAAAAAGCCCTTTTAAAATGCATTATTTAACAAATTGTCTTTAGCATCTACAAAAAGCAATAATTAGCCTGGGTCTTAAGATGTGACAGTCAGAAATGTGTTCGCCTAATTGAACTTCAGCTGTCCATATCTGAGGTGGTCACTTTAAATGTGGAGGAGGAAAACAGACGTTTCAGAGAGCGATTCATCTGACCTATTTTAGATTCCTGCTTTAAGCTGAGATAAATCACATATTAGCGCAGCTTCGTCCAGCTCACTACAAAGGAAGCCTAAACAAGTTCCTCCAATGTAGATCACACAAACCCATCCTCTATGTTCAATTCTCCTAAGC
The DNA here is from genome assembly GCF_003945725.1 of Corapipo altera. NCBI lineage: Eukaryota > Metazoa > Chordata > Aves > Passeriformes > Pipridae > Corapipo > Corapipo altera. Next base: position 1,049,004 of record NW_020884903.1, read on the forward strand.
CACTCTTTTTTGTACGCTTTAAACATTAAATTCCAGAACAACATTATTCTCTCAGAGTTTTGGTTTACCCATCTGTCAATTCAACATGGAATAAACTATTTTTCATCTGATGCTGTTATAGCTGCCTTGAAAAGCAGGTAGGCCTCCATGAATGTCCCAAGTCCCCCCCAACACCACGTTTTGTACAAGCATATGAAAATATGAAATGCAAATTAACCAAATAATTATTTCAGTAAACTCAAACTACGTATTTGATTTTCTTTTCCAGAAACTATGCATTAGGAAGTAGCCAAAACCTAACTTACTGCTACAAAAATCATTGATCAAACAACACTAAAGAGGACCTATGACCAATACAATGTGTAATGTATGAAAGTTGTAGTATCAAGTCTTTATTTTCTCCCCTCTTGGTATGAATTAGAATGGTGTAAATAAAAAGTAGCTATCATGCTTGCTGTTTAGAAAGAGGTATTAAGGAGGTGTAAGATATATATAAGAGGTATATATATAAGGATATAAGAGGTGTATATATAAGGATATATATAAGTATAGGATCGGACTGCCAGCCAATACAAATCAAATGTCTGTCTTCCTTCAGCTGCCATCACAGTGTCACTTGAAGCTCATTTTTGCACCCTGTGTAGCTTCTTTCCTAATGACCATTTGTATCCTAGCTGTTTGTAAGCATGGAAACACAGCCATTTAAATCAGTCCCATAAACCACAACTTCATGCAGCATGAGATAAAAACAAGTTTTACTTTTCCTGCCAGTTATAATTTTGAATCTCAGGGAAAAACAAACGTAGTTCTTATATTCTTCTGGGACATTCCCACATGAAACACAGCCTTACAATACTGAGTTACTCTCTAGGATTGGTTTTCTCTCGAGTTCCATGAGTCCTTGCTGGCTTAAGAGTGCTTTGTTAGAAAACTTTGTGTGCATTATCAAATCTTTTAGCATAAGAGATTCCCTGGATACAGTATTACTGTCATTAGTCAGACAGCAGATGGGTTTAATTAACCTAAGGTTACCCATTTCCAAATGTCTTTATTTCCCCATCCATACATGTTTAGTAACAAATACTGAGAACAAAATACTATTCATTTCATGCTATTATGTTACAGGTGTAAATAGAAGCAAAGCAAACACATTGTGAATCCAATCTCTTACAAACCGCTCAGATGACTGTATTATTACGATTTATCTCATTCCACCTAGTGCAGGTTGAAAATACCTAAATTGCAAGACAAAAAACAACATTCCTCTCTCAGTGCAAACCAATAACTTGTTTTGCCTTCCTCAGCAAACAGCTGCTTATCCACATGAACTTTGACAGCATTTCATTTGTTATAAGTAGCAAAACAGTCCTCCTAGTAAGAGGTAATTTCACTCACTAGAAGAAATAACAGTAATCTTAAGAAATTCACCAACATAAATATCACTCTACCTTTGTATGCAGCAAACCTGACAGAATAGCTAGTAGGGCCTAAACATTTATCAAACATGTAGCTGGCTGAGAATTTCTTATTCCTATTTGATTAGTTCATTTACTGTACCTAGCTATGTACCAAAACCATGACTTCTACTGTGAGAACGAAATCACTGAAGTTCCTTAAAAACCTTTTCTGTTGCCAGCACAGCCTCCATACCAAATTCCCCTTTCCAGCACACAGAAAACAAAATAATGAAAAGAAACTGGGAGCACTACCTTACACAAATGAGGTAATACTATGCAAGCCAGATGTGGTCTTGGATAGCTAAGTTTTGGCTTACAGTCCAGTGTTCAAACATTCAAAAAAGATTAACTGAGTCCAAACTCAACGCAGATGATGCTAATATTGGATAGTCTGAGGCTAGGGTAAATTTGGCTACAGAATTCAATCAGAATGAAAATCAAGTCTTTTGATTAAAAGTGTGGGAGAGGGGAAATGGCTCAAAATTAGCTTATTTTAATCTACTACTAAAAATTAAGTTAAAAATGTATGTACTTCCAGCAAAGTTTTAAAATGTAAGTGTTTGAGTGCTGCAGATGAACAGATAAGAGAGTATAAATATTAATATACTGTCAAGGTATTAAAACAACTTCAAAAAACCCCATGACATTTAAAAATAATTTTATTAGGTTAAGCTACAGAAAATAAATATTTTCCTATCCTTACAGCATGCAAAGACATTACATAAGTTTACAAAACCTGTAAACCACTTGCGCAAAAAACCCTACATCCTAAAACCTTATGGCACACCTAGACCTGGTTACCTTCAGCCACCAACCTATTACTGCTCGGAAGATTACCATTTCCATTACCAATTACTTGCTATGGACTTTAAGCTCATAATTTCCTCTTCTCCATAAGGGAACCAAAACTATGTTGTCTTCTGTGTCACCTGGTCCCCTATAGTAAGTGACAGTCCCAATCTACTGTATACATTCATCCATTCAAAAACTTATTTGACACCCTACCTCCCGTTCTCAAAGCACAGACCTTCTGGGTTGTATCTACAGAGCAACAAAATTCACAGATAATTGACAGCAGATTCCACAGTTTAATTAACCTAGCAGTCATTAATAAACTTTTATTTATATATAAATACATGCTAGTGAAAATACATGCTATATTAAGCAAACAGAAATCACATTAGAAAAGAAATTGCGAATTAATTCTGAATAAATTGTGATGTAATGAGAAAACAAAATTGAACCAAGTATAATTAAATGAACTATACATAGTCACTAACTATTTCCTGTAATGCACAGATTAATGATTTACATTTAAAAGCTTCTTTGATCTAATTAATTCTCTTTGTGGAAAGTTCTCCTTTAATTACAGTAATTTTTGAAGATTGTTATAAATCTTTGCAAAAGTCCAAATTTGGAAGTTATGTAACAAAATAATGATTCCATACTTCAAAAATAATGTTCTGCATAATGAGAGACATATTTATCCAATAATAATGAGATGCTGATGAGAAGAGCATATGGAGAACAATATTGCTTCGATGAGCAGTAACGGAAATGCCAATATATGTTTCAAGAAAAGAACACACACCAGAACTCCACCTTCTAAGTTTGAAATATAAACTGTTTTCATCAAACTGCCTGAAGCCTCAGCTCACTTCATTCCAGTTGTGTTCCTTTTTAGGAAAACAACCATTTTCTGTTGATCCATTTTAAGTTGGGTGAGTTTTGACCTCACGTGCAGGAGGTACCCAAGCCACAAACATATTATGCAGGGGCCCCAAGAATTAAAACCAGCTCTTTCTTGACCAATCACCATCCTTCAGTACCAGTCAGGCCTTACAGAGGAGGCATCTCCCTGGCACTGCAGTTACTCCAGTGGACACCAACAAGCCAAAGCGACTGCAAAGATGTGTCCTAAATGGATATCATTGGGAAACAGCCACAAAAAGGGCCACTGGATGCCCCCTCCCAACCACAAGCTCCTGTCACCCCTCTCATGCCAGCACCAGTGTAATTTTGGGGGCCTGGTGGCTCAGCTGGGAGGGCTGAACCTCCCCAGCATGCAGAGGGAGAAGCAGCACTTCTCCTTCCATCATCAGTGGGTGCCCCATCTGTCTGACATGGCTGTGAGGCTCCAGCCCAGCAAGTGCAACCCTTATAGTTCAAGGCACAAACACACTGGCTGTACTGAGAATTTAGCATCTCACCTTAAATGTATACATATAAGCATAAAAGCATTAGAGTCTGCACATTAAAAAAACAAAAAATATTAAAAGAAAGTAAAAAAAGTCATAACAAAAGAGACAAGAGGAAAACCAAGAAAGGCACTGAGCATCAGGGTGAGGTGCCATTGTGCCAGCAAAGCGTGATCCAGGTTAAGTGACTTAACAGATGTGGTGGCACAAGACATGGGCCCAAACATAAGTGCACGGGGGAGACTGCAGGGAGGGCAGGGAGGTGTTAATCAACAATAATAAAAACGGTTGCTTGGAGGTGATGCAAGAAAGACACAGTATGACTTAAAATATTTGTGTGGTCTGCTAGGAAGATGCATGATACAGATTTCTTTAAAGTTTCTTGATGAAGATGAAAGAAGGAAAACTAGAGGTAACATCTAAGGAAGGAGTCATGTAATCCAGAAGAGAGGGAGGAGACACCTTAAAACCACCAGTCACACCCTTCAGAGGGGACAAAAAGGGGACTGCAGATGTGAAATACCCATCAGGACCCAAAACTCCGCCATCCCAGGCACCTCTGTGGCAGCACCACCACTAAATGTACAGATTATCCTTCACCTAGAAAGGCTGGGGACAGAAAGTGTCAGAAGCTTTTCAAGGACCTGGGAAGGAGGGGAATATATCAAAAAGAGATTATACACCAAAGCAGAACCAAGGACACATGGACACAAAAGGAAACATGAAGACCAGGATAAAAACTGACTTAAAATCACCAAGAGCTGTGGCAAACTATAAGAGAGTCTATAAATACATAATAAGGAAAGCCAGGTCTGTTACAGAACATGAGAAAGGCTGAATTCTTCAGTGTCTCACTTCACAGCAGCTAGATGGGACCAGATAATGGGGGCATATTTCATCTGACGCAAAGGACGTGCAAGGGAAGAACAGAGCAAACCCATCAGTCAGCCAGCTGGTTTCAAGTCAGCAGGAACTACTGGAAATCTCCTTATGGTGCTTGGGAAACCACCATCAATCATCTTTAAACCGTTAACCACTGCCAGGGAGATGCCAGAGAGGCCAGGTAAGGTCTAAAAGAAATGAAAAGACCAAACACAGCATCCAAGCTTATAAAGGAAACAGAAAAGCCAGAAATTACAGTGTACTTTTAATACCAATGTTACTGGAGCACACTGGTAAAGGATTTCTAATCCTGTAAAAATAATGAGATTAGGAACAAAACAAAACAAATAGCTAACATTAATGTATCAAAAATTCATGTCAAACGAGAGTAATGCTTCTTTTGCTCTCTCTGACAGGACATCTGTCCCAGCTGATAAAAAAGAAGTAGAGTAGTACAGATGACAGAGCCTATCTTTAGAAAGGCTTTTAAAACAGCTCCACATGACTTTTTCATGAGTGAACTACAGAAATAGTTTCCATTACAAGAAAAAGGGGGAAAAAAAGGTGCACAAGTGATTAAAAACCCCAACACTAGCCTACAGTTAGCAGTATGATAACAACCGGTGAAAACTTATTGATTTGGAGAATCACAGCCATCTGAGGATCAGTGAAGGGCGGGAGAGTGCCTGATCCATGCTCATCAACAAACTGGGGAGGTTGGGACACACTGCTGGCATCCTCACCCAACTTAAAGACGAGAAAAGCAGCCTGACGGAAAATCATATATATGCTGAATCCAACTACATTCCTGTAAGGATAACGGCAGCAGGAGTGGACACCTCAGAACTTAAACGTGATAAGGAAGATATGGGTTACGCATCAGGAATGAAGCAGCTTGAGGGTCTGAAGTCGTGTTAAGGAAGGTGAATTCCTGCCGACACAATGCTGGAGATGTTCTGCCTTCTGCAGCACCAAGGAAAAGTACACAGCATACTGTATTTCAGTTTGGGATTCATATTTTTTGAAAAATATGCATCAAGAAGGGAGTAGAAAGAACAAGAGCAGCTTTAGAAAATGTGATCTGTGGAAAAAGGTTTAAGGAGTAGGATTTTTTTACTCTGGGAAAGGGAACAGAAAGAGAGGCTGATAAGAGCCTTGCAATACATACAAACTTCTTGCAGACAGAAATTAATCAAGCATTTGCTAACAGTGAAGCAAGAACCTGAATTGTCATCAAGTGGGATTTAGAGTAGACAGCATATCAACTGTAATGACAGTCAGGAAGAGGTTATCTATAGCTGTGTGGAGTCATCATGGGAGACTTACATACAAATAGGAGCAGCAAAATTCTCTGTTTGCAACTTTATTAAGCATAAGATATTAGAATTTTGTTGATTTTGCTACCCCTTCCACTTGGGTTGGCAACTGTAAATTCAGAAATGCATATTTGCTTCTGTTTCAAAGCACCCGGACACACAGGATAGCATTTTTATCTCCTGTTTACCTTTCATTTCTGCAATTCAGTGAAATCACCTGGGTCTGTTTTCCTCTCTGGATGGGTGGCTTCCCACTGCAATAAAACCCAGAATCACTGCCATTTCTGCTGCCCTTCCTGTATGCAGGTTTTATGAAGAGTATGACTGACCGGGTTTCCTGAAAACATCAGATCATCTTTTGGAGGTCATAACACCTAGAGCACCCCAAGGCTACCCTTATTTCTGAACAGGACAAGAAAAATCAGGCCACCATAACATGTTTTGGCTCATTTTTTCCTATCCTGCTGATCCAAGCAGCTTTCCCTATGGGTAAACATTGATATACCAGAGGAAGAAGAAAATTGCATTCTCCTATCAAACTCTCTTTTCAGGTCTGCAGGCACGGGGTGCAGTTGCCACTGCACCTTTCCCTGCATCCAGAGTGGGGGCTGGCTCTGGCCCCCTCATCCCTCACTGCCAAGATTCATCCACCAGCTTCAAAAGCAGGTTTGATCATGGCCACTGTTCATGTCAGTTCCTGCAGACAGCCCCCGTCTGTAGGAGCACACACAAGCTGGAAAACACACACCTTTCTGGGAGTGTGGAGTGTAACTATAGAAATGCACAGTGATTAAACCCAAAACTGACAGTTATTTCATTCATTAAGAAAATAACAACCAGTGTCACCACCAACACAAAAAATAACCCACAAAAAAACCCAAAAAGGTAAAAGGAGAACTCATGAGAAACACAATAAACTGCTGCTTACAACAGACTTCAGCAAAGCATCTGCTCACTAAAAACCTTTAACCTACAGAAATACTGCAATTGCAGAAAGGTAAGGGGAACCAAAAATAATACACAAATAACTTGATAAATATGTATGGTAAGAAACAACAGGGAATTACAAGGAGTAGGTAGATGTGAGGAGGAGGAGAAGGAAATGAAGGAACCAGTAACGGAGACTACGTCCCACAGATGGTGGTCATGAGAGAATTGCATAGAAACACCTTTAATTTCACCCCTTTTCTCATTTCAGTTACAAAAAAACCTAGGCAAAAAAAAACCCCAACCCCCCAGCAAAACTGCTTGTAGTGCTGTGATTAAAACCAATTGATAAATATTTCATTCAGAAACTAGAAAGGCAAGAAAGACCTCTCAATGGCACACCCTAATTTTGCACAGACAAGTGACTTTGATTACTTGGGTTACATTTACATGAAGTTTTGACCTTTCTAAATTGCTCTGGAGCCAAATGTTCACATGGGGCTCCCTGTGCATCAGTCACTATTTAAAAGTTGCATTTAATGTCACAGAGGCTAAGAGTGCTTTAGGCATCACATCATTAAAGTTCATATTCTTACATTGAGCAGAAAATAGAATGAATTCAAAATTTACAAAAAAAAAAAGAGTTGCACAAGTTGCTGACACATGGCAGGTGTGCTGCATTATCACACTACCCTCAGGCCAAAATACTGTAACACCTGTGAACAATATTTTCTGTTTCATACACTACCTAAACAGACCGTGCTCCAGTGCTCCCAAGCTGGTGACCTGCCTAACCTCACAGAAACAAGGGAATCAGACAGGCAAGGTACAGATCAGAGCATCAAGCCCATCTCCTCCAAGGGCTTCTGACTTCCTCCCAGCAGACATTTATCTTTCTAGCTCAGGTGATGGAAGAGACTATTAAGTAAAACAAAAAAATGAATTGTAATTTAAAATATCAACCTGAATTTTCTGATTTCCCGGACATCTTACTAACTAGAATTCAGCAACAAAATCAGTCAGTTTTTTGCTTCATTTTACTGAGTAGTGCTTGAAAAAGTCAAAAAGGACGGCTCACTGATGAATCAAACCCTCCCCAGCCTATTACTTGTAAAAGCAATGTAGTATTATAATTTTTTGTGGGTTTTTTTGGTTTTTGGTGGTTATTTGCAGTGACTGGATATTTTTCCCCCAATTTTACAGTTCGGAGGGGATTAATTTTTACATTTTTATAGCTTTGTCTCTAATCCAGAGTGGTTCAGAGGTGGAAGAAAGGAATCAGAGAAGACGGTCATTTGGCAGGCAGCTGCCTAACACCTCTTTCAACTGGCCACAGCCATTTCCATTGTCCACTGCTGCTCCATCCTGGCAAAACATACATCAGCACTGTGGCTGCAATCTCTGCTCCCAGCTCCATACAGGTTCACAGGCATTGCTGCCCTGCAGTATACTCAGCTTCAGGAGGCCACACTGTTTTCCATAAACCTCTCCAGAACTGAGCCTTTTAAGTTTTTTAAGGTGGTCATCATTCATTTCTTTGTGGAGGCAGACATGTGACACGGGTCATGCAAGGCAGAGCTCCTTGAGCAATGGCTTCCCCCACAGCATCTCAGAGCAGCGCCTGCTCTTCATCACTGAGGAGCTCCAGGTGTTCCTGAATGCTGGATTAAAATAATTAGTAAAACTTCAAAAACTAAGGCAGACACAAAAGGAAGGAAGAAGTCATAGGCAGTGAAAAAAAAACCCAGAGGAACCATCCTGAAACCTAGTTAGATAAAGGCGCTCTGTGCAAGGAGAGCCAACATGTTAAGGCTCGGGACAAAAGTGCTCCTATTTCATCTTCCTTTTTTTTTCGTTCCCTCCTATACTAACACTAATTTTACATCCAGTTTTTCAACTTTTGAAGGCATTAAAGGGGACTGATACAGTAAGGCTACATAGTGAGGCATCACTGTGTGTTTAGTCATAATAGCTTTTGTTTTTCTGAAATGGATTATTAATGTCATATTTAGATTTTAATTTCATGGGCATTCATGTCAGTTTTGAACATAAAACACATCCTGCAATACCAACTAATAGACAGCAAACCAGCAGTTCTCCAAACCCACAGCATCAGACAACTAGCTTTTTATACTTAAACTCTTCTGGGATCCCCATGCTCCCCAGAGCTTTAATTACCTACTACAGATTACAAAAATACTGTTAATTTGGCACTGGCAGCTAGCCCGTGACACCTGTGCTCCAAGTTACACTGTCACTGCAAAAACAGTCTCCCAGCCACCTTTAAAAATGCATTTCAACGTTTTCCCCCAAAACTGAAATACACATACTAGCAGTCTGCTTTAATGCCTCATAGCCACCAGCTGTTAAATAATGTGTTGGATGCAAATCAAGATCTGAGGATGCTGTAGGAGCAGGGACTTCTAGGAATGAATCAATCAGAGTGGAAAGACACGGATGACAAGAATATTTTCGGTGGATCCAGGCATCTGTAGAGTGATCTCACTTAAAATGAGAGAGTAAGTGGGACTCTCTCCCAGCTTCAGTTACACTTTGGTTACATGTTTTGGGACCATTTTAGTTACATATTTCCAAAGCACAGGAAGGTCGCACATATGTTGTCCCAATGCATACTAGTTAAGTCCTGAGGGTCCTTTGCATGATGAGCTCTACACGGAATTAAGAGAAAGCTTTCTGTGTCTTCACATAACATCCCAATAAAGCCAAAAACCTTTCACCATCTGTGCAGTTAAACTATGAGGATTTGCAGATCAGCATCCAATACAGCCTGACAAAGAAAATAGCTATCTTTAAAGAGGCTCTAACCCTTTTTACCTATTAAACCCTGAAATGCTCTACATACAGCTACATAGTAATTACATTATATACTCCTGACCCAGTGTTATACTGGATTATGCTGGCTCTGAAGATGGATGTCACCAGATCTGGCAACTCCTCTGTGACGTGTATGACCTTCTTGGAGTTCAGACACATAGAAGCGACAGCAGCTCAGAGAGGACAGAAGGGTTTGAGGCAATGGGGACAGACAGGTGGCTTGAAGTGTCCCCACAAGACAGTGGTCACAAAAAAATGGAGGAGGAGATAAAGAATAAGAAAGTAGGAAGTTGCAATAATGCAGCTTAATCACAGAAGCTAAGAGTAAGAGGGAATGGACAGACTCTTGCAGCAAAAAGAGGAAGAAAAGCTCTTTGCAGCTTTTAAATCATGAGGGTTTCAAAAAAGCAAGTAATGTAAATCTAGGTTGCTCAACAGGAATTGAGCATTTAAAATAATAAAAAAAAAATCTACTCTGTATTGAGTTCATAACTTAAAAGCAGAAGAAAAGGTGTTATTACCTAACTGAGGAACAAATGACTTTACAACCTGAATTATTTCCTTCCCCACATACTTTTCCTTAAACAGACCTCTGCTAAATATTTGATGGTGTGTTTTTAAGGCTACAAACCACTAATTTCATAGCTACTAAATAATCCAAACAATCTACCTTAATTTAAGGGAGAATCCTGCAATTCAGAAACAGAGTGAAAGACTTTGATACCAGACCCTATTCAGTGTGCTGAGTTTCCAACTTGCCTCACGTGCTAACCACATAAATGCCCAAATCAATACAACTCCAAGAACAGTAGCTTTTCCCATCCTTCCTCCTGATGTTGCACAGGACACTCTCTGGGCAAGTGGCAAAAGACTGCTGTGCATTGTTATCTAATGATGATTTTATGCCAAATTTTTTTTTTCAGTACCCTTCAGGTCACAGCACACAAAATTCAACTTGTTTATATTCCACAGTATGTGGTAGTGTGGGGGGTGGGGAGAAAGGTAACTGCGTAACTGTCTCACTCCTTACTGGAAAGATTTGCTCAAGAAGGCATTTATAATTTCAAAATTTAATATATCAAACAAATTTGATACCTTAGTGCACAATTCAACATTCTCAGAAGCTAATAAACATGCAGAAAACACAAAGAGTTACTCCTTACTGCATCATAAATGGTGGCTCAACAACGAAAAACTTCTAGTAGCTCTGCCTGATGCTAGATTAACGAGAGAGTTGCATTTCACCTCTCCTTCCCCTCTTCTGCTCACTCTGCAGTCTGTTTTCTGTGGGGACACAAATCTCCATGCCAATATTCATATGGCCATTACATGTGAACTAAAAAATGAATGAGGTAATCCACCCCCTCACTAGATGTCATGAATGCCCCAGGGAAGCGGGACCCTGCAGCTGGGCTCCAACCCACTCTGCTCTCTGTCACCTCCATTATATACGTGTGTTTTACCACATCTGGGGCCACAGAAACTTTACCCCTAAGAAATAATTGTTTTAAAGGTTTCCAAAGAAGCAAAAACCTACTAATCCTTCCCCCAGCTCCAGAACAGCATTAATTATTGCTACAGCAGCAGCCACCAGAGGTTCTCTCTCTTTGGAGAGAGACAGGCACGCAAGCATGCCAAAACCACCACCAACAAATCAAGCACATAAGATATGTGCTGGATCTTAATTAGGGGGTTTGTCTTGCATACTGACATCCATACTCTGTGCTCCCCTTCCCAGCTTCCTTTGCCTAAACTCGCCTGGTACATATTTATGTCACCTTTTACCAAAATCCCACAATGCTGAAGTTTCTATGTTCCCCACAGGCCATATATTCCATTGATTTCCTAGCCTTACTGTTAATAAAAATTTTCCCAAATGTCTGACCTAATTCTTCCTATTTGAAATGTAGGCACACTCCTCCTCACCCTGACGACAATGGACACATAACACGGCTTTGCAGCTTGCAGATGGCTGCTGTTCGTCCCTCAGACCACTCTCTGTCTCTTCTGGCAAGTCCTATTTTTAGTTCTCTCTCAGGCTCTTTCTCCTGTTCTCTGTTCTCTTTCCCATCAGTCCACCTTTCTTCCAAGCAATAGCATCCAAACCCTACTTTCGGCTGAAGATCAACTGTGCTTACTGGTGCTGAACAGCTTGGAAGGAAGGCTTTACGCCTGAAAACAATACTTTTCCTGCTAGCAAAAAGCTCAGTAATTTCACCGTATTATGACAATTAGCAACTCAGTTTTAACCTTTGATCTATTCAAAATCCCACACTGTTTTCTTCAAACTCATGCTGAAAGATCTCCCAAGTGGAAGATAACTATCCTAACTACATTATGTTCAACAAAAAGCAAGGAAAAAAACCTCAACTTACCGGGTAAATATTTTTTTTTTCATTTTATACTTTAAAAGTCCTTTTTCTTATGCTGTGTATCATCAAAAAAGTAAAGTATTTATTGCTGTAAAAGATCTAGTTTCAGTGACAGAGTGCACATGATTTGTATCAGAACAACTGTAGCTCCCTGGATTCAAAGTACATTCATGCCATTACACTCTCTTATTTATTAAAATATTAAGGAGTAGCAATTGGAAACATTTCCAATTTCACCTATAGCTTCCATCCACTGCTGACATATGCATTCCACCTCCTTGACAGGTCTTGAGGGCATCAGCAATTTGGCCAGGCCGACCCCCCAGCACGTTTGCTGTAGTGGTTTCATGAGAGCAGAGGACATCTCCCAAAAAACACAGGAACTCGATGCTCTTGTCCGCTTTCAAGAGCCACAGGGCCATTAAGGTGACCTGAGTGGCAGTGCTGGCAGTGTCATAACTTATTAATAAATTGAGAGCAAGCTCACATCTGCTAGGAATGGAAAGTCTAGCCTACCTCGTTTTACGGTCTCTAGCTGAGTCAAGCACATTAAAATATGTATTACTTCTGTCTACCTGTCACTTCTTGTAATATGCTTAGGTGAACCCATGGCTGGAAGCCAGAGCCCAAACTGTTTCAACACAAGCAGTGCTTTTGGGGAAAAGTTATTTGCAACATAAGTGTCAGGTTCCTCTCAGTATGCTGGTAAATGTATGCCTCAACCCTTAACGAACCAAAAGTTAAATCATGAGGAAAGACTGCGATTTCAGCTTAATCTGTGAATCATAATACACTCATGAAATGAACTACATGCTCTGCTTGTAGCTCATGCTCCAATGAGAGAAATGGAAAAGCCAAAAGACTGATTGAGGCTGATTCCTTTAGCATGTATGTTAAAAACGATTTTGATATTGGTTTCTCAAGAGGGAACAAAACCCCAGGCTACATTACACCATTAAGGAGAGTATCATCTCCTACCTTTGGTACCGACAGTAAATGTGCCATGGGGACACGAAGCCACAAAAAGGGCTGACAGGCCAATATAGGATATTGCTTCATTCCAACCCATTGCTAGACAATGGCTGGCATTCAGACAACTGAAAACTTGTAGAGAAGCTAGTTCAAGCTGGCTTAAGTGGATGCAAGTATGAACTTGGATATTTAGGAGTTCTTAAGAAGAAAAGCTGCTTGCAGTATTTCAGGGTGGGGTTCTGAGACTTTCTTTTTTGTCTAATCTATTAGTGCTAAATAAGACCAGGAATATGGCAGGGTCACTTGTGCTCAGAACTGCATCTAAGCCTCAGAATTACAGCTGTAGTTAATGGGTTTTCCAAGTTGGGGGGAGAGGGGAGGAATCAACTATGGAAAAAAGAACTCTAAACCAAAACCACTTAGAAAACCCCAGCAGCCTGCAGACTAAGCAAGTTAGGGATTCCTTCTCTTGCTCACACACAAGTATACAATCAAGGGTACAGCTTCCAAAATACATATATTTGAGGTTCTTCCTCGTTTCACCCCATTTATAATCTTTTACAAGCTCCTAAAAGCATGCTGCCTTCAAAAGGATGAGGGTTTTTTTATTTCTTTTTATTTCATCTCCAGTTCAGCACGTGGATTGACATGCGCTGACATAACCTTAAGTAAAACAGGTTCAAGTATGCATTTTCACCAACCCTAAAGCGAGCTCTATTTTATTAGGGTTTTTTTTCTTTTTCCTCTCCCTCTGCTCACACTTCAGAAGAGAGGAAATGCCTGCTGTGAATTCTTGTCCAGCATTTTAAATACCACATGAAACGCTTTCTTTCCAGTGCGAGACAGCTTCCCATGTAAGCTCTCCAAGAACAAGGGGTGTAAATACCTCTGTCCTTCCTCAGTGAGTGGGAAGCAGCTGGGCCAGAGAGGGAGACCAAAGGCCCTACATGCCACAGCACCTACCCAGCACCCATGCTCATGCCAGCAAGGACAGAAAACACCATCGGCAAATAACCAGCCACTTCTCTCGACCACCCAGCTCCAGTTGTAACCAAAACTGGCAAGCACCCAAAAAATACCAATTTTTTATATGAAAATCATTCAGTTATTTTTAAAGCAACAAACTATACTACCCTATACATCACAGCCATATGTTCATTATGGAATTATATGCAGAAAAGCTAAATTATTACCTTTTTGCAACAACCTTGGTGTTGTAGCACCCAGAAATCTCATAGGAGACAGTTTTGTAGCTTATTAAACTAAATACGTTTTTGTGTTCTACAAGGTTTCATTGTCAAGGAAGATCATGTACAGCTATAAATCTATGAAATGTATTATAGATAATGCCACAGGTTCAAATCATTTTGATTGTAATGGAAATGATGATTCTCTTAGTTTGTTCCTTCAATGCTCAGGCCACAGCAGTCTGCAAGGTACAGCAGACCCATTACTGCAGCTGAATAAAAGGCAATTTAAAAAATTCACATAAAACAGAGACAAATCCAAACTTCTCTATTTAGGTTGTTACCCTCAATAGAGACACTAAGTCATTATTGCACATCTGTTTTAAACACTCTTCATAACAAAAAGTCTGGATTTTTGATTTGTGTTTTGTGGGCTGGTTGGGGTTTTTTGATCGCCTTTGGGTATTTGGGCATTTTTTTCTTGTTTGGGGTTTTTTTGGGGGGTGGTGTCTTTTTTTTTTTTTTTCCCTAAAAAAAGGCTCATGTTATCATTCCTTTTCCTCTCAGATACTGTAGCATGTTAGAAAGCAGATTTGTTAAGTCATGTATGCACTAGCAAGTTTAAGTCTGGCACACATCCAACTCCTCCTCATTCAAACAAAATTTATATACTGAAAAACCTGTACCACAAAAGAAAAAAACCCTCTACTTTGCTATTTTCAGAACAGAGTGAATGTACTTGAATGAAAAAACCTGAACTTAGTTCCTAGAAAAATGACAGAAAGAGAAGACTGATTGAGCCTTAACACTGCGTTGGCTGTAGCTATCCTAGCCATTTGCACCATTACTAACCTCAGCAGTGGTCCCTGACCTCTGCAACAGGATTTATAGGCACCCTGAGCAGATGCTGAACTATTTCCCAATGTATCGCTTTTAAAGGCAAAAAGATGTGGAATTTTCTTCAAACTACTAGTGTGGGTCTGCAACATAAGGTACAGTATGCTTACAAACCCTACACTCCATGGCATGGGTTTTTGAACTTGTTTTAATTCACAGGTCTTGGCAGGCAGAGGCAGTGTGCTGTTTGGGACCAGAGCAAAGCCAGTGCAAAGCATGTGGATGGCAGGACCTCAGCCCAAATATTTCACTGTATGGATCTCCTTCTCTCAGGCCAATGCCACTCACCTAACATGAACATGGGTGCATCCTTCTCTCCTGGTTTATATTTATCCCTGGCCCACGTGGTGTTTTCCAACAGTAAACACAAGCTCACCAGTGCTTAGGACTCTGAAACCAAAGAAGGAATTTTCCCCCAACTCTACACGTACCTTTTCACGTGTGAGACGTTAAAATTATACAAATTGGGTTCACGTGCCAAGGAACAAAGGCCTGGAGTTTTTGAATGTTCAAAGCCAGCATATGTCTAGCCTTACACTTATCTTCTATATGTACTTTGCCTCTCTGAAGCCTACAGCACAGCTGTCAAAAACAGTCACCCCTTTTGCTAACACTTTCCTTAATCCTAGCCTATAATTAAACTTTCCAGCTGCCACACTCAGAGATGGCACCAATATCCATCATTTATTCCTAAGTAGACCCTAGAAAGCTCTTTTTCTGATTTCCAAGGCCATGGGCTAGGATCAAAGCCTCCTACACTTACAGGTTTTAGGCTAAAAACCTTTCATTCACTTACAAATTGTCCCATCTTTTACTAGGGAAATTAAATGGCCAAGCAGTATTATCTTAATAATTGAACTCATGCATCTTTATAGTGTCAATAAGTGGAATGCAAAGAGCTTGAAAACCGATGGATAAACACTGCACGTGTTTACACGTTTTGTATGGAAAACACACCAGAAAGAGCTGTATAACCAACATCATTTACCAAGCTGTTTGATCCAAGCTTGAAGTTTTAATTGGAACTCTGTGGCAAAAGAATTAAGATTTGGAAAGACCCCCTGAATAGAAGTAATGAAAGGCCTAATATCTAACTTTAGATTGCAACAGTAAATTGTGGTTAGCACTTCAATCTTGAAAAATCTGTTTCTCACATTCATGTAAATGATTACTTGAGTAGCAGAGCTGGTTGGCAACATTTTTGTCTGGTGCTATTCTTGCAGTGTTCAAGAGGACTTCATATTTTATGAGAAAATTACTGGCTTCACTGCTGAAAAAGGAAGGGAGAAGATGTCTAAAGCAAATGCTGGAGTTTTTGGTGGTGTGACATAACAAGACCCTGAAGCAGGTCGGGGAAGTGTAACACCCAGTGCACACACAGTATGGGCTTCAGGACACCCATCATCCACAAGCCCTTCAAATCCAGAGTAAGAAAACTGCACCAGACAGCCACAAAACCCCATTACTTTTGTGGGCCTCAAATGTTCTAGACATCTGCTGCGTCTCTGAGCCCACAAAGCTCCCCCAACCCAAACCTGAAGGATAGAGAACCATGCACAGCATCTTCAATCCCAGAGCTCTGCAACTCCACGCACCGCAAACTAGGAGCCTACCTCTCCACATACTATCTGTTGTAGAGTAGGACAATATCTGCTTGAGTGCTGAAGCACTATCACTGAGAACAGCAAGCAGACACAAAGTGGGGGCACCTTCAGAAAAGGAACCCATTGTTTTTCAGTGTTATCCCAGTGGCTGAGGTTAACAATTTAACAGTAAAGTTTTAATGAATTTTAATAACTGTGCAGGATATATCAGCTACCGTAGTCAGTCAAGCCTAAAAGCATCACTGCTAAGCAAAGAGATCACACTAGACAGGTGTAAAAACTCAAAGCTTGGACAGCTATGGCTTGTTCCTAGCAGTAAGGCAATAAAGTTCAATATTTTAAGAGAAAACGAATACACTTTCAGCTACATCTAAACAATGGGTGAAACTTTTCTCCATCCTTACATTAAACATATCATTTCAAACGTGCATTTTGAAGAGTGCACGTGACACTCTTAGGCTTCAAATATGTATGTGTTGAGAGGTTAGGAGAACATGAAAACAGTGTTTCATTGAAACCCGTTTGTCATTTTTAATCACAGGATAACTCTAGAAGAGGTGTGACTGATGCAATTTAAATTTTCACCTGACAAACTGAATTATTCATCTTTGTGGTGCCTACGACAAAAGACCAAGCAGAGCAGTCAGTCAGTCAGTCACCAGCCCCAGCAGCTACCACGGAAAATCCTTGAGAAGGGGAAGTTGTGTCTTGCAGATCCTGAGTGTGAAGTCCTGCTCCTCCCAGGCACTGCAGCCAGGAGGGCCCAAGACCTCGTCCTTGTTCCCACTGCTATCTCCTACCTCTGGTTTTCCAAAGCAGAGGAGGACCTTGGGCAGCCTCACTGATAAGAAATGCTGTGGTTTGCAAGGAAGGTGACAGAGAAACAAAGTTAAGGGCTTTATCTGCAGCTGGAAAGAGCTGTTTGTTCTGTACTTGTGGCTCTGGTAGGGAGGGCTAAGGAGCCTGAGGAGCTTTTTACTCATATCTGAATGAAAGCCTTACCTATTACTAGTCACTATTTCATTTGCCTATGGAAAAGAATAAATATTCCAAGCTCACACTAAGTTTTCAAGGAGTTGTCTTTTTCTAACAGAGTGCACTTGTCATGAAGCCTTGTTACACCAGTTCTGGAACACACCAGAACCGTTTTGCAAAACTGTTATCTTCAATGTTTTATATTATTCTTATACACTAATTTTGTATCTCTCTAATATTAGTGATCAATAGTTCCCTTATTATGTGTTTAAGTAGAGTTCAGAAAGAAATAAAGTTCTAAAAATTTCCACAGTTACTTAAAATGGGATTTCCATACACCACAATTTCAGAATACTGGGATAAATTAGAATAGGTTATCCAAGGTCTTAAAATGAGGGCCAAAAACAGGATTCCTTGCCTGGGAACCTAAAGATGTTGGATTAAACATGCCTCTAGTCAAAGACTGAATTCTGCTTAGCCCACATCTCCAACTAGTATGTTTTCAAGTAGGAAATAATTCTATTCATTATGTAAACTCTTATTCAGACTCTTGTTAATGTTTTTGCTATTCTTTCTGAATTTCTGGACAGTTTATTTCAGGCTCAGCAGCCAACATTTAATTAAGAAATATTTAACCACTAGTATTTTTTAAACAATGTCACATATGCAGAAATAATTGCCTATCACATCTACTTTACAAAATCAAAACACAGACAGTGGAAACCAGATACAAAACACTCGCCTTCAGCTGAAATAGTTTTGTTTAGAAAATGAACAGACAACGTAGTTCCTTGGCTGAGACCTTGATCTGTTTGCCAAGTCCCATCCTGCAGATAATTCTTACAACATTCCCATCCTGCAGAAATTACTCTTCTTACAACATTCCAGGTGCAAAGGACACTATGAAGGAAGCACACTCACAATTATGCAGATTAGGAATAATGATAGCCTTGGTATACCTTAAAAGAAAGGTAGCAAAGGATTTTCAGCAAAGTACATAATGCAATATGTAGTTAATGTATCCATTTTAGATTGGAAGCTAGAGAACGATGGATATCCTATGACAGTTAGTTTCTTTAGCATATGATAGTTTGTTGCCACATCTTCTATTGCATGCCAGTACTTTTGTTACTTAAAAAAAAAAAAGGCACAGCAAGATTTCTTACAAATCTATGGAGATATCAAACACTTGTAGAGACTTCCACAAAGTGGTTAAAAAAAGGAGGCACAGCTACACTGACAGCATTCTTCAAAGCAACATCACAGGATCAGAAGGTCATGGGAGGGCATCTTTTTTCATACCAGCTATCTTGCTTTTAGATAGAAGAAACACAGGCAAGAGTTAGAAAGGGGCGCTTTGGGTGATGGAAAATGCAGGACACAGGGAAACAGGAAAATAAAGTGCAATAACCGAACTGCTACTGGGGTGAGGCGAGGTGATTCAGAACAATAAGAGATGGGGAAAACACAACGATCATGTCTGCACAGCAGATTGGTAAAAACAAAATTGGAGCCAAAGAGGGAGGCAGCCCAAAGCCAGGTAAAGAGTTCACTTTAATTGAGACACTCCTCTTACAGAAGCTGCTGATATCCTTCTGGTCAGTGTAACCATCCTGCCTCCACAGGTAACCCCAAAACCATGCAGTTTGCTCTGTACTGGCAAGAGACATTTTATGTCTGTTCCTACAGAACAGCAGTGGGAAGCTGGTAAAAATTTAAAAGGAAGGAACTTTTTTATTTTTTCAGCTCCGCATCCCTAATTTAATCACTGTCCCCTCAGGCTGAGAAAAGGACTGGCTTTACTGTTCTGCATCACTATGTTGGCAGAGATGCTGCACAGTACAATATTCATGGTTTATATATGATACAAGTGTAAGAAAACCAGTCTTGGGTTCACACAATGAAGAACAAGTCAAGAAATCTGAGTCACAGAACTAGTAGATTAGGATAAAATACTTTCAAACTTTAAGTGTGAAATTCTGGATGGTTTGGCTTCATGAAAACAATGGGTAACAGATCAGAAATAACAACCTCAGCACCAACACTTAGAAGAATAAGGTAGGCTTTTCAAGTAAGTTTAGTTTAGTTTAGTTCTCAAGTTATTTAGTTGTATCAGCATTTCACCATCACAATAATTGTGTGGTATATTTAGTTATGTGCACATAAAAGTAAGTAACATTGTTTATGCAGAGAGAATATATTTAAATATATCGATGAAGGTGATGGGCACTGTCTTTTCTCCCTGCCTTGGACAACCAGTGATGGCAGAAGCACTGTCTGCTGGTTCTGCTTCTCCATCCCATTACAGGTGTGAAAGGATTTCCAAGATCAGAATAAACTATGACAAATCAGTTATTCTCTAGTTCTTGAGAGTGTCCTTAAATAGGGTGGCATGAGAAGTGGTTGTGAGTCATGGTTATCTTTTTTACTTTTTCCAAATATCTACTATAGCCCATGAATAGAATGATTATAATCTACAAATATGACTAGTGGCACTGAGGGTAGGATTGAACACAGAATACAAGCCAGTGTAATTACCAGATCTAAACTGGTGCAGAGCCTGTCCACAACCTCTGTTTGCTACACTTAGCACGCTATCCCTACAAGTAACTGACGAAACCCTGTAACAGAGTGCTGGCACAGTATTAAAGGATCCTCCTAATTGCCATGCCTCAAATTCCAGCTCTAAGCTTGCTAAGAGAAAGTCTGCAAAACTCTTTAATAAATCATAGAAATCAGAGATGGAAATTAGGTCATGTCACCCACGTCTCCTATCCGCACTGTGAGTTTCTTACCCATACATTGCTGCTGAGTGCTCTGTCTCGACAACTCTTAAATGATTCAGCTGCTGAGGTTTCTCCCAATTCCCCA
The DNA here is from genome assembly GCF_003945725.1 of Corapipo altera. Lineage (NCBI taxonomy): Eukaryota > Metazoa > Chordata > Aves > Passeriformes > Pipridae > Corapipo > Corapipo altera. The sequence goes on from NW_020884903.1 coordinate 1,069,497, forward strand.
GGCAAGCTGTTACACAGCCCAGTGAACCTCACCATCCATGCACTTTTCACTGACCAGTTTCATCCTCTCCACACCAGTTTTGCCTTGGTCCCATTTTGTTCTGTTCCTATTTTTATCTCACTCCAACTCCCTCCAAATCTGCTCTTGATGCTACTTCAACCACCATCCGGCAAAAATTGTTGCTCAGGAAACGTTCTTCTGCCTCTCCTGTAATACCGCTGTAGTGTGTTGCTATTTTTA
>NW_020884903.1:1069746-1076191 GCF_003945725.1 Corapipo altera
GGGCCAGGAGTTGGACTCAATGATGCTGATGGGTCCCTTCCAACTCAGCCTATTCTATGATTCTACGTCTTCCAGAGATGGGACATTCACAACTTCTCTGAGCAACCTGTTCCAGTGTCTCACCACCCTCACAGTAAAGAATTTCTTCCCAATATTGAATCTAAACCTGTCCTCTTTCAGTTTAAAGTTATTCCCCTATGTCCTATCACTACATGCCCATGTAAAAAGTCTCTCCATCTTTTCTGTACTTCCCTTTAACCACTGGAAGGCTGCAATGAGGTCTCCCCAGAGCCTTCTCTTCTCCAGGTTGAACAACACTTCTCTCAGCCTGTCTTCATAGAATGAGTGCTTCAGCCCTCTGATCATCTTTGTGGCCCTTCTCTGGACCTGCTTCAACAGGTCTACACCTTTCCCTGGGGACCCCAGAGCTGGACACAATACTCCAGGTGGGGTCTCATGAGAGTGCAGCAGAGGGACAGAACCACCTCTCTCAGTCTGCTGGCCACTCTGTTTTTGATACAGCCCAGGATGCAGTTGGCTTTCTGGGCTGTAAGCATGCATTGCCGCATCATGTTGAGTTTCCTGTCCACACGCACCCTCAAGTCCTTCTCCTCAGGGCTGCTCTCAATCCATCTCTCAGCCTGTATTTGTGCTTGGAATTGTGCAGGACCCTTGTGAAAGACCTTGCACTTGGCCTTGTTGAACTTCATGAGGTACATCCAGGCCCACCTCTCAAGCCTGTCAAGGTCCCTCTGAATGTAATCCCTCCCCTCCAGCGTGTCAATCGCACCAAACAGTTGGGCATTGTCAGCCAACTGTGTGGTGTGGTTCACTATAAAATGATCAACTGAGAAACCTGCTTACAACAGGAGGGCACTGTGCCTTAGGCCAGACCCTTAAATGGAAGTGAGACCTGTGTTTTACACCTGCATCAAGACAAGGTGATATGCTGACCTTCAAAAAGGCAGCTGCCCATCATTCTCCAACCTCCCTGGCAATGCTGGTGCCAGATACCCCATACAAAGGGCTCTGTGCAACAAATGCCTGGACTATCAAGACCATCTGGCCAAACTAAAAAGACCCTGCTTTCCCGAGTGCACGGTTTTATACATCAACCACTACCTTTACCCTTATCAAACCTCCTATTTACTGATATGAAAGGTTAAGAACCACTACTGGGATCAAATCAGAGGTACTAGATTTCTTGATACAAATAATTCCCACAGGCAAGTGGCAGTGTTTCTCTGTAGAGATGCATATGTCCATGTACTGACTCCAGTGTATCTGTGGGGCACCCTCAGCAATCACACTAGGGAGCACAGGGGCTAAGTGCTGCCTGTCCCAACACTTGCTCTGCAACAGCAGTAATTTAATTGAAAGAAAACAGTGATAAATTCAGTTGACCTGGTGAAGTAATCATCTCCAGGGTCCTTAGAAAGATTACAGCTTCCAGACCGAAGCTACGATTTGGTTGGGTCAGATTTTGATACCTCTATTTAAACTGAATTGAGCCTTGCTTCACAGATAGGCTCACCGATTTCTGTGGGAAGACTGGCAGATTAAGACACTCCCCGACATGAGTCAGGGTGCAAGAACAGGTCTCTCAGTTAGCATAAACATATGTTTCCTAGGTCTAGAAGAACTGGGTGGTTTTTTTCTTCCTTCTTCTGTTCTTCACAGCCTGTTTACGTCTGCTGGCTTATTAAACAAGATTGTATTTGCAGCCGGTATGTCCTAGGAAACAGGAGGTGTTACACATAACTGCCCTTAGATTCATAAGGAGTAAACAAGGTAACCTCCACCAGGGAGTCCTCCTGCTCCATTGCTACCAGCAGTGTCATGTTCCCTGGCTGCCATGAGCAGTGTCACCTCCTGCCACCAGGGAAAGGGCTGCTGGTTCTCCCCAGCACATGGTTGCCTCCCAGGATTTACTCATCTCCTCCGGGGAGGTAGAGAGTGCTGAAGCTGAGCCACTGCAAGGGACGAAGCTCTGAGGAAGAAGAACATGAAGGAATAATCCCAAATGGGGAGGAGGAGAAGGAAGCAGATGCTTCACCACCTTCCTGAGTAATGGGAAGAATGGACAGTGCCAGAGGCTCCTGTACCAGCAGGGACCCCACCAAGGAGCCCAAAGAAAGAGGCACGCAGTCAGTGACAGCAGTTAGGGAAAAGGGACATGCGGCAGGAGCAATAGGCAAGAGCCTGACTGGAGGAGCAGGACACAACTAAAGAGCAGAGCAAAACTACAGATGTAAGTGTGCTTGCTCTGGTGTGACATGGGCCAGGGGCTGGTGTTTTCCCTATCTCTCTCCCAGGAACAGCCCACTGATCATCAACAGGGCTCCAGCCAAGAGTCCACCAGGGTCAGCTATTGTCACCCCAAATTACCCCCCCACTTGGTACCTGCAGCCCATCTGGGAATAAACCCCAACCCCTGGTTTAGGAAAAAGGCTGCAGAAAAGCCAAGCGATGGATGGACACTACTCCTTGGTACTCTCAATTTTAATGTAGCCCCAAACCAGAAATATCAATCATTCTCTATTCCATACAGGAGCTTTCTTCTCCCACCTCTCACTTATTAGAGCAGTGCTATGACTCCTTCCCTCTGTCACATTTGCCAATAAACATCTGTTTTATACAAATACATGCATGTGAGCAGGTATCCAAAATTGTATCCTGCTTTTTTCTCTTCACATTCCCTTCCCCTTCGTGAAAATATTTATTTATATTCACATATGCTTTCCATTTATTCTAGCCCTTTACCCCGACACATGCTCTGAGTCCTCATTTTCCACATTCTTCTTTAACCCTCTAAACTGAAAGACTTTTCTCAGTGGGATCAAACATCTGGTGGGTGATCCTCATGCAGATTTCAGTACTTCTTTTGTTTCTCAGCTTGCCAACAGATCAGTTTTGACAGGTAGTGAAGCCACTGAAGAGAATTATCTGTGGCACAAAAAGTATTTCCAAGACAAATAAAGGAAAGGGTAAAAATTTAAGAGGTCTATGCAAAAAGTTTTCCCCACCCCTTTTTATTTTTAAGTTCATATACTTTTTATTTATGTATTACCCTTTTGCATACTGCATCCCACAGGATGCAGATAGATTATTATAATTTCCTTTTTTGCTTTTATCCACTTTATTCAAGAACAGCCAGCTCTGCTGATACAAAGACGAAGTAAAAAGTAAAGATTTCATTTTCCTCTAGAGACAAAAAGCTGACAATTACTCAAATTGCATTATATCAATGACTCAGGAAGGGTGCAGAAGATACCGATTTTGCCATCTATACAGCACATTGTCTCAGATTAACTCACTTGTCCCAAATACTGACCCATTTCTGCTTTTCCACAGATACTTAGTCCTCTGCAATCCTCCCGAGCTTCCTCTGCACCGATGCTTATGGTGATGATGATCGAGAATGGCATGGGCGGGAGCAAAGGGCCTGTAGGTTTTCTCTTACTGAAGCCAAGATAAGTGCTTATGCTCCTCTTCTCCACTACCTAGGTTGTTTATTTTAAGAAACTGAGATCTTTCTAAAGAAAACAAGCATTTCTCTTTGGGTGTTTCTAGCCAGTTAAAGCAAGAGGAAGTGCTGTGTGTCCATATACACATTTAGACTTGGACCATTCCCCAGTCCCTATGAATGGCTAAAACTGGAGATTGAAAATTTAGAGAAACTTGCTATAAAAACTAGTTAATCTATCATTCTTTCAGTGGTTCATCTGTTTAAAAGACTTCCTTTATGGTACTGACTCAAACTGCTTAGTGATGCTTATTGAAGTCTAGTTCTGGGTAACACTCTTATATTGTCTAACTTTCACACCAAATAAAAACAATCCATTGTGATTCTTCAGAATAAACTTACTTTCAGCCTAAGTTTCAGCTTAGTTGACAGTAGACATAGTTTTCAGTTATATGCATGCATTATATTCACTCGATTAAGAGAGAAATTCTGTTGGAAGAAAACACTTTGCAACACTGCATTCATAACACATGCCTATAACATTCAAACAATGCAGTCATAACATATTTCCTGTAAAAATGTGATAAATAAGACGCTAAACTGCAGCATCCTGGGTTCATGCTATACACAATGAAAGATCACAATCCTGCAGACTCACAACAGCTCTCTCTGCACAGACTGACCCTTCATTTTCAAAGCCCAACATATACTGAACATGCACTGAACATACAGAGATTCCCACCCAATGATGTATTTTGATGTAAAAAAAGTCACAGTTACTTTTGTGTTTTGTGTTGAAAATACTGTAGCTTGAGAAATAAAGCTGATGCTTCCTCTCATGAGAGACAAGTAGTCTTTTATAACCACTTATAAATGGTTTGACGTTTTCCCTCAGACAACAAGCAGTCATTTACTGGTACATGAGATTTCCACAAAACAAGTCTGAATGTCACCCACCGTGAATAACACATTTAACACATTTCAAGAACTTTCTGTTAACTCAAGATCATGCCTGAAACACAAAGAAGTGACATTTTACATATTTTAAGAAAACAACCACGCATAACCCCCATGGAATTCACAACCATGCATCAAACAACAAATCTAACAACCATAGGTGCGACTACATTGCTGTGGGACAAACCTCCTATCAGCACCCTTACCTATACTCTTACCCACAGACCCCTCCCCAGACTTCAAAAAAAATCTTGAACAATAATTTTTTCTCATCAAAGACTAAATATTCTGCAGATTTCCACTACAGACAAGAAAAGATTTCACCCTGTTTAATTGAAAAATTACATAAGTTGTAGCTTCACCTTCACTTGCTCCTCCTCGGAAGAGAGAACAAAACCCCAACCCAAACCAGACCTCTCCAGTTTTGGTGCAGCTCTCCAGCAGTCAGACACAGCCCTATCCAGTGAGGAGCCGCCAAGGCAGAGGCGCAGGGGCAGGCTGGGGATGGGTGCCACACCCTGCTCCCCCCCTCCCCCGCTCCTCCTCCTCAAGGCTAAACCTGCCCACCGCAGCAGCGGGCTCCCATCGCATGAGCTCCTGATGCGTATCCGACCAGTTCCTCGGTCATAACGGGGAAGCCTTTCGGGAGAAAAGGCCGTTAAGCTGCGCCACTTAACGAAGGGATGCGACTGCGGGCAATTAGTCTGGGGAGCGGCACGGGCTGTACTGGTCTGATTAAATAAAACCAGTGTATTTTTAATGCTTCCCGATATGTTTCATGTTTTCTGCTGCAGCAAGCAGGTCTGCAGCATGCCAGTGCCTCAAGGAGCCCTCCTGTTCCTGCGGTGCCGTTAGGAATAAACTCCCAGTGCTCCTACTCTAATGCGGTGCTCTCGGGCTCTCTTCTCCTCCCCTTATTGCCATGCAGGTCTCATGCTCACATAGAGCTGAAACTTTCTAACCCAAGGAGACCAGCACAGCAGTATTTGCCTATACTCTATTATGTATGTACACACACAGAGGTACAGCAAGACCAGTGAATTTAACCACATCAGTGATGCAGTACGATGATCTTGACCTTTTAATACTCTATCAAAAGACTCTTCTCCATAGATTTAGAGAAAAAGCATACATTTGATTGCATCTGACCTTACTGGTCAAAGCCTTATGTATTCTGCTTATATTCTTATTTTCTATTTTCTTGCTTTCTTTATACAAATATTTCAGCGTTCTACGGACAGAGACAAATGCTAACAACATTAAAATGAAAAAGGTATCACTCAGCTCACCAGGCGGTAAAAGGATGGATGCACGTGGCACACACCTAACCCAGAGCTTTTTTTTTTTTTTTGGCAAGCGGGCCTCTGACTTGCAATCATTTTGACAGAAAAGACCTCAAACGTAGGTAGTTTCCCTTCAACTTACAAGCAGCACGCATGTTCAGTGGAGGAAATACTTTCCATCTCTGCCTCAAACACGGGCACATGCTGGAGAACAGCGGTGAGCGATAACAGCCTTTACCCAGTGCCTTCCTCCTCCAGCACAGCCCCAAGAAATTAAATCAAGACAGCGCAAGGCCAGATGAGGATGCTTTGCTACTGCGATCATCATAGGAGTGCGAGTTTGTAAGCTTCTCAGTATATGCGATAAAGTTTCACTTCTGAATGAAAGATGGGACAACCGGAAAAGACAAAATGCTATTCCACCCACCCACCCCAGCCCCTCTCCCGCCCCCCAAGGGCGAGGGGCCGCACCCGGACCCGCTCAGCCTGCCCGCTGGTCGCACCCGCGGCTTTTCTATTCCCCTTTCCCCAGAGACCTGACCGAGCACCGACACTTCCACACAGCACTCCGCGGGGCCTGGCGTGGGGATAGGGAGGAGTGCGAGGATGCAGCGCCCGGGCCGCGCTCCCGCGCACCTGGAGCCCGCGCCGGGCCGGGTGGGCAGGGACGCGCGGTCCCCAGCGCGGGGCGGAGCGGGGCAGCCCCGGCCCGGCGGGGGCCCTCGCTGCCGGCCAGGAA
>NW_020884903.1:1076291-1126129 GCF_003945725.1 Corapipo altera
GGGGGGGGGGGGGGGCTCGGAGTGCGCCCTACCACGCCAGACACCCCCCCACTCTTCCGCGCCTCTGCCGCCTACAGAAGTTTCCCACAGAAATGCGTATCGCCCTAAAAAAATTTAGAATTGCAAAACGCTTCCCCCCACCCCCCAGACCCTGGCAGAGCTGCGGCGGGAGCAGCCCAGTCTGTGTGTCCCCGCGGAGCCCCCGTCGCCCTCCCCGCTCTGCGGGGGGCACTGCTCACTGCCTACCCCCGGCGCCCCCCGGGCAGCCCGGCCGAGCGCACACACCGCCCCCCAACTTAAAAATGGCTCCTAAGAATGATGTGTATATATACATATAGTGTATATATGCACACACACATATATATAAATAAATACGTATATATTTAAAAGGAGGGGGGGGGGGATGCATTCTGCTCCCGCCCCCCCCGGGCATACCCTCTGCTTCCCGTGGCGGGGCGGGCGCCGCAGGCAGCGATGCCGGAGCGGCGCGGAGGTCCCTCGTCGGCGGCGCGGAGCGGAGGGGACGGGGCGCGGGGCAGCTCCCGGCGCGGCGGCGGCCACGCGTCAGCAGCGGCAGCGCAGCCCGGCTCTGCCCAGAGCGAGCCTCCGCCGCTCCCCAGCAAATCAGGGCTGCCGAGGCTTCTCCGGAGAGAGGGAGGGAAAAAGGAAAGGAGGGAAGAGAAAAAAAAAAAAAAAAAAAAAGGGCAAAAAAGCGTACGCCGCGGAGAACGGTAAAAGCTGGATGCCGGCAGGTCTGTGGAGCCAGGCCCCCCGCCTGCCCGCCAAGGGCTGCTCCCCAGGCACACTGCAGGGAACCTACCCCCGCACCCCTCCCGCCCGGCACAGGGATCCCCACCTGCGTCCGGAGGAATCCGGCCGTTTTTTGGCTCAGCTAAATGAATCCGTCTATTTAGAGAGATGAGTTTAGCTGCTGCAGTTGCAGCCAAACGCCCGCGATGGAGAGGCTCCTCGTCAATTTAAAAGCAGCAAGCTGTGTGCTGGCAAGGTCTAGCTTTCAATTACACTAGAGGGGTTTTGATGGGGCGAGAAGTTACGAGCTTTTTCAATTTTAATTTCCAGTGACAAACCCCACACTCTTAAAATCTTAAAATTTCCCTAACAACATCGCCAAAACAGAAAAAAATAAAATGTCGGTCCTGCTACATATCGGCTACCAATCTAAAAAGGAAACTGTAAAACTGAATATGACTTCGGAGTTCTCACTCCAGTACAGACCACAGCATTGCCACATGTCAAAAAGTATCAAAAATTTCTAGTGGGTATAGAAGCAGTTTGGGAGCGGATTAATCCTACTTGCACCACTTTGGTAACTATGTAGCTTCTCTTAGAGCTCATAACTGAGCTCTCCACTTACTACACAGTTGGGTTTGAGACTGATGCACCTTGGCACCCAGAGGAACTACTTGTTTGCTTCTTTGGGGGACCAGAAGCAGCTGAAGTTGCTCTTTTCCAGAGGAGGAATTGGTCACAGGAAGGGCAGTGATGGCTTGGCTACAGAAGAGCGACAGATCGACACGTTCTCATGCTGCACCTTCAGTCCTGGTACAGCATAGTGAATAAAATGGGCTTTATATAGGCCCTTTAAATAAGGCATTTTGAGAGCTCCCAAAACTTATGAGATCCAAATTATACTCAGGGCTCTGATATGAATTGGGAGAGGTAAGGGGGGCATGAATATCTCCTTTAATTAGCAGCATCTCTGGGGGATTTAAGAAGAGTAAGAGATTTTTGTAGTAAGCAGCAGCACACAATTTCTCAGGTCTGCAAAACTGTGCTGTTCTGTATTTTGTGTAGAATCATAGCCAGACACATACCCCACTCTTCACTTGCTATGCAGGAGTGCCACTTAACACATCTGGCACACCCATAACATGCATAAAAGGGAAAGAGACTTCAAAAGAAAAATGTGTGCCATCAACTAAGAGAGGGCACAACTCTGGTCATGTAGTTGAAATAACAAGACTTGCACATTCTTCTCCACCAGGAGCTCTGGAAGCCATCACGAATCACAAGGGAATGGACTTGACAGCAAAGACACAGAGTAGAGTTAACAAGCTTTGATTTGAAAAAACAAAAACAAAAAACAAGAAGAAAATAAAAGAAGGACTGAGTTGGTCTGAGTCAAATTGAGTCTCAAAAGAAGTTAGGAAACTTTAGAAATCTTTCTGAAAAAAAACAGGAAGAATTTACCAGCTCAACCTTTGGCAGCTCTTGCACTGCCCATTACATCACTTTTAAGCGGAGATACATTGCTGGAGCATTTGCGCTACCCAGCCACACTTGTTGTCTTTAAGCAGTACTTGCAGGTAGATTTGCCCCATAGTTACACTGTCCTCTGTGATCTCTTTTGTGGTTATACTGCACATATAATGTCATCTTTCACCTGAGGATCTAGAAGGCTTTCAGCACATTGATTTAACTTCAAAATATAAAGTGGTATTAACAGGTTGCTCATACAAGCAGGAAATCTTTGCTATGGATAAAAGGTAGCTGGTACATCTGAGGTACCAATATGGGCTCAAGTTTGAGAGTTCTCAACATTCACAGTATTTTTAACATTTTTTTTTCAACTTCAAATGTTACTTTCTAATTCCAAAGTGGGTTCGTTGTCCAATTTGCCTTGACTTCTGTCAGATGGGAACTCCATGGAAGTTTAGGTTTCCATGAGTCAACAGCTTTTAATATTATTTCTCTTTTTAAAAAAAGGTATTTTCAGTAATTTATAGCAAGCCTGAATCTATACTCTTCTCTCACAGGTGAGAAACGTGAATAATCCCCCTGCACTTCACTGGAGTTATTCCAAGTATTTACACAAAAGGAAGACCAGATGACAAGTCCAGGTAGCTCTAGAAGAGACTGATCTCCTGCCTTGCTATGGGACAATAATTTTATTTTTGCTGCTTTCTCATCTTTCTGGAGATGATGTTTCAGAATTGAATGTCAGGAGCAAAGGGTTCTGTTTGAATTTCTATTCACATCAGACTTGGTGCAGCCCAAGGTAGTCCCTTCTCCCAACCAAGGGCGGTTGATGCATGTCCAAATTGCTTCCGTGCTGGTCTGGAAGCCAGGCTGTCCCCAGCATCCCATCCTTTGGGGAGGGAGGCATATAGCTACCGAGACACCAGGACCCAACTGTACAAGCATTAGTCAGAGTCACTCAGGAGATCAACACATAACTGGGGAAATGGATAAAATAGGTGGCAAGCTCTGCCTTCCGTTCTCTATCCATCCATCACTTCTGCTATTCCAGTTTCTCCCTTTTGGTGAACACTTGCAACTTGCTTGGAAAAGCCCTTTAAAGGCAGGGAGGGAGGGAGGGAGAAAAAGCCAGGGAAGAATAAAAGCACAGACAGCCTCTGACATGAAGCAGGTAAATTAGAGGTGGAGAAGGAGAAGGTGCCAACACACACACACACCCCCTTCCCCACAGGGTTCCAGTCAGAGGCAGAGAGCCGTAAGGAAAACAGGCCTGTGCAGAGCATTTGGCCACTACAAGGACTTTTTTTATAGGAGAGGGGAATGGGGAGACACACGGTCTCTGCCAGGAAAAGATGAATAGGCAACCCTGGAAGAACGGGGACAAGGATTATTGCCCAGCTCTGGGAACTGATGCCTAAAACATTCTTGTGATTCCCTAATTGATTGGACATGGCATTCAAAACAGCACATTACAGAAAAGCAAGACACAAAAATGCTATCAAAACTCGGCAAAAGACTGTCTCAAGTCCAGCCAATGATGAATTAGCACTGAAAAATGGAAAGTACTGTAAAAGTAGTAGCATTAGTACAGCATTATTAAGAAGATACTTCTTAGCAGACAGGAGCTTGGCAATATCTGTCTAGACGGGCAGATGGGTTTGGAGTCGAACTGATTTTTTTTTTTTCAATTTCTTTTTTATTATTACCGTATTCACTTCCATTTATTAAAAGCAAACTGTTCTGCCCATGACTCATGCAGCTTAACTTTCTGCATGGCAATGAAACAAAATTCTCATAATTAAGAGTGATTACTGTGAGCAGATGAAGGTAAGATTTAGAAATCAGACCAGATCTTCTATTTCTGTCTTCCCTCACTGCAAACATAATGCCCATTAATTGGCCAATATTACCATTGCCTTCAAATATGTAAGTAGTAAACCTTCTGGTGAGATATCCCTTAGTACAATTCAGTGACACTGCAGGTCAGATTTATTCTTGGCACTGGTTTATTAACCTCAGTGAAGAGATTTATTCGGTGTGCCGTCTGAAGTAAGTCTCACTCTGCCATTCAGTGCCAAATCCACCCCATTTTAATACTACTGAAGGAACAATCAGCAAATTTGGCCTCAGTGCTTCTGCAACTGAAATCCTGCCTGTAGAACATTTACTGCAATTAATTCAGCACTGCCTTTTGCCACTTTCATATCTGTAGCTACTTTCTGACTGAGAGCATTAACTGGATTATCGAGTGATTACCTCCTGCTGTTCTCCAGCCCCATTGTGAACCAAAGGTAGCCCCATTTTAGGTGATACACGATGCTTTGGCATGTACCTGAGGCTATGTCCAAAACATACAAAAGTTAGTTTTCAGACAGAGTAATAAACTGAAGCTTTTAATCTCAGTTAAGATCTTATTTTTTTTAATTTTGTTTATGCATAATCATTGCTATGGTTTAACTGTATTCTGATCTAACATACACTGACTACAGGAAACTCACAAAACAGAAGACGTGCAATATGCAGTTATCACAAATTTATTTGAATTTCAGTAGGGTTCCTGAACAGTCTAACAATGAGGGAGGCAAAGACAATGCTCATTTTCTATTTGCAACTCTAAGACTGCAAGCTTCCCAGACGGTAACCATGTCTATGGAGGTCAACACAGACCATTTGCCTTTTACTGTGTTGCTTTCTGTTGAATCCATCTATTTCAGTTCACGAAATTCTGGCTTTTTGTTTTCATGCCCACAGTGCACGTTGTTTTGCTCTACTTTTGGGGTGTGAAATAGGAAAGCCTTCCTTCTTCCTTTTCCATACCATTAAACCCAGTCCTGCATTTTAGTAACAAAACTGCTTTTAGCTCTCCTGTGTCTTCTTTTCATCTAATTCAGAGAAGGATTTAAGCAGGAGTTTACCTTGAGTATAAGTTCAAGTCTCACTGAGACAAAGGAGAATCAATACTCATATTTATGAAGTACTACGAGAAATAGAAATGTCACCCTGAGTCATAACTGCCTTCTACAATCTCATTTTAAGATACCTCTTCCTCATGACACCTCTAATAAAACAACTCTCGGTGGCCAGGTTAATAGGCATATTAACCAGCTGCTTTTATATAATTTGTCTTCATTAGCTGCAAGATTTACCAGGGAGGGAAAGAACTTTAATGAGTGTTTGCATAGCACCCAACACAGTTCAACTCCCATCTTAACAAAGGTTAATAGCAATTAAGGGAAGCACTATAGGTTCTTATTTAAAGAACAATGAATATTTATGCTTATCATCATATTAAAATGTTATTGAGAAGAGGTAAGAAGTCCTGCTCAAATGTGAACACAATTATCCTTTATCTGTATTGTCTTAAATGCTAAGATGTCACAGATTCCTTTCTTTAGTAGTATAAGGATTACTTTAGGCTCAAGGATTCCTTAGAATTAAAATATTTCTGACCTGGTATGTCTAAACAAGAACTTTAGGTTCCTTGCCTATCTTTCCTGTCAAACTATACCTCTCCATTTTTATTCTGTCAAAGTTACATAAAACTAGAAAACCCAGACCCAATGTTTGTCAATAAGTAAACTCACAGAAAGGGAAAGGGCTGATGTTTTTAATCTACCAAATATACTTACTGAAGGAAACAACAAGAAAGCAAAACCCCAATATATACAGTGCAATTTCTCTGTCTCTAGTTAGAAAAGTCCACAGTTGTTCCCAGTATGCCACCTCATCTTGCTCTTACTTCTTTCCTTGCACAAAACTTTACTGCGGAAGTGGCTGCTCTTCACAAAGGAAGGACCTGGGGCTGTGCCCGGTGGCTCAGGGCCCACCCAGCCAGATGTCGCCTTGCTCCCCACAGCCTGTCCCTGGCCCAGTCTGCCACATTCTCCCAGTCAGTTAAACATCTGCAATACCAACAGCAGAAAAGTCTCCATCATTCCCCTGATTTCCCAGCTGCTCCTTCCCACCTCCGTCCTGCCCCTTTCACTAAGCCACTACAAGTATTCATTAAAGCCATGGGAAGAAATAGGCAAACCCTCTCATGTTAAAGCTAAAAAGGGAGGAGAGGTAAGAAATCTGATCAATTCCTCACCACAGTTCCCTGTGAGATCTCATCAATATGAGACTGAGGAGTGGGTAGTGTGGTATGACATGAGCAGTGGGGATGATGGCAACGTCACACTGCTGCCTCTTTTGGGGCCTATGCCAGCCTGTGCTGGCATCAGATGGTGGTGTTGGCCAACAGCCTTTATTTATGTGAGTAACTGCTCAAAATGATACTAACCTTCAATTCCCACCTGAGAAGGGCTCCTGGGGGCCAGCCTACCTCCAGCTAACAGACAGCCTCTGCACACAACCAAGAGCTCCTCCACCTGATGTTTATAGCTGCTCAGACGCTTTCAAAATGCACTAAAACATGCTTTAATTCATATTACAGTTTAAGTCTCACATTCAATTGATGGGACGCTGCCAGTAAAATTGAAAGTAGCGAGGAGAAACCCATCCCTTCCTTCTGCTTCAACAGCTTACTCCCCTTGCTACTCACTCTCACTGTCAGTATTCACAGAGAAAAATCAGATCCAGGTTTTCTGTGTTTTGCCCTTGGCAAATACAGTGGCATACCTTAAAGTTAGGTGCCCTGTGTGCACCCAGTAAATTGTATTGTGGGATAGAAAGTAGCACATTCTATTGGTTTCTTTCTAACTGAAATGAAACCAAGTGCCAACTGGACACAGACCTGAGAAACAAGCCTGGGAGATCTGGGTTTGTATCTCTGAAGGGTAAATCCTCTTAATAGCATGTAAATGATATTGTTACATTCAAACGGGGGGATGGGGGGGGAGGATGAAGGGGGAGATCAAACAACAGCAAAACAAACCATCATCTTCAACTCACAGCTTTAAACTAAACAAGTTTCACTCACCCAAATGACAAATGGTATGTATTTGTCCCCTAGGCACTGAAAAACACCCAAGAAAAGCATCTCAAGCCTCTCACCCTTTTGAAAAGCTTTTTCAACTTTGCAAATAATGAGTATCTTGAACAGCTTCTCACAATGTAAATGTTTAATTTATCCCACATCCCCTGAAACAATAATTTTAAGACCAGGTTTGCTCAGTCACCACCAGACACTGCTCCCAGTCAGTCTGTGTGCAAACATCTGTCCAGCTGCTCCCAGAGAAACGCACCCACAGCCCAAAGTTGCCAAGCAACACCCTCGATGCCTTAAGCATCAGGCCAACTCGACTGCTTTGGAAAAGTTACTTGGAAAAAGGCTGATACGAACATGCAAGCTTTCATAAGGACCCTGCATTTAAAAGAAGAGATCTCTGCCACTCTCCAGAAAATTTTTGAGTGCACAATAAAATAAATGTAGCAACTCCTGTCATCACCTCCAAAAAAAAAAAAAAAGAAAAAAATTGTGTGCTAAAGTTTCTAATGTTGAAACTAAAATCTAAACAAATATTCAGGTTGAGAAATTTATTTCCTGGGCAGCAACAGACAAAGCACATACTGCCTTTCCATTCCTTACTCAACTCCAGGAACAGGCAAATATCCACTTGGTGTCCCTGGGGTTGACACAGCACCACTGGAGACAGCTAAAGGGAAGCACATGTCGTTGGTTTCAAAAGAATCATTAAAATAATGTATTTACAAAAAGTCTGTGAACTAAATAAATCCAGGCTGCATTCTTCCCCATATTTGAACTCATTTTGCTCAAGCTTCAGGCAAGTTATTTCCAAGGTTCATTTTAACACATCAATCAGAGCACCCAAGTACCCAAGTGGTACCCAAGTACCACTTACTACAGTTTTAATCCTAGCTCCTCTCTCAAAACAAAGTAACAAACAGAAAAAGTGGGACTGGAATCTCTGCAACAAGATAAAATCATGCCAACAGTGTCAGGGCTTAAAAACAGGTCTGATCCTCAGTCTCCCAACTTGCCAGCTCAACTCTGATGAGACCATGGTGACTGAGAGCATCAGTTTGCACTTTGGTATCTCAAGCCATCTGCTTAGGAAAAATCTGCAATAGCCATTGCACCTATTAACAAAAGTAACCAGACTTCATGCTATTTGGAATTTTGCTGATGCTTGAGGTGCCAGGCAAGGGCAATAAGGCCAGAAAAGGAGTCTTTTCAGTTTAAGACATTGCTTTTACATGACAAGACCTATAATTGGAAAAATAGTGAGTGCTACAAATATTTTCTCAAAGGAAAAACATGGTGGCATTGATATAAAACATTACATTTACACAATATGCAGCACACAGTTGTTTCCTTTGCAATTGCAAGAAAATTCTGTAATTCAATTAGTTTGGAATAAAACATCCCAAACCCCTCCAATTCTGACTTTGTTGCTGAATCCATTTCTGGAGGTTTGGGCCATTTCACTGCTATTTATACAGCATTTATAGAGCAGCTAATCTATAGCCTAAAAGTTATTTTTGGCAGAAGAAAGAAGTTACAAAGAAACGCAAGCAAGCCAGATAAATGAAATCATAAAACAGCCTTCAGAAGATTCAGATGACTTCAATGAGTTGCTCTCCTACTTTCACATTTTGGGAAGAAAAATTGGGAAGAGGAAAATTAAGTATGAGAAAGGTTGTATTCACAGGGTTTTATTGCTGCTCCTTGTTCTCTACACTCCATCCTTACCCCACCAAGCCCAGTGCTCTCAATAGATACCTTTAGATATTTCTGCAAGGCAGGAAAGAGCATATGCAGTAGCTCTATGGGTGCTGACAGGCAGCACTGCACATGCTGATTGTCTATCACAACACATGCCCTGATTAATCAAACGGGCTACCTGTCTGCTATGGTCACACAGGGCATTTAACAGCTGAGCTCCTGCCAAAGCAAAACATGTCCCTTGGAGAGATAAGGTTTGCCTCTAGACTCTCCTAGACCACCATGGCTACACCACCACCACACCTCTTTATTTGTCACACCACTACCCAGGGCGGATTTGAATGTGCAGCGTCAAAGACGCTGAAGTATTGTCTTGTGGTGTAGAGGCTCCATGTCTTTCCCTGCACCACCCACCCTCTGCTTTGCATTAGGCATACAAAGTCCTGCTCTATTTTCTTTTCTGGGGGATTCTGCCACTCTTTGAAGGAACCTGAAAGTGATTATACTGATGAATGATGAAATGTGAGCTCTTGTTCTCATGTTCCACCCAAGCGAAAAGGCAGGAGTTAGAGTGGTTTATTCTTGGAGAACTCAGCCTTGAGTTTCCACCACGATTGTGGTGACACATTTCTTGGGTTGCAAGAGTACCAACACCCTTCAGAGAGCAAAATCTTTTTTTTGAAAATGAAAAATTTTGTTTGAAATGAGCTTCAAACAAAAAGTGTTCTCATGTCATCAGTAAATTCCTAAGTGCCAGGTTTTGGGTTTGTTTTCCTTCATCCAATTTTTAATGAGCAGCAAATCATTATGATCATCATAATAACAACACCAATAATAATTTTAAACACCAACTTTTAATGAAAATTTCTTGGAATTATATGACAAAAAGTCTAGCCTTTGAGAGAAATAAATTTTCTATACTCCACAACACCCATGAAATCAAATACTCTAATGTATGTCCACTATGATGATTGAAGTAAGGACTTTTGTAAGCTCCTCAATGGCTAACGTACAAAGTAAAGCAAAGTGAAATTTTGTTTTTCTGTAACTGACTGTGATCTTGAAATGTGCGTGAATTATAAGGTCTCTTGCAAACGCTGCATCATCAATATGGATATTTTATTCAGTTACCTTCTTCAAAGCCTCTCTAAAGCTAAAATTATGTCCCCTCTTATTTATCAATTTTATTTAGGCTAATCAAATAAAATTTTCACTTTACAACTTCCCAGACATCCCATTATGTGGTGTGTCTAAAGTTTGTATAGAATTCATCAGTCAATGAATGTAGCAGAGCAACGTCCACCAGGCAATTACAGCATCTGCAAAATTTGCCATAAAACAGCAGTTACCATGCATTATATACATGCAAACTGAGTTATTATGGTAAGATTATGTAGCATGTTACATCTTACTTTCTTATCTTTTAAGTCCTTAATACCCTCAGCTTCTGTACCAGGAGTACAGCAACTGCTTTTAACTACTTCCTATTACCTCTTTTAGTGCCTGAAACCTATAAAATACTTGCATTGTGTAAGGAAAATTTCAGTTATTTTTACTTATTTACAAAAGAATAAAGTGATGAAAACTAAAGACACTTTTAAAAAATCTACTGCAGTTGTTTACCAAGCGTCAACTGACTAAGTTAAATCTAAGGAATATTTTGGGTCAATTTCCTTAGCCCACAGAAAGTAGTGATAGCTATACTTAGGCATTCCCAAATAAGCCAGAGCTTTACATATGTGGAACAACTGTACACTGTGTGCACAGAGATGACACACTGGAAGTGGAGCATAAGAGAGAAACAACAGCTACTTGTAACCACGCAGCCAACGTTGAACCTGGACAAGCCCAGGGAACATCTCCATCTTCCGGGCCAACAAGCTGAGACTTGTAGTGGGAACTCAGCTCTGCAACCACCACACTCAAGAGCAAGGGGGCTGGACAGATGACAAACACAGCCAGTGTCCTGAGCAAATACATGCCGGAGCATGACTTCAGAGGATACCAGGATCACATCGCTGGAAGACTATATTTTAAGTACTGGGATGTTATCAGCCTGGTTCATTATGAAGGATCAATAATGAATCTGTCTTGAAAAATATAAGTTCTGTGGAATAGATGAGCTGCAAATACTTTCAGACTAAAACCAGCTGAAATTCTTACCAGAGAAAGCATTTTGAAAGCATTGCAACGTAGCAGTTATATAATTTTCAACTGTATTGTATATTTTCTCTCCCAAATTTCTGATGTTCTTATACTTGTTTCTATACCAGGTTCTCTTCATATACATATATTTAGGGAAATAAAAAATACCAAGTCTCTTTGAGAGTTTCAATTCCCCCTTCTTCCTCCCACCCACATCTATACATCTCCATTTTGCTTAAGCCTTATGGTTCCAAAGAGCAGTAAAGTAACTTGTGGAAGGGAAGCTGAGTGTTGTAACAGTCTGCTACTGGAATGAGAAAACAAACATAGAAAGGAGAGGTGGTATGAATCATGCTGAGACGTGACATTTTTAAATCACAACAAAAATAAGTTGGAAAAATTTTTTAGTTAATAATAGCATTGTATAACTCAGACTCCCCAGAAGACAGCCAGTATTTGGAACTGTTCTTTTCCAGGGTTCTTACACCTCTGTAGACTACAATTTCCTTTACTTTTTGTAGTCTTCATTGTACTTCATAAAGTAAACTTCATAAAGTTTACTTTTTAGCATAAAACAAAATCAAACTAATCAGGTGCATGAGAATTAGAAAAACAATCAAGGCATTTTGTCCAAGTGTTCATTATTACATTGGGAATGCATCCATCTACTTTAATATGTATTATGTTTTCTACTAAGTGATTTTAGGAGGTGCTATCCTCAAGTTATTATAAGTAATAGTGGGATATTAGGAAAAATTTCTTCACTGAAATGTTGATAAGCATTAGAACAGGCTGCCCAGGGAAGTTATGAGATCACCATCTATGGAAGTGTTCAAAAAACATGTAGATATGTCGCTTATGGACATGTTTTAGTGGTGGATCTGGCAGTTTTAGGTTAAACGAACAGGTTTCAAATCCAATTTGAAACCTGCACTGATTCTGAGCACGTTGGCAAGAGGAAAGGAGGGAGCAGGCAGAAGCAGCACTGCCTCCTCCATATGATTTTCTAATGCATATTCTGCTCTCTGGCAGCAGCTGATAATTATATCAGATTTCACAAGACCGCTTCTCTGCCTGAACAGTTGTGTTGCTTATAAGACTAAGAATTAAAGCAGCATTACAAAACACACAAATAAGCAGCCTCTCTGTCTGTTTGCACATAGGCTACCCATTGGTGGCACTGAAAGGCCTTATCTCAACACATTCTTTTCCAACCAAAGCACTGAGAAACAACAGAGACTTTCTAAACCTCTGTTTGAAAATCTTATCACTCACTCAACAAGAGCCTTAAACATACTATCCCAGGAAATACAGCAGAGGTGGAAAAAAAAAATAAAATCAATTATATCTATACAACTTTATACAGTAGCTTTGCATAAGCAAAGGTGATACTCCTCCCTGCAGAGAGGTCTGATCTCAGCAGTTCAGTGAGTGAAGTCCTGGACCATAGAAAAGGATGGGAAAACTCATCAGTTTAATGATGCAAGGGTGTCCCTGCCCTGTGTGGTCTGATATTCCTGGTGGTCAAGTCCAACAAATCCAACAGAAATACAGTGTCGAAGAGAAACAGTGCATTGTCTGACTGCTCTGTTTTACAAATTAGACACAGACAATTTTAACAGCTGTACAGCTGTATACATATGTACTGTGGAGAACTTAGATCTGACTCTATCCCTTTATTTGTGTTTTACCCAGTAGTAATGCTATATTAATTGGAGAATTTTTAAAAATACCTCTTTTTTCTTTTTTACAAATAAATGGAAAAAAGTACATTCAAGAGAAACAGCTACATTATGCCTAGTAATGAACTATTACAAAATACATACTCATCCCAAAAGTATTCTAGCCTAATATTACAGCCTATTTGATAATTTAATTCAAATGAAGACAATATTTGAAAATTACACACACACGCTTGCACATAATACGGGTAGTTAGTGCAATTACAATAATTTCTCATCCAAGTTATGTGCACAGTTGATTTTTTGTGCGTCTCTCAGCATTAGACCCACTAGACCTTCCCACTCCCCCTGCAGCATATGAAGGTCAGCTGCTTTTAATACCGGAAATTTAGTGAAACATCTTGGTTTTTTATTGCATTGAAACTGGTTTTAGTCAGAGCAGCTCACAGTTAAATGGCAGGCAGAACATGCAAATTCAATTAAAATAGCTCTGAGGCAAAAAGGAGATGAGTGTATTACGAAAATATAAATGGAAATTTAAATGGGTGCTACAAGAGCACAACCAGGCCACATCACAGCCTGTCTTTCCTTCTTTCATACCTGTGTTTTTCTCTAACTATGAAAAATATTTTTAAATAGGCTGTGCCACTTCACTATATCTTATCTTGGCATGCAGTGAGCAGACACAGAAGAGTCAGGTTTTCACCAATCCTGCCACACCAATCCTTTCTTGCAGAGGAGAACTTTCAAAATGCATGGTCTGAAGTATCCCGCTTTCCCAAGCTTAATTTTTATCCCCCGCCACAGAGAGAAGGCACACAGAGCACTCTTTCTGTAGGGTGTCAGGCTGAGCGCAGCCAAGGCAAGAGCTGCCACTACCCTCTTAGGGAAGAGAAAGAGAAAGTGGGGTGTAGTCCCCACAGCTCCCAGGCTGCTCTGCCAGGAGCTTCAGAAATAAGCCTGCAAGTTATTCACAGATTCACATAAATGGCCACATAAGCCTTTGTTGTTGTTGTTGTTTTAAATCACTGCAAGACACTGCTCTACATGAGGTCAAGGGCAGCATAACATTTTCTTGGGCTCATCACTGAGGACCAGAGTAGTTTGGGAACTCTTCTCTAGACCTTGTTTTATTCCAATGAATTCTAGAGAAGAACATCACCTATGAACTGTGCAGCTGCCTGCCTCCCCAGAAGCCTAGTCCTCTGGACTAGGGCTCACCTGTGCCTTGCTTAGCAATTAATTAATGCAATTCCTTCCCTTCATCATTGCTTGTGGTACCACTTTTATTTCCCAACTGCAGAACACTATCTAGTTGAGGGAGAGTCAAACCCTTTTTAGTCCCACCAGATATCAGACAGTTCTACATTACACCGAAGAGAAGCAGGAATAAAATTAACATTCTAATTATATTCAACAGTTTCTGTGTCTCTCGATGAATTTTTACCTTTTTTTAATTTTTAAATCAACTGTATATGTGTTTGCATAACATCTACACCAGATCTTAACAAAAATTTGCTTTCAATGGGTCTGTTACCATGGTAGCTGTGATGTGCAGCTATATCCCTCTGCACCAGCACTGGATCAGATAGTAGAACTCATCCAAATTACAAATTCAGTTCTGTTTCCTTGACTTTTCCACAAGTTTAAAAAAAAAAATAAATCAGTCATCAAAGCAATATTCAAGTAACACGTTATTCAAGTTCAGACTGAAAGTTTTACTCTTCAGAGCTAACAGAAAACAGGCATTTTCTGAACTAATGGGAGTCACACAAAGTTGTTTGCTTTTATTTTTTTTCCTTTTTTTATTTTCTTAGAATCAAAGTAATGTGCCTTCAAGCACAAATATTTTACTTTCTCAAAACACACCCAAATTTTCCTTTTGATTTGCTCAATAGTCTTAATAATTGGAGAACTAATGGACTTGGGATGAAGACAGACCTGAGGGACACTGAATAAAATCTTTTCTGTCCTTAGTACTATCTACTATTTGGGCCACCTTTTTTAAAGAAAGATAAAACCTTTTTGTCCTATATTTCCTTTTTTTTCCCCCCATGCCCCATTTATTTCACAGTTGTGGTGATCCCTTTCAGATGTCAATATGAAAACGAGAAAGTTTTTTCCATTAATACACCTAAGTCATACTATTAGTTCTTCTCCTGTAGCATCTCAGATCTCCAGACAGTGAAAAGAGCTAAAGCACACTATACCCTGTACACATCAACAGCAAGTAACCCTTGCTTTAGACAGCCAGGATTAAGACCAGAAACAGGACTAAAGTGAAATTATTTTGAAACTAAACCCCCATTTCACAGTGAATCCAAGCAACTTCACATTTCTTACATGTAATTATGTTTATGTTGTGTCTAGAGCAAGTGTAACTTGGCAGGAGTGCAACACTCAGCAGACAGATATGGCAGCGGGAGAAAAGATAGCAACTCTAAAAATAAAGGCTCCAACGTATCACAAGCAGGAGCCAAAATCCAGAAGAAATATATATTTGCTATCAGTGACGTTAAAGAGATGGTGGAAGCTCATGCAGCAGAAAGGTCCACTTAGACCCTGAAAGACAATTTTACCTTTTCTCTGAGTGATCTAGACAGGACAAGCTAGACTTCTCCTTTTACATCAGTAATGCTGAGGATGCAAACAGACTGAGAAGCTTCAGAGGAACATGTCGTTAAAGCCAACACTTACAACAGAAAACTGACCAAAAAAATAGGAACGTAATTTTATGGGTAAAATTACCCACCAGAATACATTAGTATCACACTGGTCAGTACTTCAGAAATGCCAGAATTAAGTTGCCTTCTATTGATGCACTATGTCCAACCTCCTTCTTTCTCTTTTTTTTTTTTTTTTTTGACCAGGAAGAAATTGCTGCCTTTTCCAGTGGAAAAGGTAAAGAGCATTTAAGGAATTGAGTTATGAAGACAGAATTATCAATTTCCTCGCTTGCTTTCCGGTGGTACTTAACACTGATAAATGAGCACTGCAAGAATAGCCATCAAAACTGATAAATCCCCATCTTTCCAGCCACATTTTTTACAGAGGAGACTGAGCCACACACATTAGTGTCAAAAGCATCCATCAGTTTGGGATGCCCGACTTGTGCCACCCAGGGAAGCATGTTAACACCACTTGGTATCTTCTAGCACAATCTCAATATTTTTCAACTACATCTCGGGTTTTTTTACTGCTGTGATTCTCAAAGTACAGCTCAGACCTCAGAAAAGGGTAAATTCAGATAAGTGACATACCATCACTAGGGAACTTCAGGCTAACAGATAGAACTGAATGGTCAATCAAGTCAAGTCTGCTACTGCATCACCTGCATTGCCTCGTCCTATTTATCACAGGCCTTCTGCAAAATGTAAAAAGCAGGCTGACTGGCTTCTGAGTATACCACTAAATGAGTCTTGCCAGGAAAAAAGCAAGATACTACCCTCCAGTCCCTTCCTCTGACTTGTTTCTTTCCTTCCAGTCCCTTCCTCTGACTTGTTTCTTTCCTGCTCCCTTCTTTTTCCTCCCACTCTCTACTCTGAGACTTCCCTTCCGTCCAGACCTAGTCTTACCAACTTGTTCAAATCCTCACTAAACACAAACTTTTTATGCAGTACTTCACTCAGTACGGCCTTGCCAAAAAGCCATGCAGCCTGCCAGGCTAATAGGCTTTGTCAGAAAGCATGAGAATAATAGAATTTTTGATAAAGGACTGTAAAAATATTTTAATACAGGTGAAACAATATATAATCTTTTCATTCCTGAAAACAAGGTTAAGATAATTTTGGCTTGGTAAAAAACAAATCCCTTCTCTTCCATTCCAAGTGAAACACACACTCCTTTTGGATAAAAGCGTTAGCTGAAGTGTTTCAAATCAGGAATAGTTATGGGTTGGAAAACACTTTTCATGAGAAAGACCAGACTAGCAGTCATTCCTGCTAAAAATCAAAGAGTTCATAAAGCATAGGATTTTACTTGAATCACTGAATAATTTGGACTGGAAGTGACCTCAAAGTCATCAAGTCCTATCTCCTTGCTGAAGGTGGGGTTAACTTCAAAGATAGATCAGGTTGCTCAAGTGTTTATTCTGTCAAATTCTGCATATCTTCAAGTATGAAAAGTCTGCATACTCTCTGCACAAACTGTCCTGATATTTGATCATCCTTACTGTGAAATTTGGTTATTTACACCTAGTAGGAAATCCCCTTGCTGCCACTTTCAAGATGACTCCAAGTCACCTTATTTATAAACCACTTGTAAGATTCCCCTTTAACGATTTTCTTCTTGAGGATATATAAAGCCACACTTCCCACCTCTCTTGGACTGTCATTCCACCCTTCAGCCTCCTTATTTTGATAACCCTCATTCTAAAATGGAAAATCTTTTTTCCATGGGAGCAGGACTCAAAATGAGGCCCAGGACTCTGGATACAGCCTGTCTATTGCTGATTAGGGGGCATTTGTCTTGACATGCCTGTCTACGCTCTTTTTAATCATCATGGACATGGTTTAGTGGTGAACTTGGCAGTGTTATATTTATGGTTGGACTTAATGGTCTTAAGGGTCTTTTCAAACCTAAATGATTCTATGATCTATGATTCTGCGGTTGCCCTTCACTGCTGACTTACATTCAGTTTGTCCACCAAAAGGACTTTCCTGCAAAGCTGTTACTGAGGCAGCCATCCCCAGCTTTTGCTTATTCCCTCCTAGATGCAGTTCTCTGATTTTGCTAAGCTTCACAGGGTTGCCTCCCAGTCTACTAATGAAGTTTTCTGCAGTTCTCACTGTTTCTAAAAACTTCAGGCCTTTTCATGGCACCATAACAGTGAATACAAATCACTTACTAAGGGAAAAGGCTTTGGAGAGTAAAGTCACCTGACAGGAATTCCCATCCAGACCTGGACCCTAGCACACCATTGAACAGCTCGTGTCCAAGCTTAGGACTGAGACACTTCTGCTCAGCCAAGGAAAGGCTCAATACCCACTGCTTTCAAAGGCAGCCCCAGCAATGCAGTGGAAACTCTGCTCATGAAGCCTTCTTTAGAAAAGGTCCCCTAACCACCTTCCCACAGAAGGGACAGGATATGTTTATTCGAGCATCACTTCTGGAAACATTAACTACTCTTATGAAAAGGCACACAAAAAAATCAATGCAAGCTATGAAGCACTAAACCAGATGTGCAGCAAGGAGAAATGAAGGAACTGTTGAGAACAAAGTGAAGGATGTAGAATTGACAAGTTTCTTTTTCCCCACTCCTCTGAGAAGAGCAGGAAGCTGATGGATGATTTTTTGAAGGAACATCTTGTTAAAAATGTTGGCAACACATCATCAACTTTTAGGGTCTACTTAATCAGTTAAAATGGCTGTCTCTGAAAGAATCAAATTAATATTAGACATGAAAGATGAAAAAAAAGCAGGAACTCGGAAAAAGGAATAGATTTAGCTGACTCATCCCTCTGAGAATCTTGTTTAATTACACTTTGCCCACAATGGAGAGAGAATTGTTTCTCAAGTAAAAAGTTCATGGAAGGTAAATCCATTCATCCAATCATCCATCACCACTGAAGCAATGTACTGATGATAGAATGATAATTGCCGTCTAAGTTCCTGCAATATTTAATTGAACCAGTAAGTGATGTTACTGGTTCTCCCTGTGAAAGGGCTAGTGTGTGGCCCCACACTGAAACAGCTGATGGTGATCTCAGCCGGGATGTAATCACTTGCTCAGGCCAAGGGCATTGCAGTTGTGTTGGTTGTCCAAAAAATAAGCATCCTTGCTTTGGCCAGCTTTGCTTCCTCATCGTCCTTTGCCCCTTCCCAAAGCATCAAAGCCCCATGTGCTACTGTCCTAGGGGAGTTTTGATATGATTGCATTTGCTATCTCACTCTCTGCTAGAGTGGTGTGAGAGGAGCTGCCCAGATTCCCTGAACACACTAGCAACAGCATGTGAACCTCACTATCTATTCTTGACATGTTTCTACTGTGGAACAAAAAATAAAAAGAAAAAAACTTCTGGTTGCTAGCAGTTCAGCCACAGTTGTGTTACTGGATTGGATGTCAGGGTCAAAAACTAGATGCCAAAAACACCGAGATCTCATGCTCTCGGTAGGGAGCCAGATTCTCATCTGTCTCAAACTGGCAGGGCTCCACATTGACAGTCTGGCTCCCACTGTAAATGGGCTACAAACATGGTCTTTGCTTCATCTGTGAGGCTTGGGGTATCATAAATTTGACAGTCATTGAATGAAACTTTACTCTGGAATTGAGAGGCAAATTATCGAACTGACTTGCTAAATTATATTTCATTAGCTGTAGGAACATTGCAAACGCACACTTTGTTATTTGAGCCTTCAATCTGATTTTGTCAAGACTCATTGTACGATTTTCTAAAGCAAATTATTCTGAAAGGTTGTGCAAATGGCATAAAAAGCAGCAATAGAGTAATAACTTTCTAAGCAACAGTCAGGGGTGGTGAGAATTAATATTTTTTAAAACAAAAAAATCAAAATTTCCTAAGGCTTCTTAGGTCAACAGTTCTCAACGGCTTCATATGCAACTAGCATATTCTCAGCCCAGAGGTATAAATCCTGAGGAACATTACAACGTGAGACCTTTGCACTCCTGTTTAGAGGACCCTCAGCGAGCTGTATTTTAATATGCACCACAGTGAAAGAACTTCCAGCTGCCAGCAGAAAAGGAAAAAGACTGGAAAACAAAGTTTGAATTACTTCTGTAATTCATCAGTTAGGTATTAAGGAAAAGAAAAGAAGAATGGCTGATTCAAAGCCTGTAAGGAATCACTAGGTTTAAATTTACCTCTGCAGAGAAGGAAATCACATCTGGAGTTTATATTAACTTTTTCAACAGAAGCAGAGTATATTCACTTGTGAAATCTTAAACAGCATGAAATGAAAGTCACATAAAATAAAATTTTAAAAAAATCATCTTCTCATAAAAAAATTTTGAAAATAACATTTTTAGTCATTGTAAAGACCAGGGACCTATGAAATTCCTTAAAAAAAAATTTAACATTCTGCTTATTCACTTCCCAAAATTATTTACAACTCCCACGAAAACCAGGTCTGAGAACCTTTGCTGCCTCTTCCTAGTGGTGGGAGGGGTGTGGGCGGGGAACCCCAAACCTTAAGTTCTCACTCTAGTTTGAAATTGGTACAAAGTGCAGCAAAATAACATCCCTACAAAAGGTGGAAATTTATGGTGTAAATGAAAAACCTCTGTAAGTGCCAGACAGCCCACGAGGCTCCCACCTACTTCAGGATGCCCCTGGGCTATCTATGGTTGGAACTGACCCTACACTGGTATCAGAGAAGGATCTCTGCCATTTTTGCAAATGTGTATTTCTCATAGGCATCATGGTCACACCAGAGTAAGGTTTTGGTGACAGCAGACACGAGGCATCTTCTGCATCCCACACCAGACCAAGCCACGGAATCATGCAAAATACAGTACGTTTTAAGCAAGTTAAGGTTTCTGATTTACAGAGATGTCACTGTCGGATTTGGAGCACAGGAGGTTCATACAGTATCCCTCCTGCAGCCCGGGCACCTGCTCTGTGCACAGACTCCAGTGCTGTTACAACCTGTTTCAAAGCAGCTGGTGCATAAATAAAATGAAGCACCCACACTGTGTAGCCCCAGATGCTGAAGGGCTGCCATGCCCTCACAGATATTTTTCATCCATGGTTCCTGCCACCAGAGAACATGTCTCAGATTCACAGCAGGGAGGCCTCACTGAGCAGCCAAAACACTCCTGTCTGCTCATCAGCAGTAACTGAGGGGTGGAAAAGAATTATTTGGAAGTAGCATAGCCTAGAAATTTAACCCAAGCCTCCTGAGCAGGAGGTTGGAGGATTATTCCACCTCATCAAAGCCATCTTTGTTTTCCTGAGTGCTTCCTAACCCACAAAGTGTGTAAAATACATTGTCTTCTAGTATTATAAGCATGATTTAGTTATCTATTAAAAACAAAAAACCAAAACCACCCCCATCCCATCTGCCACCCCATCACGCCCCCCAAAATAAAGTAAAACCAAACACAACCCAGTAAAGAGCTCTGCCTTTACTAAGAACAGAGGTAATCCAATTCTACTCACCAGTGGAGTGCTATGGAGCGAAAAATATCAAAGCACTGAGTTTTTACACTATGAGGATGAAGTTTATAAGTTCAAGGTGATCTCTTTAGACCTCTTATGGTCGTTCCTCTTAATGTGTTTGGTAAAAACATCACGTGTATTGCATAGGACAAAAAGGCAGCCTAGAACAGTCTATGTGCAAGATGTGAACAAACCAGTTCATCATCTAAGTCATGACAGTGTTATACAGTGGGGGGAAATATTTGCACATGAGGAAACAAAGTACTTTTACAAAGTACTTGGAAAAGAGCATGCAATAACCAGCTGGCCAACAGCAGAGCTCTTTCAAATTTACTTTTCAATAGAAGTCTTCATAGTAGCTTTTCAACAAAATTCACTTTCCTATATTAATTCATTATGAACTTGAGATGTGCAGAAACTCGAGAAACAAAAATAATTTAACTCTTAAAACAAACTGCAGGCAAAGACCTGCATATAATCCATGTTAGTACTTTTAAAGTACACTCCTCACATCTCACAATCAATTTTATCTTATACTCTCATTCCCTTTCCAAAATTCCCACCACCAGGGATAGAACATGTATCAATATCATAGAAAATACCATTGTAACGTACTCTGGAAAAATTAAATTAAGAAAGTACATTTAACTTTTTCCCAAAGGATCAAGGATGCCAGGCAGCACAAACCAGTTACCAGAGCTGTCACAGGGATAGAGGTTTCAAGGATCTACACCAAACCTGCAGGAATGTGAGAGCCTTTCCTGTAGCCAGCTGGCTGTCAAAGGGTGATGGATTACTTGCTCAACCAAATTACAGGAACAACCAATTTTTAGGTGATTTGTTTGATTTTAAGTCCTGATTATGACTCAAAACAACCACCCTTAACATCAGCATGGTACCACTGTAAGAGACTTCATTAGGATTTGCGCTTCCATTAGACAAAAAACCCTCTCCAGTAATGCCTGTGTAAAAGCAGCTGCACTTTGCCAGGACATCTGCTGAACCCAAGATTAAACCCGAGCCTCTATCCAGCCTGACTGACAAAACAAAGTTTCACACAAAGGAATTAGGAAGTAGAGAAAAGCCTTCATTTGGGGAATCCATGGAACTGACCCATGGATACCTTTTCTCCACTTGTATGTAATAATATATTCCTATATACACAGCCAGAGCACACTGTTGGAGAACATGACATTTTTTTATTAGTTCTTAATGTTTTACTGTCTGTCCATGCAAAGACAGCCTCATAGATCATATCTCATCAAATGTGTAATGAGCCAAATTATTCTCTACTACTGTAAATCTGTGAAGGTCCATTGATCTCATTACAGGAGAGCAATTTACACTTGCAAAGAGGGTGGGAGACTCCTCCTAAATGAGGAAAGAGAACAAAAACCGTAATCATGGGAAGCCTAACTCAGGAACAAAATGCATGCAGATCACTTCCTTTTTTTTCATCTGAACAGCTATATTTATAACAAATATTCACAGTAAAGAGTTAAATAGTGTTTAGAACATCTTACTGAGCTTCTGAGACTTTGATGAGACTTTGCAGTGTTTGCAGAGTTGAATAAAGGCAGTTTCCTTCCTCTGCAAAGCCACCAACGCCTGGGACTCACTTGGCATTCCTAAAGCATTCCTCCCTCCGTCCCTTAGCGATAATAGCCAGGGCCACTGACCACCAACTGCTCTATTCACCTTCTCCCTCTGCAGCCACCACGGGTGACATCCACCAAATGCAATGCAGAAACCTGAGCAACACCTCTGCTAACGTAATTGCCATCATGTCTTGTGGATGCACTCTGTGCACGTGTTTTATAAATTTGGGGCAGGTGGAAGGATTCAGGAGGGAATAAGAGATCTAATCTCTCTGCCATACATTGCCTGATATAAACTTTTTAAAAAAGAAAGGAAGGAACACTTTAAAAAATCAAATATCAGTGGACTTTATGACCTGATGATTTGTTTACATTTCCTCTTGATATATGATAACATATGTCTTGCTACAATACAGGCTAGGTAGGAAAACACATTTCAACATAGAATTATAGAAACTGCTTGTAAGCAAACAAGTAGACACATCAGAAAATTACTTATTTTTGCATCACATGTTAACAATTTTCAAGCATAGGAATCTAAAGGCATCATTTTTTAATTAATATAATAAAGAACTATACCTATGAACTTGATTTATTATTTAGTATACACAGACTTAGTGTTACATTGAAACTTCCAAACCAGCTCAGTAGGAGTTAGTTAATTCTAGTACACAGCATGAAGTTAAAATAAAAAAAAAAATACAAATGGCTTCCACAGGCATAATGCAGTTTATTTGGCAGCAGTAACACTTCACATATAACATTTAAAAAAAATGCTTGTATAGCTGCTTTTGACTTCCCTATTCATCCCAGAAAAAGACTGAGAAGATGCTGAAGGAAGATAATTAACTAGCAGGAATCCCTTCCAATGGTCCTCCCAGATGGTTGTTATTAAGAGAGACAAGCTTGCTCTGCTGGGCAAGAGGCCACAGACATCATGCAGGATCCTATAGATCTCTGGGGATGGGATAGCAGGAAAATAAACAGTACATTTGTGTTTTTTTCTGGTTGTTTTTGGTTTGGTTTATTAATGACTTGTGCTGCTATAGTGTTCTCCCATTGACTACTGCTGCTCTGACCAACGGGCTGTGTTGAACTATTACTTTCTAAGAGACCCACAAAAAGAGACAGCTCTGTTTCAAGTACAACCTAACCCAATATTTTGTGAGAAATATACTTCTCACAAATCTCTAGCTAAAACCAAATCATAATACTAATAACACAATAATAATAATAATAATAATAATAATAATAATAATAATAATAAACAACATCACTGGACTCAAAGAACATCATCCCAGATGGAGAAAACTTATGGAAGAAGCTGCAAACTATGTGCAGAAAAGATCTCTCTCTGGCCTATAAAAGAAAGGATAAAAGAAGGATAAAAGATCTCTCTCTCAGTATAAAAGCCCAAGCTCCTGCTGTTGGGGCTAAGCATGTTTGGATTTGATTAATAACTGCAAAATGCTTTTCTCTCCTATACAGGAGCCTGTTAATGGTTTATTTCTTTCATTATCAGGAGGAGGTATGTCACTGCATGAAGGAGCAGCAGTTGGATCCCTCCCAAATGCTGCTTCAAGGCAGAGCTTGCAACTAAGGTATCAGAGACAGAGCTGGTTCCTGGGACACAGTAGGGCAAACAAGAAAAGCCCACAGATGCCCAGCAAGCCCATAATCAGCAGTCACTGCTTTTCTGTTGGTGTCACCACAAAAGGGAGCTTTAAGAAAAATAAAAAGCTTACAAGAGCCATTCATGAATTTGAGGTACTGGTCTGAAAACTTGACAGCTATTAAAAGTCCTTTTCTGGCTATATTTTGTACAGAAACCAGTAGAAAGGATAACCTAGAGAAATTGTTTGATAAATAAAAAGAAGACTAAAACATAGAAGAGAAGAGGGTTACTCTGTATTTTATCAGCTGTCAACCTGGAAGAAACATCCAAGTGAGATCTGAGGCATTGCAGAAAGAGGGAGGGAAGGAGCTGGACCATGAATATGAGACAGTGATGGCAGGAAAGAGAGTTGAGAGAAGGGTGCACTCCCTTTGGACTGGCAGAGCTCCAAGCTAAAACCATTATACCAGAATAGGAGAGAATTTATTTATCCTGAAGAGTCAAAATGGTTGTGCCCTATCTGCCAGACACATTCTATCACACTGTTACTGTTTTTCCACTCAGTGGTGACAATAAAACCTGGGCCATCTCTGGGCTGCCATTTAACCATACTCAGAAAAAACATTTCCAGAAATTAACTAGCATAGGAGCAAGCAGCAGCACATCACAGGGAGGTGGGAGTAGTGTTTCATCAGCAGTTGTGATATATTTATTCAATACACAAGTAGATCTTTATGTTGCTGACCAAAATACAATTCTTACTGTAAAATATAGTACACCCATCATGGATGAAAGATGCATTTCCCTAACATGTTGCATATGCAAAATGAAAACTAATTAAGCCACTGTACTTCAGTGTATTCATATTCAAAAAATTCAGGGAATTTGATATAATAAAAAATATTTACAGAATAAATGTGATGAGCCAGAAACCTAATGATTCTTTTGTGCCTGGTCATAAGAACAAATCTAACTGCATTAAAATGAAATAATTAAAATTTCTTCCAGTAAATGTGAACATTTGGAAAGCACAAATCAGTATCTAAAATGTTAATCTTATTCTCCCCATGAGACATCACGTACATATCCAAGGTTGGCATTAGACATTAATTACATTTACTAATATTTTGTAAAGGTTAAAAAGTGAAAGCTGTCTTTGGTGACCACTCCAGACAGCAACAGCAAGCCAAATGGCTCCACTTCTGGGACACTTCCAAGTCAGTTCTCAGCCTATAACCATGAGAAACTGCAAGGTTTTCAAAAGGAAGTTCACTTTTTAAAACTGTATTGCAGCTTAAAAGAATTGTCCTAGCAAAGGATCCAAACAGAAACAAGCTTTTCTATGCTGCTCCTGGGGTCCCAGGCCTTGTGTTTCCATTCCAGTCTCAGTCAGAAAGTTTCAGTGGGTCTCCAGCCCTCTGCTTCAGCTTTAGGAGAGCCACAAAAACCAGAGTAGGAGGAAAATTAAAGAGCTGGTAAATGCAAACATAGCATTTAAATTAGTAAAAGTGGGATTCAAGGGGAGAACAGGAAACACAGGAAACCGTCCAGCCACTTTCGAGACTGTGCCAAGAGCCACCAGCCTCATCAGCACAGCGCCCCATGTAGCTGCCCATGGCTAGCAAAGAGGTGGTAAGAAAAAGGATGAAGTCAGCAGCAAGGTGGGATCCATGTGGCACAGGGCTGAGATGACAGGCAGAGCCCTGCTAGAGCCAGGAGAGTATGGTGAGGCACCTGGGCTTCCTGCAGCATGACAGGAGGGCATGGAAGGACAGCAAGAGAGGGACATACTGGGGAGGCATCAAGCACAACGGTAAGTGGAGGTCAAGAGCAGTTAATCAGGAAGCAGAGGAAAGATCCAAAGGAGACATCTGTATGCAGCAGGGTGGGAAACGTGCTTTTGAGCGTTGTAACAAAGCAACAGGTCAGGCAAAAGCACAGCAGGACTTCAAGGGGAAAGCCCATCAAGGAATAACAGGTGTGCTTTGGGGGACAGACTGCATTTGTCAATAAAAGGGTTCCCTTTTTCTGTCCCATTATTTCTTTTACTAATAGTACCATAGGTGGTTCAAGGATTTTCTTTCCTCCTCCTTTGCATCAAGCATTAGGAATTTATTAGAAGCAGTATTTTTCCAAGACAGCTTGGAACATAATCATAGAATGGTTTGGGTTGGAAGGGACTTTAAAGGTCATCTAGTTCCAAACTCACTGCCTTGGGCAGGGACACCTTCCACTAGATCAGGTTGCTCAAAAATCCATTCAACCTGGCCTTGAACACTTCCACGGATGGGGCATTAATGGTTTCTCTGGGAACCAGTTCAGTGTCTCACCACTTTAACAGTAAAGAATTTCTTCCTAATAATCCAACAAATAATTATAAATTTGCTTAAATTCAAGCATGTATGAAGGCCTTTTGAGATTGAGACCACTCACAAACCGTCTTAAGCAAATGTGGAGTATATGTATGAACATTGCCTAACTTAACTGCATGATAGCCTCTGCATTTTCCTCTTTACTTCCAGACTCTGACCCCTTTATGCATATACCCTTCTCTCACCTACCTTTTTGTCAGTAGCATTCAAGCAACAGACTTTTTTTTCTTTTTCCTTTTTTTGAACTGGAAATATTGCAGCAAGGTTTTTTAATAATACACCGAGCAGTACCCATGTAACATCAGCAACACTAAATTTTATATGCAAAGCCATCAAATTCGTACTACAACATATGTATAAAATTATCAAACAGGTTGATCTGAGATATCAGAGATTTTTCAAGGAACATTTTCCTTTGTAAAACAGTAAAAAGATGATTTTCTTTTAACAATAACATGACAGACACTAGGACTGAATACAGGTCAGGAATAAATGAAATAATTCCCCCACACAAGATCATCATCAGGTGATCTAATCCAATCGTAGTTTCCTTATGCTTTTTTTCCCCACCTTCTTCCAGAAAAAAGTAACAGTGTATTTCAGAATGAATGTCAAGGTTCTCATTTCCAAAAATCCCAGAAGTGACGGTTTATTTTCTGTTAAAAAAATTTCTATTTTCTATTCAAATATTGAAATATAGCAGGTAAAATAAGCCCAATCAAGATGCAAAAAGATAGCACTCCTGCATAGTGCTAGTATTGATTAGCTTCTGGGAGCTCTATAAATACACTTCGGTGACAATACTACCTGAAATATCTCCCTTGGAGGCATCATCATTTATCAATACTACATTTTGCCTGCTCTGATTGAGCTATTTTGATGTAATGACAAAATTGTTCTTTAAATATTCAAAACTCTGATTAATGCACTTTTCTGAGAAGCGTACTTTTTTTTCATTATTTCTCCTAGTACTGATAACATTTACATTTTCCTTTGGAAGAAAAAGATTTGTCTTCATTGCTTCTTTTTGTATTTTGCTTTATTTTATCTCTTTCAACACTGAGCATAGCAAGGAAGAAATATTTGCATGCTAATGCAAATCAAAGCATGAAAGCAATCAAATATAACAAAAAGTAAAATCATCTCTTGAATTAATAAAACTCTTTCTCCTCTTACAACATTAATTAAACACTTTCTTTTCCATGGTATTGACTAGTTGTCAGCTTTTCCCTTAATCAGAATTATCAAGAGAAACAAACCCTCAAGAATTCAACACTGTATTGTACATTCAAAACAACAACAAAGTTATAAAACTTTTTTTTGTATGTGGGAACATGTATGTTTTAACTGACAAATTTAGATCACATCCCAGTTTTTCTAGAATCAAAAACTTTTAGGTATGTGTTGCCCCTTCAGAGCAAAGTAGAAATTTGAGAGGAAGGAAAAAACCTTTACAAATGCCATTGCATATTCCAGTTCAATCTAGTTTTATATTGCTATTTAAACAGCAATTAGATCCAAAATAACTCCAACTAACCTCATGCCTACTTTTGTAAGGAGAATAGCTGCAAGCATGCTTGGGCTTTCAGCACAAGGGACGCTTCCCAAGGGCAGGCAGTCTGGCATGGCAAACTAATAAAACCTGCGTTACATGTAGCCCACACACTGCACTGCAGGCAGAGCAGTAACTTTTGGCCATTGCATTACAAAGTATTATGTCAGAAGGCATTCTGCTTGGATTTTGCAACAAAGTAAACCTCAAATTATTTTAATGGTGTGTATTTGGCTTTAATAATGCTATTTAAGATTAGATATTAAGTTGTATAACTTCTATCTTCAGACTAGGCAATTTCATTATTTTCCCCTATAAACAGTGGCTTTAATAACTAAGCTTTTACGCTGTTTTCCCCATAATAAATAAATGACGTTAAAAGGCTCTTGTCAGCACTGAAGAGCTGGATCCAGTCCCACAGTGGACATTAAGGACACAGATTAGATCAAGCCAAAAAAACACTTAAAGCAAAGATTTTCCCTATTAGCTGTAGCAATTTTTAAACTGAAATTCCGTAATACGATTTTAATGCCAGGTGAATAAGGTCAGACAGAAGAAATTACATCAGTGACAACAGGCAAATTCTTACCAATTTCGTGTCTACGAATTAGAGCAAGCTTTCCTTCAGAAATGTCTCTAGAAGAACCGAAAGCAAATCATTTCATCAAACTCATGAAAACAGAGCTACAATAAAATGATTGCCATTATTTCTTATGGGCACATTAAGAAGGAAGGATGATAGCATCTCTTCCCCGACTAAAAAGACAATTTCATATTAAAAGCAACTGTTTAGGCCACAAAACCAATCCTCTCAATCTTAGGACAGCAAAGTTACCTTCCCAATTTCTCTTCCTCCAGTTTAAATGGATGTCCTTTTAGCACACTTCTGGTTCATAAATATCCAATGTCACATGCTACTGTGGCACAGACCCAACAGGTCATGCAGCTACCAAAGACATCAATCCCCAGCAGAGCAAGAAGGTAGTTCAAGTCAGGTAACCAAAATGAATGCAAAACTGCAGGTGCCAGCTAGGTCCAGCTCCCAAACTGGCAGGCTCCAGTTTGTGAGGGGAAAAGGAATGAAAGTGCAGGAGAGGTGAACACACATCTACTGTGACGTGGGTTCTGTGCCCACTACACCGAGGAACATTGACAGCCAGGAGCTGACCACATACCACGGTCTGAAATACTGATCATAGAATAGTTTAGGTTGGAAAAGACTTCCAAGACCATCAAGTCCTACTGTTAACCCAGCACTGCTAAGCCCACTACTAATAAACCATACCCCTAAGTGCCACATCTACACACCTTGTAAATAGCTCTGATTTAAATTAAGGATCTTGCCATCTTATCACTCTTAATCTAGTTAGCTGATGTATTAGTGTACTCTCTCTCAAAATACATGGCCCAACCCATCAATTAGCTGATGCCAACTGCCTGCCCTTTACTATTTACTTCCACAGTGCACTATTTGCTACCTCCACTATAACAGAGAACAGGTAGATGATAAAGTATTTTATACCTTAATTTTACTTGGAGATACAGAGTTCAAAATCGTCAAGTCTTCTTAATAGTCAATTTCTTCCCCCCCTTAACCCTCCCCCTTTTACTTATAGATTTCTTTTTCTTTCAGGTTAAATAGGTTAGGAGTAATTACATCATCTTCATGACCTGCACCACTTGAAACCATTAATTATTTCTGCTCTTTTCCACCCCTGTCTCTATTTTAGTACTTTCCTTCTTTAACGTAGCAACAGGAATGATCAGAAAGCTTCAATCCCAATTTTCATGTACCAGAACCATGGTTCCAACCTTATGTTCTCTTTGATTTCCTCTTCAATTGCTGTTATAAACTCTGCAACAGCTCTTCCAAGTACAGCAAAGCAATTCTTTTCTACATTATCCTCCATTTTGCCATTTTAAGGTTCAGAGACTATTTGACATTTGCTTTGTCCCTTTAGACTCTTCTGTGCTCAGAGGGAGCTGCTGGATGCAGCAGCACACGGTACTTACAAGCTTCCCCTAGTGCTGCCACCCTCTTTCCTGCAGTTCAGCATCATGACCAAATCCAGCCTTTTAGAGGTTTTTCTCTCCTTCATTGAGCTTTACCATTTGTTATCTTGGACCCAGCCAGGAAGAACCGGTGCAGTTGTGCCATGAGGGGACAGGGACAACTATTTTGGGACCCTCCCTCCCCTGCCAGCACCAAACCATCTCTCTTGGCTGTAAGACACCACCAGTATGATCACCAGCAGTGTTGGACATGGCAAGCATAGGTTCAAAGCTCATCTCTCACAGATTCAAAGCAACAACGCACGTGAGGAGTCCCATCCTGTTACCTGGTGGGTGACAACAAAAGCCACCTGTAAGACCTTTGTGGTCAATTTTAGCCTCAGCTAGAAGTGCAGTGTAGGTTACCATACAAAGGGGATTTGTATATAGTGCAGTGTTTGAGTTGATGACTCTGGATTATCAGGCACCAGAAAAAAAAAATACTGCCTTGCCTTTCTGATCTGCAGTTTTACAAATACATCTTAAAGGTGCTGTGGCAGTTTAGAATCAGACCAAATTTAATTTTGTTGGAAGAGACAAAAGGGTTTTTACAGGATTTATAGGAAACAGATATATCCAGATTTTTTTTAGAAATTGAAGTATAACCACTGCTTCTAAGTGGGTAACTAATAAAAACAAACAACACAAAATATTTAGTGACCTACTGTATTACTGTAAGACTCAAAAGCCTCAAGTAACACAAACATGTTTGCTTTCATTCTCCACTCTAGGAGAAATGTGAAATTAAGTAACATAAAAAAAGTAAACTGGATTTAGCACTGTGCTATTTTAAATTTTTTAAAAAATTCAACAGATAAAGAAATGGGTTTTTTTCCTACAGAAGACAGTATTTAATAGTAAAAGAAGTCCAGGTGTCCATCTGATGCTATCATCTCTTGTGGGGTTGAGAGACCAAACTTACAGCTATATAGGACTGGAAGATGAGAGGTTGCCAACTACACCAGTGTCTCAAAAGCAGTAACAATGACAACAAAAAGTTATGAAGTGTTAAGAAAGCGTGTATACTTATACGTACTTAAGCACCCCCACTGAACTGCCAGCTACCTTCCTTAGCCAAGTGAAACAAGCACAGCCCAACACTGGGAGGCTCTGGGGCCATCCGTGCCCAGGGCTTGGCAGTGGTACCCTGTGCCCAAGAGGGTTTCACCACCCATTTCCCTGGCTCCCCTCTTCAGCCATCATTCCTGATCCTTTCCCCCACACTGCAGACATGTGAGCAGCCTGGCACCCCACCCCAAGAGCTCCCTGCTTTCACGTGGCCGAGGTAGCCATCTCACCACTCCCTCCTGGCACCAGATGTTTCCCATTAACTTTGTCTGCACTCAGCTCGCAAGTGTCAATTGGAAATCCCAGACCCCAAATATTTTACAGATGAAACAACAACAGACTCTTTGCCAATGACTCAGACCTGGATCCCAGCCCCTGCTCCACACCGCTCCAGAAACTGGTGGAAAATAAACCAAGAGCTGTCTTGGGATTTGGTGGGGGGATCTCCTCTATCTCACAAGGGCAGGCAGCTCTGCAGCTCTCTGAGTCCCAGCCCTCAGTGTAAGTAACTATGGTGTCAAGTCACACAACCTCACCATGCCTTTGAGTTGTGGCAGAGGTCTGCAACATCCCCGTGCAGGCAGGGAGGGCTAAGACATGAGTGGCTGCTGCACGCCTGGTAGCTCAGGCAGCAGACACACTCAGCCCAGGCATGGTGCCTACCTGCTCTTCCCTTACTGGTCTCAAAATGCTGCAAGGTGCCAGATTGCTCAGGCGAAAAGTTTGGTTAAGTGGCCTCCAAAATCTCCCTTTATCCAGAAGAAAAAACACAACTGGACAAAACCCCACTGTACTAATAATTAAACAGCTCCCAGATATCCCAGGTTTTCCTCTCTGCAGGTCTGCTGTTGTGCCCTCCCAACTAAATATTTTGAGTCTCTGCTTCTTCAGTTTGGAGTGTAGAAGGTAAATCTGTATTCAGTTTTAAGACTTTTATTTAAACTTTCTCAGTCTGTTTGGGTTAAAAAAAAAAAGAAAGAAAAAAATTGCTTGGATAAATTCACACCACCTTGAATACATGAAAAAAACATTTTTCTTCTTGATGCTTCCTGTCCTGTTGCACAGCACCATTATCATCAGGGCACTGGAGACATGAGATATTAACTATCAGATACTTTTCTGTTTTAGTTTAAAATAGTTCAAAATGTGATATCCTTTTTAATAAAAAAAAAAAAATAATTAAATAGCCTTTGCCAGAGGGTTAAATACTACAAAAGCTGAAAGACTAAGAAAACAGTAAAAATAAAGGATGGAATCCCATATGCTTTTTTAGAGAAGCATTACATATTGGACACTATTCTGTTGACTGGATATTAATACCCAATACCCATTTCAAAATACTTCTTAAAAGACCTCCACAATTAGTTTTCTAATTTTGATTTTATAGATGAACAGGCTGGTTTCCAAGATACTGTGAGAGTATATATAGGAACTAACCACAAAATATTTCAGGATCACATCATTGCCAGGCTGGTTTAATTTTTTTTTTATCTCTGTGCTATTTCATAAAAGCATTATTTTAGCTTCAAGTGAATATGGAAGACAGACGAAGTATTTCAGGTTTCTATTCCCATACTGACTGTATCAAGAAACATCTCATTCTAGATAATCATCAGAGAAAGTGATGCCTATTGCAATTCCTCCTCTATGTCCTTTATGCATGCTGCAAGGGCATTCAAGTAAAGGAACTGGACTCTAATCTTTCATTTAAACACTAGATGGAGCCCACTTCCCAAGACTGAAAAATTAAAGCTTTCCTTGCAGCAAACTCTTACAGCCTATTGCAATATCTGGTCATGCATAAACATGACAAGACTCAAACAGCTGCAGTGACTGTCCTTAATGCAAAAAGATATACTGGCCAGCAATTATATCTCTGCATAAAGGGACAGCCTTTAGTACCGGGCAACTGCAAAAGAATTTATATTCCTCTACAGATATATTAGTTTGGTGTAGAAGACCCACAGTACTTGGGATAAACTAGGCATATATGGATTTTTGTAATACCATATGATAAACATACTGCTGGGTTGAGAACTATGACAGAGTCTGACATCTCTTCATTTTGACAATAAACTCTATTGATTCCAACTATGATCATTTTGTACATATAAATTTATATTAAGTAGGAATAATCCTTTTTCAGTGGTTGGCTTGAATTAGTTCCAGCATGAAAGCTCATTTATGACATTTGATAAAATGCCACTTCTCTCTAACGAAACATACCACACGTTCAACTAGAGATAAGTGAGCTTTGGTGTTAAAAATAGGATGCCACAATACCAAACCTCAGTACAAGCATTCTGGTGAGAAAGAAAAAAAAAATAGAGCCAAGTTGCCAAGATCCAAATTGAGCAGCCTCATGGTTACTGGATAAATCCGTTTATCTTAGGCCCCACCACAAACAACTGCCACTCCTGCAGTATTTTTGCTACATGCTGGACTGTCCTCACAATGCACAGGGCAGGCAGAAATTGCAGGCTGACAACCCTTGGCCCTTCCTTAGCTTGTCTAAGGACATGCTCACAGGAACAGCTAAGAGCCGAGCAGACAAGAAAGTTGTGCAAAGGCTCAGACAAGATTCCCAGCAATGCAATTCTGCTGACAGCAGAGCTATCGCTGATTGCTTTAACCTTTGCTCAGTCCGGGCCACTGCCTTCACCTCACTCTTTTCCTAACAAATCTATGGTAATAGCTTCATCAAGGTTAAGATAAGCACAAAGCCAGTTAGCTTTACTACAGAAAACTACCTTCTGCTCACAGTGATCCATCCTGCTAAAACAAAATTAACCCACCTTGCCTTAGGGCACATTCTGAATTGGCTGGGAGGAAAGACAAAGGAAGTTATTACCTAATGGCTATTTTCAGAAGGAAAAGCACAGTGTCTAGGATGATCAGTGCAAGTTTTCCTTAATTCTGTGAAAGACCTACACAGCACATTTTCTTGGTCCCACATCCTTGTGGATGAAAGACGGTCTTTGGAGTCTTGCAGATTACTGCTGTAATGCTCTGAAACCAAGCAAAGCTCTTCAAATGTGAGACCTGCTGCTAGGAGATCATGGCTTGTAGTCACCATCACACTGACAAGCGACTGCTTGACCCCACTGAAGAGCACGCACAGGACGATGATCACATCTGTTTGTCAGAGCTAGAGCAAACATACTGCAGCCATAAAAGCAATGTGCTTTCCAGCTGTAGCAAGCACACAGCCAGCTCAAACGTTAAGACTTCTATCTGTGAATATCGTGGTTCAATCCTATTACATTATGTTTGCTTTCCAATATATTTAAACTGAACACGTATCTGCTCCCAGATGGGAAGATTGATTCGTGTCATGGGGGTTTTTATTCGTTCGTTTTAGCTTTTTTTTTTAACAGTGGGTACAGCAAACATCTAACATTTCTTTTACAAGTAAATCTGAAAATAATTAGCATTTGTTTGACACTTAACCTAAAACTCTCCGGGAGAACACACCCATGTACTTCCACAAGCTTTCAGTTCAATAAAACAGGGACTTTATTAGCAGGAAGAGTATCTGACCAACCACACAAATTAAGTGTCAGCAAAAGGAGGAGACAATCGAAGTACCAGCCGCAGTTGCAGGTTTGACTAAATAGTAATGTTTAACTACTTCCTTATCACAATCTTCCTGTACAACTATAATTTAGGAACCTTTGCCACCGTAATTTTCTCTGCTTCATTTTCTTTACAGCTATGCTTTAACATGTCAAAGGAAATACTTGTTCATCAGCACTATTACCCATGCAACAGTGGAAGATAACCATCTGTGGAAAAAACACAGAAAAGAACAAATACAAAGGCTTTGCATATGTATAAAAGAAAGCAAAAGAAAAGGCAAATTACCCAGTGAAGTATCTGATGCTGGGGAAAAAGTGGACACAAAGTTACAACAGTTACACCAACATAACTCTGGAGACAGACACTGTGCAGACATCCTGAGCAGAGTGGTTACAGACAAGATAAAGCTAAGGCTAAAACCTAAAGCTTTCAGTTTCTCACAGCAGTAATTCTGATGGCTTTCACACTCTGAATATGGAAGGGACAAGACTGTGTCCTTGCTGAGACCTCACCCAGCCCATCACAGCTAGAGCATGACTGCCAAGGATGGGTGGAAGCAGACAGAATAGCAGTAGAAAAAGGGCAAAAATAAGCAAAAACCTTTTAAATCCCCTTTGGAGTTACTAACTATTGCTTTCCATATTGACCTGTATTGCCTCCAAACACAAAGAAGGAAAGTCAATCTGTAAATTAAACTGATGCCCTTCCAGCAGAAACAAAAATCAAGCATAAAACCAAAACCAGAAATACAATGGAAAAACTGAGATTGGGTAAAATACTCAAATTCATTTGCACATTCATAAGGCATACGCTACTAACAGTGAATTTTGTACATTTTCTCTTTGTTTTCAAGTGGCTGCTGGACTCCAGTGTTGAAGGCCATCTTCCTGAAAACACAGAGGAAAGCACACTTGGAGGGTTGTCTAAACCATTAGCAGTGCTTTGGTCCTCCAAAGGTGCTATGATCATCTGACTCATCCACATTCCTCTTTACAGGCTCACCTATTTCATTCTGCAAGGCTGTCTCAGTACCTGGACCACTTCTCTCTTCTTCTCCTCTACAGAAGCTCTGTTTGGCTTCATATCACCATGGATAAGCACTACCTCACATTGGGGAGCTGACTCACTTTCAGTTCACTCAACCACAGATTTTAATCTGCCTTCTCTTTGCACTCCTACACGATTTTTGACGGACTGGAAATAGCCATAGATCAATCTTAAAAAAAAAAAAAAAGTAACCTAAACAAAAAGTCCCCCAAAGACTAGAAGCTTTCTGAAGGAAGAATCTACTTGTCCTGAAGACTGCTCCCACAAGGTGAGCAGTGTTAACCAATATAAACAAAACTCAACTGATTATTTCCAAAATTTTGGAAACTAGCTATATACCTAGCATTGACATAAAACAAATAGCATACAGCAAGTGTCAGGTTTTAATTGCCTTGTGCAATTAAACACACTCCAGATAGCACTCCAGAATGAGCTTGGACAGATGCTGCATTCCTCCTTGTCTTATAGTAGCCATCACCAGCCTTGCTGTTATCACAACACCCTACATGATCCTGCCACTTTACCCTTCCTTTATTGCTTTATTTATTTTCCCAGCAGAAAAAAGTCCTTCTAAATTCAAGTGGTTTCTAATGGATCACAAGATAATTCAGGCTAGGAGGGACATCAAGAGGTGTCTGATCCAGGCTTCCGCTCCAAGTAGGGTCAGCTATGAGATCCAAACGGTTGCTCAGAGCTTTGTCTAGTCAGGTCCTGAAAACTCCCAAGGATGGAGACTGCGCAGCCTCCCTGGGCAACCTGTGCCCCGAGCCAGCTGTCTGTCCTTCAGGTGAACGCATTTCTCCTTGTAACTAAAGTGAATTTCTCTCATTTCAACTGGTGTCCACTGTCTCTTGGCCTTCCACCACTGGGAAGAGACTGGAATGACATAACTCTTCTAGTGAAAAGAAAGGAAATAATTCCTTATACTTTTAGCTCTGCTATTTATCTGTTTATGCAAAGTACACTTTGCTCTTCGATTTAGCTTGCTATTTCAAATTTTAACTTTGCTAGCAGCATTTGCCAAAAATTCAAATATAACCAAATCAGAGTGAAAGCGAAAAACAAATCTAAGAATAAAACTTGGGTGGAAATGCTTGCCCACGTGATCACATCGAACTTCCCCCTGATGTGCCATGGTGACAACAGCACTTCAGCACTCATTGCTGCATTTCCAGATATCAAAGCAGCATCTCTTTATATAGGTGCAACACAAGAGCCAATTATTCATGTAGATTACAAAATAGGCCAGAAAAGCAAGATACATGCTGAAGCAAAGCCATGAGGAATGCAATCTTCTAGTTTTCAGACTCAAAGAGTTTTGAGTAGTGTGTCCATCACAGTAAATATGCATTACTTCCTGGGCCCAGAAGCTATTGCTCTCTCAGGCTGATCAAGGTTTCTTAGCACATCAAAGGATGGCAATCTGAAGCAGCAGTCCACTTACAGACCTTTCTGCTTCTCAGTCACCAAATTACTATGTACCAGTCAAGCAGAAGGCTTCTTAACTGCACTTCTAAGCCATGCAACTGAGGAATAAAAGACATAACTGGAACTAAGAGAGGAGGTAAATGCAGCAGTGCAACAAATGTTCTGAAAGGTCATATGAAATGTGATTAGTGCCATTATCCTCCAGGACTCTGAAAATTGCCGAGACAACAGCTTTCCAGCATAAGCTATGGATCAATAAAAAGGATTAAGCAATAATACTTCAGAAATGCTCAAAAGTAAAATATCAGGCTTTATCTCAAATTATCTCTCAAGCTGTGCCTGAGGAGTTGAAAAGCCATCTTATACTCCCAGGTTCTTTGCATCAGTGCAAGAATGCAGGTGACGCAGACTGTGCACACTCCAGAGACAGAAAAGGAAGGAGAGGGAGAGCCAATGCCAACCCCCACCCCCAAGGGGTGTGCCCCAGCTAAACCCAGTTGCAATCTGTCAGCAAGTGGCCAGTGCCAGCCCTACGCTCACTCCCACACCTTACCCAGGAATGGGCCATCGCCACACCAAGAACACTCACATTTCCCTGGAACACAACAAGCAGCCAACTCCATGCCCAAATGATATTTGCCTTCTCCCTCAAAACTTAAGCCTGTGCATAAGCGAGGTAGTCACAAAGCAAGTGAGAGGTGAAGCAAGTTGTTTTCCTTAATTGAGCCTATTAGTAGTAACGAGTC
Organism: Corapipo altera; assembly: GCF_003945725.1. Lineage (NCBI taxonomy): Eukaryota > Metazoa > Chordata > Aves > Passeriformes > Pipridae > Corapipo > Corapipo altera. The sequence goes on from NW_020884903.1 coordinate 1,114,141, forward strand.
ACTCCTGCTAGGTCTAAATAGCTCAGAGATAAATCCCAAGGCTGCTAAGCTGCCAACCACCTCCTATCAGTGCTCAGAGGCAGCTTTACTCCTACAGACAAAGCTCAGTAAATACTACCACCTCCAACCATGCTTGCTTCTAGGGCAGATCTCCAGGCTGATATGCTCAAACCAAATGTTTTTCCTGCAGCTGTCCAGTCATCTTTACTGAAACACCAAAGTGCCAAAACCTCATCCTCAGGTAGCAACAGCAGGTACCCCCAGATGGATATTCTGCAGGTCAGCCATCTGCACATGAGAAAAGCGTATGACCCTGACAGAGCTTGGTGCTTGCTTTATTTTATTCTGAAAAAAGAGACCTCACCAGAGACTACTTGGAATGGAAGACCTTTTCATGGAAAAATCTGATACAATATTTAATGCAAACACACCATCAACACTTCAGGTCTTAAAGTTCATACCACAGGCAACACCAGTATTAGGAACAGTAAGAAGAACAACATAGTGCTTTTCTAAAAAGTCATCCAATGAATTAATCACTTTCTGTCTGAACTACTTGCAAAACAACTGAATAAGCCAGAAAAGAAAAATTAAAATGTTCTGAGCCGTTGCTTCACAGTGTGTCTTACAGAAAAGTAATTTAAAAATTATTACAAAGGCAATAACACTCAATCTCACAAAATGACAGTATTCCAAATTAATCCAGTGCATGTTAATTCCTTCACCTTTGCCAATGATTAAGCAGAATAAGAAAAAAAAACACTCCATCAAAAATAAGTTGAAATTCAGTAAGCTTTGCCTGTTGCTTTGACAAAACCAACACTGCAAGAACAGCCTTAGCTTTCATCAAACCCAACTTCCAACACATGACATTCTTCCTCTCTCTCCCAAGCAGACAGAAATAAGTGAAATTCATTTTTCAGACTCACCAAAATTATCCATATTCCAGGAGGCAGCCATTCATCCAGTTTGTGAAGTTCATGGTTGCAGCACGGTCATAGCAATTAGCAAGAAAATGAAGGGAAAAAGAAGAAAAAAAAAAACATTTTTGAGATTCAATGAACAACACAAACCTACTGCTTTCTGTACAGTCCGCATTACAGAACAGTTTCAGATAAGTCATTAAATGGCATGAACATAAACCCACACCCTGAACTTACTCTGAAAAGAAATAAACACAACTGCAATGCCATATTAATAAAAGAATAATAATTACAGTCTGTCAAGGCTGACCTCATAAAGAATACTTTTTTAAGGGGGGGGAAAAAAGGTATTTTTAAGAAAAATCAAACTTTCTATTGTACCTCCCCCATCAGGCAACAGGTGGGCAACATCACATACAGAAAAGGTATGTTATTTTCTCACACTGCTGACATTTCTAAATCCTTGATGAAGAGATGTAACATTTGGCAAGGAAGTGAGGCAAAACCACCACAGGCCACAGCAACTGCTCATTTTCAGAATCCTCAGTCAAGGATGGGGGACCAATAATTTATTCTTTGCAATTAAGGGGGCCTGCAGCCTACCCCACAGCTGAGTATCAATGCACTGTTACACATCTGCAAACTGTCAAGAACACCCAAGCTGAAATAACTTTTTTTTTTTTAATGTGGACCTTGAACAGTGTCTGAGTGACCAAACACAGAGTGTGTCACTTCTCTCCTACTAATAAAAACCCAAGAAAGAATTTTACAGCTTTCCCAGGCTCAGCATTGATTTCTTTTGGCAACTGCTCCTAAACACTCGACCAATTTAGCATTTGGTTTTTTTGCTTTTCTGTTTGGTTGATTTTTTTCATTATTATTCCTTTGAAGAGGAAATACTTCAAAGACATCAGTATGAAATGCCAATTGCTATGGGTTAGCCTAAACAAACCTCGTGTGTGTATGTAAGGGCAGGGAAAGGCGTGCTCTTCTTTTGACTAGAGAAACCAGTTGCCTGTGCTAGTTCAGGATATGCTCGAGGTCCAAAGCACAGAGACAGCAAGGAGAGTGCCAAAGCCTGCAGCGGAAGGAAAGGAGGCAATGAAGAAAATGCTGCCATCTTCTCCCAGCAGCTCTATGACCATCAGAGTGATCATCACACGAAGGCTGATGAGATGACAAAAAGCCAAAGGTCATTGCAGAGTTCCTTGCAATGGAGTAGGATATCTTCTCAGTTCACGTTTCAACCATCCAAATTGTCCAAACCAGCTGTTCTCAGGAACAGATATCCTCACAACTCAGTGCTCTTCTGCTTGGTACCAGAAAAGGGCTCAAAGCCAGAGCAGTATTTTGGCCTCCAAAAATCCCAAGGCAGCTTAAAATGGCAGTGAGCCACCAGTATAGCCCCGATGTAGTTTCTACTTGGTCCCTGCAGAAACCATGTCATACAAAGACAAATTTATCTGTTGGTGTCAAAAAATAAAACAGAACTGGCACAATCAACTCCTTTGCAGCCCCCCAACAATGAATAACAACTGATGAGTTACCTCCTCCTCTGCCTCCATGGCCCATTAATAAGACAGCACGAAAGACTGCAGAAGAAGGATGGGGATTGCTCATTTATTTACCACTTTGCTAGCAAACAGCTTTTTTTTGTTGCTGTTTTTGTATGACTCCTTTTACAGTAGGAGCCCTTCCAACACCTTCATATGAAGAATATTGGAGAGGAAAGGGAAAAGAGATTGCAAAGGATTTGCCTTCACTTCTGATTTCTCTTGTCAGTCTTGTGAACCACAGTCCTTCCCAAGAGCACCAACCATGCACCACTACTGTCAGCATGACTGTAGTGACAGATTGCCCGCAAGATATTATCTGTCTTTTACCTCTGCAAGGGAAGCTGAGATTACTGGGAGGACATTTTCACCGGAGCAGACATGACTCAAAGATACTCCCAAGGATTGCAAAGGCCACTGAGTGACCTGCGTAAACACAGGGCTGCATACTAAAGAAACTGAGATTTTGATGGTGGTATGAAGCAAGCTTAATATTAACAAATTTATCAGGAGGGGGTCACAGGAAAGCAGCTGCTGAGTAGAGGGGAATGGCGGGAAACATGGTGTGCCAAAAGATGAGAAAGGAACAAATCAAAAATGTATGGATGACTCAGAGCTGGCAGAATCTGAGCAGGAGAGCTGCTGAACTAGTTTATTTAGAACGGGGAGGAGACAGGAGAGAAGCATTTCCATTGACAATACTGCATATACATTTCTCAGTGAGGAGAAGGTGTGATTGTTGAAATTTGACACATTATAAGGGGCAGCTTTCCATTATCAGCTCAGAAGGTTTGTTAGGGGAAAAAAAAGTCATGATATGTCATGATGGGATGGACAAACAGATGAGACTTAAATTGCCTTGAGCATTGCAGCAGCATCCACTGCCTACACTACCCCTCAGTTGCCTGGGTCAGGGTGCAAAGAGATACATAAGAGCAAGACCACAGAGGCATTTTGCGTTCCCCCTGTTCCTCTTCACATTCTGTTTCTGCATGACACTTGTTATGAAACTGAAAACATTGGTTCAGCTTCAGGCAGCAATTTTAGGGTCAATTGCTTCTTCACCAGACATTGAAATCACAATTTGTCAAGCATCAAATTAACTGTGAACGTTTTAGGGGACAGTGAACTTGAGTTATGTATTATTACTGAGTCCCCCTCCTCAAAAGCCTATCTGCAATCTCTCTTGATATGGCAGGTACTTTTTTTTCTTTTGCTAGAATCACACTTTAAGATGAACTCTGCAATTACACTACTTGCTTTTTGCTCCATCAACTCATTCCTGACTATTATACACTCTCCAGAGTCCAGATCTCAAGTGGTAGAATACGCTTTCAAAATCATGCAAAGCGTTTTATCCATTTATCACAAAAGTACATCAATATAGGTTTTCCAGCTGAAAGCATTTGAAAGTTTCCTCAAAACTTTTATAGTTCAGCTTGGACCTATTCCTAATCCACAGACAGGGTAAAAGGCTCATCTGGCACCAGCACACCATGAAATAAATAAGCAACAAAGCAGTAATAATGTTAGCTGTCCAACAAAACCCCAAAACCCACAGCTACGCATCTTTCCCTAGTACTGTCAGTACAACACAGAACAGCTACAGGCCTTGGTGCTGCAACTGATTTCACTCTGGATCCAGCTGAATCAAACTGGTATTTAAACAGCATTCCAGCCAATGCTCCAGTGGTCTAGGAGAGATGGAAACTACTGGAAATTGGAAAGACATTGTTGGGAATGATGTCAGATTTTATGCCACCTCCAGTAGCAATTCTAGGTGAGAATCAAACTTCTATATTTTTACTCTTCTACGCAAACATTAAAAAGTGAATACAAAAAATGTGTTCTTTAAAATGGAAAAAACTGTCCGGGAACATTCCGCAAATTCTATGCATCTTCAGTTAATCTAAATGAGAAGGGATATTTTGTATCAAGATGGGATGCTCATAAAACTTTTGGAAATATGGTAGTTAATATGAAAAATTATGAAATCAGCAGCGAAGATTTTCCATTTAAGCAATGCATAACGTAAAGATGAGTTTGGTTTGTTCAGCCTCCATTTTAGGTCTACAGCCCTACCTCCACAGTCTGCTATCTGACCATTGAAGCACCTGTGAAAGCTTACCATATCACAAGCAATGAGCTATACAGCTGAAAATTCCCGGTTGCCTTCAGTAAAGCAAAGGGAACATTAATCAGCAGCAGTACCAAAATCTCCCCTTTAGCACTTGGGCTTTATATTTCAGGGATATCTGAGTGTCACCGAACAGAAGCTGTGGTAAGCCCTCAGAAGGTGAGGAACTTCAGGTCTTAGCAACATCCAAGGTTCATCCAAGAACATCTATGAAAAAGCCATACACCTGTATGTAAATAAATATACACATATACAGAGTATATGTATGTAAACACATACAAATGCATACACACATATATATAAATTAACTATAATTAATATAAAGAAGCTCATCACCCAGCAGGTGGCACTCATAACCTGAGCTCCTGAGGCTGGAGTGTGGTGGGAGGCTGGGAGCAGGCACTGCTCAACAGGAGGCACCACCGTTATGGGAGGTAAAGACACCACGGGCAGGAAAGCATTCACCACTCTTTTGCAATACCTGCTGTGTCAAGTCCAGCATCTGGGCCAAAATCCCATGTAGCTTACTGGCCAGCCATCCCCTCCATTAATTCCCTCAACAGCAGTAAAACTCCCCCTTCACTGCTGCTAATTCTCAAGAGCTCTTGCAACCTTTCCAAAGGAGCAGTATTTTGTGGATTGAAGGGTCATGGAACATTTTTGATGTAGAAGCATCACATTATGATGTCAAGAACAATACAATTAAATGTAAAGCTTCCTTCAGACTTCATCACTTCTTTTCTCCATTTAACACACCCAACTAGCTTTCAATCAGTCCCACTAATAATTTGGGCTTTTGAAGATCTCATGAATGAGCAAATCAGAACTGGCAGAGGAAATGCTGGTTTCCTTTGATTAAAATTAAAGTCTTGTTTTCACCCATGACTTAAGTGTCACTATCATATGTACATTCTTAATACACCTCCTTCTTCAGCTGAGTGGTGCTTCAAACTTCAGCTGAGTGGGTTTGTTTTTAAAAAAATATTTTCTTTTCAAATTCAATATTCCACCCATTTCCCTCCCCTCTTAAAAAAAAAAAAATAAACAAAAAAATCAGTTTAGAAGCATCAATTTGAAAACATCGGCTCTGTGGGGAGCAATGCTGTTTCCCGTAAGAGAATGCTTTGTGTCAGATTGAAAGATACCTTTCCAAGGTCATTTCATGTTCCAATGGGTTTGTTATGAAGTTGTGGAATGGCAGATAAGGTTGCAGGAGATAGTAAAGTGCCTTCCTAAGCTAGTTCTGGGCAGTAATGTGCAACCAATATTTGAGCAAAGGACTTCTACAACATTTACTTCTGAAAGAAATGTCATATGCTGAAATAAATGGTGCTGCAGGAAGGACAGGAATAGTACTGAGATACCGATAATCTGCTTCCCAATTAAAAAAAAAAAACAAAAACCAAAGAAAAGGCCATTTTCTTGACAGATTTGCACTAACTGCAAATGTTTATGGCACTTGGCAACAATTGGATGCTTCTAGGAACGTTAGGGGGTATCTCTTCAGCAAGTTAAGATACTCAACCCTGTGTCATAAGAAGAATTTGATATTAAAAACTGTTCAATTCAGAATCAATAGTGATGCCTCCAAGTTACAAGAACAAGGATACCACAGCAGTTCCCTATTAGGTACCAAAAGTAATAATTTGCAAGGCTAAAAGGAGAAAAAAAAAAAAAAGGCACATATCTAAGAATGTTTCTTCGAAAGTCCTGTACTTACACATGAGGGAAACGATGATCCAGTATTTTTAGACTGCTTCTAGCAGAACCCAAAAATGGAGGAAACCATACAACAGTATCCTCTTAGCAAGCTTTTAATGCTGCCTGAGCCTATCCCAAACTCTGAAAGAAGGTAAGCATCTGGCAGCACACTGAATTGCGTGCCACCATTTCAGCCATCACACCAGGGACTAAATCCTTCCCTGGAAAGAAGAGAGAAACAAGCAAGCAAACTCCAGAGAGACAGAGAGAAGGGGGGAAAAAAATCCTCCTCACAAATGGTTAGCTACATCTTAATGAGGTTTAAAGCCTGAGGAAGGATCACTCATTTGGAATACAGAAATGCAAGCATTTAGCATCGGAACAGCCCTAGCAAAGGGATAGTGGAGTGTGGGGGGGTGTTTTTTCAAGTCCCAAATGAGCATCTTGTGGGTCTAACAGCCTGTCCGGAAAAAATTAGAAAAATGGCCACCCAGCATTGAACTATGCACAAAATGCAGAGTTTCGGCGTTTCCAGTTCTGCATTGCACCCTGCGCTCCCAGCCCCCCGCATTCCCACAGGCTCCCAAACACCCCTGGCCCCCTCACGCCACTGCCCACTGCCGAGGAGCGGGGGACTACGGGTCCCTCGGCGCTATCTGCAACCACCTCCGGGTCTGTATTACTCTACTACTTTTAATTTTCCTACTAGTATCACTTTTCTAATGAGCTGCTGTTGCTACAGAAATGTAAATATCGCCAGCTGACTAGTTCGGGGATTTTTTTAAACGTCCGAAAAGGCAGAGAAATGGGGGGGGGGGGGGGGGAACACCTCATAAATATCCACTATTAAACATTTTTAACGCTAAAGCCGCACTGACCCTGCCGCCCGCCCGCAAAACCTTGCGGCTTCCTTAGGACTGGCCCCAAGCCTACGTTAAACCTTCCCAAAAACCGGCTTCAGCGCCCATCAGCACGGGCTAGGCTTACCAGGGGATGCTCCCCCGGCCGCGCTCCAGCTTGCGCGGCGCAGCGCGGCCCCTGCGCGCCCCCGCACCCCGCCCCCGCCGCGCACCGCCCGTAACTTTGCAGACGCCGCCGCGTCCCAGCGCCCAGGCGGAATTTTCGCGGGGGTCAGAAAGGCGGGAAGGGCAGCTGAGTGACAGGCTCCTGCAAGAGCTGTAGCCCGCCTGCGGCACTCCCGCACCGCACCGCCCGGCCCCGCGCATCCCGCGCCGCGGGCGGCAAGTCCGCCCCGCCGCCGGGGCAGGGGCGAGCCGTGGCCGAGGACCCTCGAAACGACCCACGGCGGGGACGAGCGGGGGCATGGGACAGCCCACACGGCCAAAAGCAAAAACGCGGAGAGGAGAATGGAAGCAGACGAGAAGGCGCCCCCGCGCCGCGGCCCCGCCGTCCCCAGCCCTTCCTCCGGAGCCGCGCAGCGATGTGCGGCAGCAGCGCGCCCCGCGGGGGCAGCGCACGCCCCTCGGCCCTCCCCGCTGACCTCAAGCCAAGGACAGCTCGGCGATCCCGCAGCGCAACGAGACCCGCGGGCCCCGCTGAACCGCGCCGGGCCAGGCGGCAGCAAGAGCGACCAGGGGAAGCGAGGGGAGCGGGGGCAGCAGCTCCTCACCTAAGCACGCCCCGGTTGGTGCTCTCCGCCGCCGCTGCGGCTCCTCCCGCTCTCCGCGGAGAAGGCTGGCGCGGACAGCCCCGGCTCGCCGAAGTTACGCGCCGTCGCGGAGCCGGGCTCCCACCTGCAGCGCCCGTCAGACTCCGGCAACCAGTACGGCACAGCACCGCACGGCTTGGCTCGGCCCGCCCCGCTCCTCCCCATTGGAGCCGCCGCCGCTCCGCCTCCGCCCTCCCGAAGCAACCGCGGGGGCGGAGGTAGGCAGAGGGGTCTGGGACCCCTCTGCTCGCGGACCTGCGGTCGGGGCAGGTGAGGAGGCGTGAGAGGCATCAGCTCCTCTTGCCAACCCCCAACCGTCCCTGTTTTTTGGTGGTTTTTTTTTTTTTTTCCTTTTCTGGGGAAAAAGGAAAATGCTGAAAGCGGATCCGTGACGTTACTTTATGCCATCGCTTCGTACTGTCGGGCTTATGGGGAGCCCGCTGCCTCAGCAATCGCTGAGAGGCTCTGATGCAGGCGCTGCCACCCGGTCCGAACCATCTGAACATGGTCTCTAATGCCCCGAAAAGGCAGCGGTAGCCCAGGCAGGATGTCACAGGGTCAGCACTCCGTGACAGACCCAGGGAAACCGCAAACTTCTGTGCGACAGTTAGAGGACAGGGCCGAGTGAGCAGCCTCGGGGCTTCCTGGGCAACGCTGCCCGCAAAAAAACCTGAGCATTTCAGCCTTTCAGTCTCCTTCCCTCAACAGCCCATTGCAATTTCTGACTTTTTTTTTTTTTCCTGTTCAATTTATAGGTAGCACAAGTGTGTTCTAGACAGAGAAGGACAGTGTATGGGAACTGAGGGACGGAAACAAGAATACAGCTGCGCTGGTTGGAGTTTAAAGACAGTTTCCAGATAGTGGGAATCCCCTCTTGGATTTGGGAGCAACCACCCTGAAATTTTGGAGAAGGAGGTTGCACCTCTGGCAAAACAGCTGTCCCAGGAGGGGACATCTTCAGCCACATTTAGAGGTGAAGAGGATACCCACACAGATGTGAGAATTTCCTGGACCAAAGCACAGCGGGGAAGAACCAAAACCACTCACGGCTGACTTGTCTTGGGCAAAGCGGTTGTGAAATGTCCAGACGAGGGGAAGTGTTCCCAGACCAGCCGCTTTGGGTGTCATGCCTAAGTCATTAACACCAAGATTACACCTGACCCTACCGAGGTCTGTAAGTCACGCCGAGGCTGACTTATCCTCCGTGGGAGGCAGCCAGAATCGCCGCATTTAGAAAGCCTGCTGGCTATGCAGAGTCGGCGCTTAACGCCCAGCAAATCCCTCTGCTCAGCGGCAGGGAAGGCCCCGGAGCCAAGCAACACGGACAGACGGGCTGTGTCCCAAAGGCCACGGTGCAGGCTGCAGTAGGAAAGGCTGCGGCGTCCTTTGGCGTGCGGCCAGCAGCTCCTGCTGGCACCTCTGCCTGAAGTTTGCCCGCAGCACAAATAATTGCTGAGATCCACCACATGTAGTCTTAAGAGTTCAAAGGATACCCGTGGGGGAGAGCTCCTTATGGGGGGGGGGCACGGTGTGCCAGCTGCCAGTGGCAAAGGTTAAAGTTCTGACGGGGAAATTTTAGTTCAGCACCCAAGATAATTTTCTATGATAAGTTATGCTTAGGTTGGCTCAGCAAGAACATTCTGCTATCGAAGGGAGTTGTGTGGCAAGCAAATTTCCTGGGCGCTTGCATTTTTATTTTTTATTTTATTTAACTGAGGATCTATGTACACTTATTGACTTTTACAGCTTTGCAAATTGATATGCAAGAGGGGATGGTCTCAAAGACTCTGACTTCATTCTTTTGCTGTTTGGCAAAGCATTCACAGAAACTAAAGTCCTGTGTCTATGTCAGGATGCACATAACGAGGTGAGAGAGCTGTGATGTGACCCTGGCCAGTGCATCAGCAGGCGTCCTCTAGCCAGGAGCTGGTGATGTTACAGCAGGGCTGTGGCTCCAGCTGAGAATGGTGAGGCCAGGCTTCCCAGCCGGAGCAGGGCTGCGAGGTGAGTGAAGCTGTGAGCACCAAAGGGGCTTTGGTCATGCCACACATTGCTATCACATAATAGACTGACAGTGCATCCCATAGAATAACGGGTTTCTTAGCTGTGCTAAGGTCAAGGTGGGCTCTGGGAAGGAACCATGTGTGTAGCAAAAGTGCTGTAAAGTGAGTGCTAGGGGTGGGAAGGCTCCTGGGGGAAGCTGGTGCTCTGCCATGGGCAGCAGCAGGTACCTGGGTCTTTAGGGGAACTGGCTTCAGGTAATTCCTAAGCAATTGCCTGGCCGTGCTTTATTGGACAAAATGGCTGAAGCATATTTTGTTCCGCTGATGTGGGAAAAGGCCGCGTCAGTCCCTGTTGGGGAGGCATTAATTAAAGGAACTAATGGCGAGTTCCTAAAATATCCATCGGAGTGATCAGGATGTCTGCTGAGAGAAATCTGACTTGCTGGGCTTCAAGTTGTGCCAAGTCATTGTGTTAATCAGGAAATGAGGGTGTTCTGGGGCAGGTAAAACAGAAATAAATCACGCTGACCCTCCTCTGGTACTTTCTGCTCCTATTTCCAAAGCCACATTTTGGGAGGTGGCTTACATACGTTCGTTATGTTGCTACTTAGTAGGATGTAACAGCTCTGAAGCACTTTTTTTTTGCCTATGTTGAGGTTAATGCTTTCAGCGCATTGTATAGGAGTCTCTCCTTACTAAAACTACCATCCTAAGCACCCGTCTCTGAAACTCCCCTGCTAAGTATCCCTTTCAGGGACTGCATTAGAAGAATGTTAACCTAATTTATGGTAACCTGACATGACAATTCGTGGTAATAGGTGATAAAAAGTTGAAACCTTGTGACAGAGGACATTCATCTCTGACCATGATGTCATCATGGGAAGTTGCAGAGGGCTGGCTCAGGAAAGCACAGACCTTGTGAGCGTGGGATGATGAATGAGGGGAAGTATTTGCAGCATCACTCTGAAGAGTCATTTACATCAGACAGGATCATTATTTCCACACATTCCAGTAGTTCCTAGCGTGGACTGGCCTCATATATCCAAACTTTTATGGGTCCTCTATATTATTTGTGTGGCAGTGGTGGGTTTTTTACTTTAAATGAACCTAATTAATAATGCTTCATCTGTGGGATGGTGGGAGAGGAGCGGCTGGTGGTCACTCCACTTCATACTCTGAAGGAGAACTCCCTGAGGGTTGGAGTGCTTTGAGGATGAGGCCAGAAGTACAGATTTACAATTAAGTTTGTGTTCACATAAAAGGGTTAATAAATACTACACTAATACACTGTGCAGATGGTCTTTTCTTTGCAGAAGCACTTTTCTGAATGGTCTCTGCATCCTCGCCATCGCAGGCACATCAACTGGCAACATTGGCTATTGGCATCCTCTGCCCGCAGGGGTGTCTTGCAGACCTTCCACTGTGGCACCAGTCCTCATTTGTGTGCTGTGAAAATCTGTTCCTGAAAAGTTTTCTGGTCTGACAACTTACCTGCTTACAATAAAATCCAAGAGCCCTTGTTTAAATGCTCTGTTTCCAGTAAATGAAACTACACCATAGAAGCAGCTTTGCCCCTGCCTGGTCATTTTAAATCATAGGGGTTTTTTAGGGGAACCAGGGCAGTGTTTGTTATAATTTGTCAGCCCCTGAGGATTGCTTTCAAATTGGAGACCATTATTATCTGAGATTAGAGCTATCCCCAGCTTCATTTTTATACTATCATCAGCAGACATGAGTTTAAAAGACAAAAAGACAGAAAGAGGCAGCATCCCTGTCCCGGCAAATACATGGTCTGGGGACTGAAACAGATTTATTGAAATCAATGTGCACTTTACCATTGATTTCTTTGTGCAGTGAGGCCTCCTTTAGAGCTTGTCAGCTTTTTCTTGTAAAGCTGAAATGAGACTAACCTGATGTAGAAACACTGAGGATTTTGAGGTGATACCTCTCTCTCTGTTTCTCTCTCTGTTTCTCTCTCTGTTTCTCTCTCTGTTTCTCTCTCT